>NC_133510.1:26122000-26425000 GCF_049354715.1 Callithrix jacchus | reverse complement strand
AGTTCGTCTTGTGTTTTAGACGGAGATTTCCAGCTATTTATTAAATGCTTGGATTTGGCTGGGAAAATGCTTTTTCCTCTTCTTCACAGAAAGGGTTTACAAATTCCTGCAAACACACATCAGCTTAACTCTCTAAGTTGAACGGACACATTGAAGAGCGTTCTGTTAGGTAGCTCCGTTTTGGATATAGAAGCAGATATTTCTCAATACAGCGTTTACTCCCATTCACTCTGGAATACCAAAACGCAGCTCCTGGAAGAAACTGCTTCTCACTCTCTGCGTCTAAACGCGGATTCAACTCCCTTAGTTAGGCGAACAAGCAGCAGAGCAGTTTGAAGGAAACGTTCGTTTTTTGTTTTAGAAGGAGATTTCCAGCAATTTCGTAAATGCTTGGATTTGGCCGGGAAATTGCTTTTTCCGCTTCTTCACAGAAAGGGTTTACAAACTCCTGCAAACACACATCAGCTTAACTCTCTAAGTTGAACGAACACATTGAAGAGCGTTCTGTTAGGTAGCTCCGTTTTGGTTTTAGAAGCAGATATTTCTCAATACAGCGTTTACTCCCATTCACTCTGGAAAACCAAAACGCAGCTCCTGGAAGAAACTGCTTCTCACTCTCTGCGTCTAAACGCGGATTCAACTCCCTTAGTTAGGCGAACAAGCAGCAGAGCAGTTTGAAGGAAACGTTCGTTTTGTGTTTTAGACGGAGATTTCCAGCAATTTCTTAAATGCTTGGATTTGGCTGGGAATATGCTTTTTACTCGTCTTCACAGAAAGGGTTCACAAACTCCTGCAAACACACATCAGCTTAACTCTCTAAGTTGAACGCACACATTGAAGAGCGTTCTGTTAGGTAGCTCCGTTTTGGTTTTAGAAGCAGATATTTCTCAATACCGCGTTTGTTCTAATTCACCCGGGTATAACGAAACCCAGCTCCTGGAAGAACCGTGCTTCTCACTCTCTGATTCTGAAGGCGGATTCAACTCCCTTAGCTGAGCGAACACCCAGCAGAGCAGTTTGCAAGATACGTACTTTTTGTGTTTTAGACGGAGATTTCCAGATATTTCTTGAATGCCTGGATTTGGCTGGGAAAATGCGGTTTCCACTTCTTTACAGAAAGGGTTTAGAAACTCCTGCAAACACACATCAGTTTAACTCCGTAAGTTGAATGCACACATTGAAGACCGTTCTGTTAGGTAGCTCCGTTTTGGTTTTAGAAGCAGATATTTCTCAATACCGCGTTTGATCCAATGCACCCGGGTATAACGAAACCCAGCTCCTGGAATAACCGTGCTTCTCATTCTCTGATTCTGAAGGCGGATTCAACTCCCTTAGCTGACCGAACACCCAGCAGAGCAGTTTGCAAGATACGTTCTTTTTGTGTTTTAGACGGAGATATCCAGCTATTTCTTGAATGCCTGGGTTTGGTTGGGAAAATGTGTTTTCCACTTCTTCACAGAAAGGGTTTAGAAACTCCTGCAAACACACATCAGTTTAACTCCGTAAGGTGAATGCACACATTGAAGACCGTTCTGTTAGGTAGCTCCGTTTTGGTTTTAGAAGCAGATATTTCTTAATACCGCGTTCGTTCCAATTCACCCGGGTATAACGAAACCCAGCTCCTGGAAGAACCGTGCTTCTCACTCTCTGATTCTGAAGGTGGATTCAACTCCCTTAGCTGAGCGAACTCCCAGCAGAGCAGTTTGCAAGATACGTACTTTTTGTGTTTTAGACGGAGATTTCCAGCTATTTCTTGAATGCCTGGATTTGGCTGGGAAAATGCGTTTTCCACTTCTTCACAGAAAGGGTTTAGAAACTCCTGCAAACACACATCAGTTTAACTCCGTAAGTTGAATGCACACTTTGAAGACCGTTCTGTTAGGTAGCTCCGTTTTGGTTTTAGAAGCAGATATTTCTCAATACCGCGTTTTTTCCAATGCACCCGGGTATAACGAAACTCAGCTCCTGGACGAACCGTGTTTCTCACTGTCTGATTCTGAAGGCGGATTCAACTCCCTTAGCTGAGCGAACACCCAGCAGAGCAGTTTGCAAGATACGTTCTTTTTGTGTTTTAGACGGAGATTTCCAGCTATTTCTTGAATGCCTAAATTTGGCTGGGAAAATGCGTTTTCCACTTCTTCACAGAAAGGTTTAGAAGCTCCTGCAAACACACATCAGTTTAACTCCGTAAGTTGAATGCACACATTGAAGACCGTTCTGTTAGGTAGCTCCGTTTTGGTTTTAGAAGCAGATATTTCTCAATACCGTGTTTGTTCCAATGCACCCGGGTAAAACGAAACCCAGCTGCTGGAAGAACCGTCCTTCTCACTCTCTGATTCTGAAGGCGGATTCAACTCTTTTAGCTGAGCGAACACCCAGCAGAACAGTTTGCAAGATACGTTCTTATTGTTTTTTCGACGGAAATTTTCAGCTATTTCTTGAATGCCTGGATTTGGCTGGGAAAATGCGTTTTCCACTTCTTCACAGAAAGGGTTTAGAAACTCCTGCAAACACACATCAGTTTAACTCCGTAAGTTGAATGCACACATTGAAGACCGTTCTGTTAGGTAGCTCCGTTTTGGTTTTAGAAGCAGATATTTCTCAATACCGCGTTTGTTCCAATTCACCCATGTATATCAAAACGCAGCTCCTGGAAGAAACGTGCTTCTGACTCTCTGATTCTGAAGGCGGATTCAACTCCCGTAGCTGAGCGAACACCCAGCAGAGAAGTTTGCAAGATACGTTCTTTTTGTGTTTTATACGGAGATTTCCAGCTATTTCTTGAATGCCTGGATTTGGGTGAGAAAATGCGTTTTCCACTTCTTCACAGAAAGGGTTTAGAAACTCCTGCAAACACACATCAGTTTAACTCCGTAAGTTGAATGCACACATTGAAGACCGTTCTGTTAGGTAGCTCCGTTTTGGTTTTAGAAGCAGATAATTCTCAATAGAGCGTATGCTCCCATTCACCCGGGTGTAAGTAAACGCAGCTCCTGGAAGAAACGTGCTTCTGACTCTCTGATTCTGAAGGAGGATTCAACTCCCTTAGCTGAGCGAACACCCAGCAGAGCAGTTTGCAAGATGCGTTCTTTTTGTGTTTTAGACGGAGATTTCCAGCTATTTCTTGAATGCCTGGATTTGGCTGGGAAAATGCGTTTTCCAGTTCTTCACAGAAACGTTTTAGAAACTCCTGCAAACACACATCAGTTTAACTCCGAAAGTTGAATGCACACATTGAAGACCGTTCTGTTAGGTAGCTCCGTTTTGGTTTTAGAAGCAGATATTTCTCAATACCGCGTTTTCTCCCATTTACCGGGTATAAGGAAACGCAGCTCCTGGAAGAAACGTGCTTCTGACTCTCTGATTCTGAATGCGGATTCAACTCCCTTAGCTGAGCGAACACCCAGCAGAGCAGTTTACACGATACGTTGTTTTTGTGTTTTAGACGGAGTTTTCCAGCTATTTCTTGAATGACTTGATTTGGCTGGGAAATTGCGTTTTCCACTTCTTCACAGAAAGGGTTTAGAAACTCCTGCAAACACACATCAGTTTAACTCCGTGAGTTGAATGCACACATTGAAGACCGTTCTGTTAGGTAGCTCCGTTTTGGTTTTAGAAGCAGATACTTCTCAATACCGTGTTTTTTCCAATTCACCCGGGTATAACGAAACCCAGCTCCTGGAAGAACCGTGCTTCTCACTCTCTGATTCTGAAGGCGGATTCAACTCCCTTAGCTGTGCGAACACCCAGCAGAACAGATTGCAAGATACGTTCTTTTTGTGTTTTAGACGGAGATATCCAGCTATTTCTTAAATGACTGGATTTGGCTGGGAAATGCGTTTTCCACTTCTTCACAGAAAGGGTTTAGAAACTCCTGCAAACACACATCAGTTTAACTCCGTAAGTTGAATGCACACATTGAAGACCGTTCGGTTAAGTAGCTCCGTTTTGGTTTTAGAAGCAGATATTTCTCAATACCGCGTTTGTTCGAATTCACCCGGGTATAAGGATACCCAGCTCCTGGAAGAACCGTGCTTCTCACTGTGTGATTCTGAAGGCGGATTCAACTCCCTTAGCTGAGCGAACACCCAGCACAGCAGTTTGCAAGATACGTGTTTTTTGTGTTTTAGACGGAGATTTCCAGCTATATCTTGAATGACTGTATTTGGCTGGGAAATGCGTTTTCCACATCTTCACAGAAAGGGTTTAGAAACTCCTGCAAACACACATCAGTTTAACTCCGTAAGTTGAATGCACACATTGAAGACCGTTCTGTTAGGTAGCTCCGTTTTGGTTTTAGAAGCAGATATTTCTCAATACCGCGTTTGTTCCAATTCACCCGGGTATAACGAAACCCAGCTCCTGGAAGAACCGTGCTTTTCACTCTCTGATTCTGAAGGCGGATTCAACTCTCTTAGCTGCGCGAACACCCAGCAGAGCAGTTTGCAAGATACGTTCTTTTTCTGTTTTAGACGGAGATTTCCAGCTATTTCTTGAATGACTTGATTTGGCTGGGAAAATGCGTTTTCCACTTCTTCACAGAAAGGGTTTAGAAATTCCTGCAAACACACATCAGTTTATCTCCGTACGTTGAATGCACACATTGAAGACCGATCTGTTAGGTATCTCCGTTTTTGTTTTAGAAGCAGATATGTCTCAATACCGCGTTTGTTACAATTCACCCGGGTATAAATAAACACAGCTCATGAAAGAACCGTGCTTCTCACTCTCTGATTCTGAAGGCGGATTCAACTTTCTTAGCTGAGCGAACACCCAGCAGAGCAGTTTGCAAGATACGTTCTTTTTGTGTTTAATCGGAGATTTCCAGCTATTTTTTGAATGCCTGGATTTGGCTGGGAAAATGCGTTTTCCACTTCTTCACAGAAAGGGTTTAGACACTCCTGCAAACACACATCAGCTTAACTCTCTAAGTTGAACGCACACATTGAAGAGCGTTCTGTTAGGTAGCTCCGTTTTGGTTTTAGAAGCAGATATTTCTCAATACAGCGTTTACTCCCATTCACTCTGGACTACCAAAACGCAGCTCCTGGAAGAAACTGCTTCTCACTCTCTGCGTCTAAACGCGGATTCAACTCCCTTAGTTAGGCGAACACGCAGCAGAGCAGTTTGAAGGAAACGTTCGTTTTGTGTTTTCGACGGAGATTTCCAGCTATTTCTTCAATGCTTGGATTTCGCCGGGAAAATGCTTTTTCCGCTTCTTCACAGAAAGAATTTACAAACTCCTGCCAACACACATGAGCTTACCTCTCTAAGTTGAACGCACACATTGAAGAGCGTTCTGTTAGGTAGCTTCGTTTTGGTTTTAGAAGCAGATATTTCTCAATACAGCGTTTACTCCCATTCACTCTGGAATACCAAAACGCAGCTCCTGGAAGAAACTGCTTCTCACTCTCTGCGTCTAAACGCGAATTCAACTCCCTTAGTTAGGCGAACACGCAGCAGAGCAGTTTGAAGGAAACGTTCGTTTTGTGTTTTCGACGGAGATTTCCAGCTATTTCTTCAATGCTTGGATTTGGCCGGGAAAATGCTTTTTCCGCTTCTTCACAGAAAGGGTTTACAAACTCCTGCAAACACACATCAGCTTAACTCTCTAAGTTGAACGGACACATTGAAGAGCGTTCTGTTAGGTAGCTCCGTTTTGGATATAGAAGCAGATATTTCTCAATACAACGTTTACTCCCATTCACTCTGGAATACCAAAACGCAGCTCCTGGAAGAAACTGCTTCTCACTCTCTGCGTCTAAACGCGGATTCAACTCCCTTAGTTAGGCGAACACGCAGCAGAGCAGTTTGAAGGAAACGTTCGTTTTGTGTTTTAGACGGAGATTTCCAGCTATTTCTTAAATGCTTGGATTTGGCTGGGAAACTGCTTTTTCCTCTTCTTCACAGAAAGGGTTTACAAACTCCTTCAAACACACATCAGCTTAACTCTATAAGTTGAACGCACACATTGAAGAGCGTTCTGTTAGGTAGCTCCGTTTTGGTTTTAGAAGCAGATATTTCTCAATACAGCGTTTACTCCCATTCACTCTGGAATACCAAAACGCAGCTCTTGGAGGAAACTGCTTCTCACTCTCTGCGTCTAAACGCGGATTCAACTCCCTTAGTTAGGCGAACACGCAGCAGAGCAGTTTGAAGGAAACGTTCGTTTTGTGTTTTAGACGGAGATTTCCAGCAATTTCTTAAATGCTTGGATTTGGCTGGGAATATGCTTTTTACTCGTCTTCACAGAAAGTGTTTACAAACTCCTGCAAACACACATCAGCTTAACTCTCTAAGTTGAACGAAAACATTGAAGAGCGTTCTGTTAGGTAGCTCCGTTTTGGTTTTAGAAGCAGATATTTCTCAATACAGCGTTTACTCCCATTCACTCTGGAATACCAAAACGCAGCTCCTGGAAGAAACTGCTTCTCACTCTCTGCGTCTAAACGCGGATTCAACTCCCTTAGTTAGGCGAACACGCAGCAGAGCAGTTTGAAGGAAACGTTCGTTTTGTGTTTTAGACGGAGATTTCCAGCTATTTCTTAAATGCTTGTATTTTGCCGGGAAAATGATTTTTCCACTTCTTCACAGAAAGGGTTTACAAACTCCTGCAAACACATATCAGCTTAACGCTCTAAGTTGAACGCACACATTGAAGAGCGTTCTGTTAGGTAGCTCCGTTTTGGTTTTAGAAGCAGATATTTCTCAATACAGCGTTTACTCCCATTCACTCTGCAATACCAAAACGCAGCTCCTGGAAGAAACTGCTTGTCACTCTCTGCGTCTAAATGCGGATTCAACTCCCTTAGTTAGGCGAACACGCAGCAGAGCAGTTTGAAGGAAACCTTCGTTTTGTATTTTAGACGCAGATCTCCAGCTATTTCTTCAATGCTTGGATTTGGCCGGGAAAATGCTTTTTCCACTTCTTCACAGAAAAGGTTTACAAACTCCTGCAAACACACATCAGCTTAACTCTCTAAGTTGAACGCACACATTGAAGAGCGTTCTGTTAGGTAGCTCCGTTTTGGTTTTAGAAGCAGATATTTCTCAATAAAGCGTTTACGCCCATTCACACTGAAATACCAAAACGCAGCTCCTGGAAGAAACTGCTTCTCACTCTCTGCGTTTAAACGCGGATTCAACTCCCTTAGTTAAGCGAACACGCAGCAGAGCAGTTTGAAGGAAACGTTCGTTTTGTTTTTTAGACGAAGATTTCCAGCTATTTCTTAAATGCTTGGATTAGGCCGGGAAAATGCTTTTTCCGCTTCTTCACAGAAAGGGTTTACAAACTCCTGCAAACACACATCAGCTTAACTCTCTAAGTTGAACGCACACATTGAAGAGCTTTCTGTTAGGTAGCTCCGTTTTGGTTTTAGAAGCAGATATTTCTCAATACAGCGTTTACTCCCATTCACTCTGGAATACCAAAACGCAGCTCCTGGAAGAAACTGCTTCTCACTCTCTGCGTCTAAACGCGGATTCAACTACCTTAGTTAGGCGAACACGCAGCAGAGCAGTTTGAAGGAAATGTTCGTTTTGTGTTTTATACGGAGATTTCCAGCTATTCCTTCAATGCTTGGATTTGGCCGGGAAAATACTTTTTCCGCTTCTTCACAGAAAGGGTTTACAAACTCCTGCAAACACAGATCAGCTTAACTCTTTAAGTTGAACGCACACATTGAAAAGCGTTCTGTTAGGTACCTCCGTTTTGGTTTTAGAAGCAGATATTTCTCAATACAGCGTTTACTCCCATTCACTCTGGAATACCAAAACGCAGCTCCTGGAAGAAACTTCTTCTCACTCTCTGCGTCTAAATGCGGATTCAACTACCTTAGTTAGGAGAACAAGCAGCAGAGCAGTTTGAAGGAAATGTTCGTTTTGTGTTTTAGACGGAGATTTCCAGCTGTTTCTTCAATGCTTGGATTTGGCCGGGAAAATGCTTTTTCCGCTTCTTCACAGAAAGGGTTTACAAACTCCTGCAAACACACATCAGCTTAACTCTTTAAGTTGAACGCACACATTGAAGAGCGTACTGTTAGGTAGCTCCGTTTTGGTTTTAGAAGCAGATATTTCTCAATACAGCGTTTACTCCCATTCACTCTGGAATACCAAAACGCAGCTCCTGGAAGAAACTGCTTCTCACTCTCTGCGTCTAAACGCGGATTCAACTCCCTTAGTTAGGCGAACACGCAGCAGAGCAGTTTGAAGGAAACGTTCGTTTTGTGTTTTAGACGGAGATTTCCAGCTATTTCTTAAATGCTTGGATTTGGCTGGGAAACTGCTTTTTCCTCTTCTTCACAGAAAGGGTTTACAAACTCCTGCAAACACACATCAGCTTAACTCTATAAGTTGAACGCACACATTGAAGAGCGTTCTGTTAGGTAGCTCCGTTTTGGTTTTAGAAGCAGATATTTCTCAATACAGCGTTTACTCCCATTCACTCTGGAATACCAAAACGCAGCTCTTGGAAGAAACTGCTTCTCACTCTCTGCGTCTAAACGCGGATTCAACTCCCTTAGTTAGGCGAACACGCAGCAGAGCAGTTTGAAGGAAACGTTCGTTTTGTGTTTTAGACGGAGATTTCCAGCAATTTCTTAAATGCTTGGATTTGGCTGGGAATATGCTTTTTACTCGTCTTCACAGAAAGTGTTTACAAACTCCTGCAAACACACATCAGCTTAACTCTCTAAGTTGAACGAAAACATTGAAGAGCGTTCTGTTAGGTAGCTCCGTTTTGGTTTTAGAAGCAGATATTTCTCAATACAGCGTTTACTCCCATTCACTCTGGAATACCAAAACGCAGCTCCTGGAAGAAACTGCTTCTCACTCTCTGCGTCTAAACGCGGATTCAACTCCCTTAGTTAGGCGAACACGCAGCAGAGCAGTTTGAAGGAAACGTTCGTTTTGTGTTTTAGACGGAGATTTCCAGCTATTTCTTAAATGCTTGTATTTTGCCGGGAAAATGATTTTTCCACTTCTTCACAGAAAGGGTTTACAAACTCCTGCAAACACACATCAGCTTAACTCTCTAAGTTGAACGCACACATTGAAGAGCGTTCTGTTAGGTAGCTCCGTTTTGGTTTTAGAAGCAGATATTTCTCAATACAGCGTTTACTCTCATTTACTCTGCAATAGCAAAACGCAGCTCCTGGAAGAATCTGCTTCTCACTCTCTGCGTCTAAACGCGGATTCAACTCCCTTAGGCGAACACGCAGCAGAGCAGTTTGAAGAAAACGTTCGTTTTGTGTTTTAGACGGAGATTTCCAGCTATTTCTTCAATGCTTGGATTTGGCCGGGAAAATGCTTTTTCTGCTTCTTCACAGAAAGGGTTTACAAACTCCTGCAAACACATATCAGCTTAACGCTCTAAGTTGAACGCACACATTGAAGAGCGTTCTGTTAGGTAGCTCCGTTTTGGTTTTAGAAGCAGATATTTCTCAATACAGCGTTTACTCCCATTCACTCTGCAATACCAAAACGCAGCTCCTGGAAGAAACTGCTTGTCACTCTCTGCGTCTAAATGCGGATTCAACTCCCTTAGTTAGGCGAACACGCAGCAGAGCAGTTTGAAGGAAACGTTCGTTTTGTATTTTAGACGGAGATCACCAGCTATTTCTTCAATGCTTGGATTTGGCCGGGAAAATGCTTTTTCCACTTCTTCACAGAAAAGGTTTACAAACTCCTGCAAACACACATCAGCTTAACTCTCTAAGTTGAACGCACACATTGAAGAGCGTTCTGTTAGGTAGCTCCGTTTTGGTTTTAGAAGCAGATATTTCTCAATAAAGCGTTTACTCCCATTCACACTGAAATACCAAAACGCAGCTCCTGGAAGAAACTGCTTCTCACTCTCTGCGTTTAAACGCGGATTCAACTCCCTTAGTTAAGCGAACACGCAGCAGAGCAGTTTGAAGGAAACGTTCGTTTTGTGTTTTAGACGAAGATTTCCAGCTATTTCTTAAATGCTTGGATTAGGCCGGGAAAATGCTTTTTCCGCTTCTTCACAGAAAGGGTTTACAAACTCCTGCAAACACACATCAGCTTAACTCTCTAAGTTGAACGCACACATTGAAGAGCTTTCTGTTAGGTAGCTCCGTTTTGGTTTTAGAAGCAGATATTTCTCAATACAGCGTTTACTCCCATTCACTCTGGAATACCAAAACGCAGCTCCTGGAAGAAACTGCTTCTCACTCTCTGCGTCTAAACGCGGATTCAACTCCCTTAGTTAGGCGAACACGCAGCAGAGCAGTTTGAAGGAAATGTTCGTTTTGTGTTTTATACGGAGATTTCCAGCTATTTCTTCAATGCTTGGATTTGGCCGGGAAAATACTTTTTCCGCTTCTTCACAGAAAGGGTTTACAAACTCCTGCAAACACAGATCAGCTTAACTCTTTAAGTTGAACGCACACATTGAAAAGCGTTCTGTTAGGTACCTCCGTTTTGGTTTTAGAAGCAGATATTTCTCAATACAGCGTTTACTCCCATTCACTCTGGAATACCAAAACGCAGCTCCTGGAAGAAACTTCTTCTCACTCTCTGCGTCTAAATGCGGATTCAACTACCTTAGTTAGGAGAACAAGCAGCAGAGCAGTTTGAAGGAAATGTTCGTTTTGTGTTTTAGACGGAGATTTCCAGCTGTTTCTTCAATGCTTGGATTTGGCCGGGAAAATGCTTTTTCCGCTTCTTCACAGAAAGGGTTTACAAACTCCTGCAAACACACATCAGCTTAACTCTTTAAGTTGAACGCACACATTGAAGAGCGTACTGTTAGGTAGCTCCGTTTTGGTTTTAGAAGCAGATATTTCTCAATACAGCGTTTACTCCCATTCACTCTGGAATACCAAAACGCAGCTCCTGGAAGAAACTGCTTCTCACTCTCTGCGTCTAAACGCAAATTCAACTCCCTTAGTTAGGCGAACACGCAGCAGAGCAGTTCGAAGGAAACGTTCGTTTTGGGTTTTAGACGGAGATTTCCAGCAATTTCTTAAATGCTTTGATTTGGCCGGGAAAATGCTTTTTCCGCTTCTTCACAGAAAGGGTTTACAAACTCCTGCAAACACACATCAGCTTAACTCTCTAAGTTGAACGAACACATTGAAGAGCGCTCTGTTAGGTAGCTCCGTTTTGGTTTTAGAAGCAGATATTTCTCAATACAGCGTTTATTCCCATTCACTCTGGAATACCAAAACGCAGCTCCTGGAAGAAACTGCTTCTCACTCTGCGTCTCAACGCGGATTCAACTCCCTTAGTTAGGCGAACACGCAGCAGAGCAGTTTGAAGGAAAAGTTTGTTTTGTGTTTTAGACGGAGATTTCCAGCAATTCCTTAAATGCTTGGATTTGGCTGGGAAAATGCTTTTTCCTCTTTTCACAGAAAGGGTTTACAAACTCCTGCAAACACACATCAGCTTAACTCTCTAAGTTGAACGCACACATTGAAGAGCGTTCTGTTAGGTAGCTCCGTTTTGGTTTTAGAAGCAGATATTTCTCAATACAGCGTTTACTCCCATTCACTCTGGAATACCAAAACGCAGCTACTGGAAGAAACTGCTTCTCACTCTCCGCGTCTCAACGCGGATTCAACTCCCTTATTTAGGCGAACAGGCAGCAGAGCAGTTTGAAGGAAACGTTCGTTTTGTGTTTTAGACGGAGATTTCCAGCTATTTCTTCAATGCTTGGATTTGGCCGGGAAAATGCTTTTTCCGCTTCTTCACAGAAAGGGTTTACAAACTCCTGCAAACACACATCAGCTTAACTCTCTAAGTTGAACGCACACATTGAAGAGCGTTCTGTTAGGTAGCTCCGTTTTGCTTTTAGAAGCAGATACTTCTCAATACAGCGTTTACTCCCATTCACTCTGGAATACCAAAACGCAGCTCCTGGAAGAAACTGCTTCTCACTCTCTGCGTCTAAACGCGGATTCAACTCCCTTAGTTAGGCGAACACGCAGCAGAGCAGTTTGAAGGAAACGTTCGTTTTGTGTTTTCGACGGAGATTTCCAGCTATTTCTTCAATGCTTGGATTTGGCCGGGAAAATGCTTTTTCCGCTTCTTCACAGAAAGGGTTTACAAACTCCTGCAAACACACATCAGCTTAACTCTCTAAGTTGAACGCAGGCATTGAAGAGCGTTCTGTTAGGTAGCTCCGTATTGGTTTTAGAAGCAGATATTTCTCAATACAGCGTTTACTCCCATTCACTCTGGAATACCAAAACGCAGCTCCTGGAAGAAACTGCTTCTCATTCTCTGCGTCTAAACGCGGATTCAACTCCCTTAGTTAGGCGAACACGCAGCAGAGCAGTTTGAAGGAAAAGTTCGTCTTGTGTTTTAGACGGAGATTTCCAGCAATTTCTTCAATGCTTTGATTTGGCCGGGAAAATGCTTTTTCCGCTTCTTCACAGAAAGGGTTTACAAACTCCTGCAAACACACATCAGCTTAACTCTCTAAGTTGAACGCACACATTGAAGAGCGTTCTGTTAGGTAGCTCCGTTTTGGTTTTAGAAGCAGATATTTCTCAATACAGCGTTTACTCCCATTCACTCTGGAATACCAAAACGCAGCTCCTGAAAGAAACTGCTTCTCACTCTCTGCGTCTAAATGCGGATTCAACTCCCTTAGTTAGGCGAACACGCAGCAGAGCAGTTTGAAGGAAACGTTCGTTTTGTGTTTTAGACGGAGATTTCCAGCTATTTCTTCAATGCTTGGATTTGGCCGGGAAAATGCTTTTTCCGCTTCTTCACAGAAAGGGTTTACAAACTCCTGCAAACACACATCAGCTTAACTCTCTAAGTTGAACGCACACATTGAAGAGCGTTCTGTTAGGTAGCTCCGTTTTGCTTTTAGAAGCAGATATTTCTCAATACAGCGTTTACTCCCTTTCACTCTGGAATACCAAAACGCAGCTCCTGGAAGAAACTGCTTCTCACTCTCTGCGTCTAAACGCGGATTCAACTCCCTTAGTCAGGCGAACACGCAGCAGAGCAGTTTGAAGGAAACGTTCGTTTTGTGTTTTAGACGGAGATTTCCAGCTATTTCTTCAATGCTTGGATTTGGCTGGGAAAATGCTTTTTCCTCTTCTTCACAGAAAGGGTTTACAAACTCCTGCAAACACACATCAGCTTAACTCTCTAAGTTGAACGCACACATTGAAGAGCGTTCTGTTAGGTAGCTCCGTTTTGGTTTTAGAAGCAGATATTTCTCAATACAGCGTTTACTCCAATTCACTCTGGAATACCAAAACGCAGCTCCTGGAAGAAACTGCTTCTCACTCTCTGCGTCTAAACGCGGATTCAACTCTTTTAGTTAGTCGAACACGCAGCAGAGCAGTTTGAAGGAAACGTTCGTTTTGTGTTTTAGACCGAGATTTCCAGCTATTTCTTCAATGCTTGGATTTCGCCGGGAAAATGCTTTTTCCGCTTCTTCACAGAAAGGGTTTACAAACTCCTGCAAACACACATCAGCTTAACTCTCTAAGTTGAACGAACACATTGAAGAGCGTTCTGTTAGGTAGCTCCATTTTGGTTTTATAAGCAGATATTTCTCAATACAGCGTTTACTCCCATTCACTCTGGAATACCAAAACACAGCTCCTGGAAGAACCTGCTTCTCACTCTCTGCGTCTAAACGAGGATTCAACTCCCTTAGTTAGGCGAACACGCAGCAGAGCAGTTTGAAAAAAACGTTCGTTTTGTGTTTTAGACGGAGATTTCCAGCTATTTCTTAAATGCTTGGATTTTGCCGGGAAAATGATTTTTCCGCTTCTTCACAGAAAGGGTTTACAAACTCCTGCAAAGACACATCAGCTTAACTCTCTAAGTTGAACGCACACATTGAAGAGCGTTCTGTTAGGTAGCTCCGTTTTGGTTTTAGAAGCAGATATTTCTCAATACAGCGTTTACTCCCATTCACTCTGGAATACCAAAACGCAGCTCCTGGAAGAAACTGCTTCTCAATCTCTGCGTCTAAACGCGGATACAACTCCCTTAGTTAGGCGAACACGCAGCAGAGCAGTTTGAAGGAAACGTTCGTTTTGTGTTTTAGGCGGAGATTTCCAGCAATTTATTAAATGCTTTGATTTGGCCGGGAAAATGCTTTTTCCGCTTCTTCACAGAAAGGGTTTACAAACTCCTGCAAACACACATCAGCTTAACTCTCTAAGTTGAACGCACACATTGAAGAGCGTTTTGTTAGGTAGCTCCGTTTTGGTTTTAGAAGCAGATATTTCTCAATACAGCGTTTACTCCCATTCACTCTGGAATACCAAAACGCAGCTCCTGAAAGAAACTGCTTCTCACTCTCTGCGTCTAAACGCGGATTCAACTCCCTTAGTTAGGCGAACACGCAGCAGAGCAGTTTGAAGGAAACGTTCGTTTTGTGTTTTAGACGGAGATTTCCAGCTATTTCTTCAATGCTTGGATTTGGCCGGGAAAATGCTTTTTCCGCTTCTTCACAGAAAGGGTTTACAAACTCCTGCAAACACACATCAGCTTAACTCTCTAAGTTGAACGCACACATTGAAGAGCGTTCTGTTAGGTAGCTCCGTTTTGGTTTTAGAAGCAGATATTTCTCAATACAGCGTTTACTCCCATTCACTCTGGAATACCAAAACGCAGCTCCTGGAAGAAACTGCTTCTCACTCTCTGCGTCTAAACGCGGATTCAACTCCCTTAGTTAGGCGAACACGCAGCAGAGCAGTTTGAAGGAAACGTTCGTTTTGTGGTTCAGACGGAGATTTCCAGCTATTTCGTAAATGCTTTGATTTGGCCGGGAAAATGCTTTTTCCGCTTCTTCACAGAAAGGGTTTACAAACTCCTGCAAACACACATCAGCTTAACTCTCTAAGTTGAACGCACACATTGAAGAGCGTTCTGTTAGGTAGCTCCGTTTTGGTTTTAGAAGCAGATATTTCTCAATACAGAGTTTACTCCCATTCACTCTGGAATACCAAAACGCAGCTCCTGGAAGAAACTGCTTCTCAATCTCTGCGTCTACACGCGGATTCAACTCCCTTAGTTAGGCGAACACGCAGCAGAGCAGTTTGAAGGAAACGTTCGTTTTGTGTTTTAGACGGAGATTTCCAGCAATTTCTTAAATGCTTTGATTTGGCCGGGAAAATGCTTTTTCCGCTTCTTCACAGAAAGGGTTTACAAACTCCTGCAAACACACATCAGCTTAACTCTCTAAGTTGAACGCACACATTGAAGAGCGTTCTGTTAGGTAGCTCCGTTTTTGTTTTAGAAGCAGATATTTCTCAATACAGCGTTTACTCCCATTCACTCTGGAATACCAAAACGCAGCTCCTGGAAGAAACTGCTTCTCACTCTCTGCGTCTAAACGCGGATTCAACTCCCTTAGTTAGGCGAACAGGCAGCAGAGCAGTTTGAAGGAAACGTTCGATTTGTGTTTTAGACGGAGATTTCCAGCTATTTCGTCAATGCTTGGATTTGGCCGGGAAAATGCTTTTTCCGCTTCTTCAAAGAAAGGGTTTACAAACTCCTGCAAACACATATCAGCTTAACTCTCTAAGTTGAACGCACACATTGAAGAGCGTTCTGTTAGGTAGCTCCGTTTTGGTTTTAGAAGCAGATATTTCTCAATACAGCGTTTACTCCCATTCACTCTGGAATACCAAAACGCAGCTCCTGGAAGAAACTGCTTGTCACTCTCTGCGTCTAAATGCGGATTCAACTCCCTTAGTTAGGCGAACACGCAGCAGAGCAGTTTGAAGGAAACGTTCGTTTTGTGTTTTAGACGGAGATCTCCAGCTATTTCTTCAATGCTTGGATTTGGCCGGGAAAATGCTTTTTCCGCTTCTTCACAGAAAAGGTTTACAAACTCCTGCAAACACACATCAGCTTAACTCTCTAAGTTGAACGCACACATTGAAGAGCGTTCTGTTAGGTAGCTCCGTTTTGGTTTTAGAAGCAGATATTTCTCAATACAGCGTTTACTCCCATTCACTCTGGAATACCAAAACGCAGCTCCTGGAAGAAACTGCTTCTCACTCTCTGCGTCTAAACGCGGATTCAACTCCCTTAGTTAGGCGAACACGCAGCAGAGCAGTTTGAAGGAAACGTTCGTTTTGTGGTTTAGACGGAGATTTCCAGCTATTTCGTAAATGCTTTGATTTGGCCGGGAAAATGCTTTTTCCGCTTCTTCACAGAAAGGGTTTACAAACTCCTGCAAACACACATCAGCTTAACTCTCTAAGTTGAACGCACACATTGAAGAGCGTTCTGTTAGGTAGCTCCGTTTTGGTTTTAGAAGCAGATATTTCTCAATACAGAGTTTACTCCCATTCACTCTGGAATACCAAAACGCAGCTCCTGGGAGAAACTGCTTCTCAATCTCTGCGTCTAAACGCGGATTCAACTCCCTTAGTTAGGCGAACACGCAGCAGAGCAGTTTGAAGGAAACGTTCGTTTTGTGTTTTAGACCGAGATTTCCAGCTATTTCTTCAATGCTTGGATTTCGCCGGGAAAATGCTTTTTCCGCTTCTTCACAGAAAGGGTTTACAAACTCCTGCAAACACACATCAGCTTACCTCTCTAAGTTGAACGAACACATTGAAGAGCGTTCTGTTAGGTAGCTCCATTTTGGTTTTAGAAGCAGATATTTCTCAATACTGCGTTTACTCCCATTCACTCTGGAATACCAAAACACAGCTCCTGGAAGAACCTGCTTCTCACTCTCTGCGTCTAAACGCGGATTCAACTCCCTTAGTTAGGCGAACACGCAGCAGAGCAGTTTGAAGGAAACGTTCGTTTTGTGTTTTAGACGGAGATTTCCAGCTATTTCTAAAATGCTTGGATTTTGCCGGGAAAATGATTTTTCCGCTTCTTCACAGAAAGGGTTTACAAACTCCTGCAAAGACACATCAGCTTAACTCTCTAAGTTGAACGCACACATTGAAGAGCGTTCTGTTAGGTAGCTCCGTTTTGGTTTTAGAAGCAGATATTTCTCAATACAGCGTTTACTCCCATTCACTCTGGAATACCAAAACGCAGCTCCTGGAAGAAACTGCTTCTCACTCTCTGCGTCTAAACGCGGATTCAACTCTTTTAGTTAGTCGAACACGCAGCAGAGCAGTTTGAAGGAAACGTTCGTTTTGTGTTTTAGACCGAGATTTCCAGCTATTTCTTCAATGCTTGGATTTCGCCGGGAAAATGCTTTTTCCCCTTCTTCACAGAAAGGGTTTACAAACTCCTGCAAACACACATCAGCTTAACTCTCTAAGTTGAACGAACACATTGAAGAGCGTTCTGTTAGGTAGCTCCATTTTGGTTTTAGAAGCAGATATTTCTCAATACAGCGTTTACTCCCATTCACTCTGGAATACCAAAACACAGCTCCTGGAAGAACCTGCTTCTCACTCTCTGCGTCTAAACGCGGATTCAACTCCCTTAGTTAGGCGAACACGCAGCAGAGCAGTTTGAAGGAAACGTTCGTTTTGTGTTGTAGACGGAGATTTCCAGCTATTTCTTAAATGCTTGGATTTTGCCGGGAAAATGATTTTTCCGCTTCTTCACAGAAAGGGTTTACAAACTCCTGCAAAGACACATCAGCTTAACTCTCTAAGTTGAAGGCACACATTGAAGAGCGTTCTGTTAGGTAGCTCCGTTTTGGTTTTAGAAGCAGATATTTCTCAATACAGCGTTTACTCCCATTCACTCTGGAATACCAAAACGCAGCTCCTGGAAGAAACTGCTTCTCAATCTCTGCGTCTAAACGCTGATACAACTCCCTTAGTTAGGCGAACACGCAGCCGAGCAGTTTGAAGGAAACGTTCGTTTTGTGTTTTAGACGGAGATTTCCAGCTATTTCTTCAATGCTTGGATTTGGCCGGGAAAATGCTTTTTCCTCTTCTTCACAGAAAGGGTTTACAAACTCCTGCAAACACACATCAGCTTAACTCTCTAAGTTGAACGCACACATTGAAGAGCGTTCTGTTAGGTAGCTCCGTTTTGGTTTTAGAAGCAGATATTTCTCAATACAGCGTTTACTCCCATTCACTCTGGAATACCAAAACGCAGCTCCTGGAAGAAACTGCTTCTCACTCTCTGCGTCTAAACGCGGATTCAACTCTTTTAGTTAGTCGAACACGCAGCAGAGCAGTTTGAAGGAAACGTTCGTTTTGTGTTTTAGACCGAGATTTCCAGCTATTTCTTCAATGCTTGGATT
The DNA here is from genome assembly GCF_049354715.1 of Callithrix jacchus. Lineage (NCBI taxonomy): Eukaryota > Metazoa > Chordata > Mammalia > Primates > Cebidae > Callithrix > Callithrix jacchus. The sequence goes on along the minus strand of NC_133510.1, from coordinate 26,406,819 downwards.
TCGCCGGGAAAATGCTTTTTCCGCTTCTTCACAAAAAGGGTTTACAAACTCCTGCAAACACACATCAGCTTAACTCTCTAAGTTGAACGAACACATTGAAGAGCGTTCTGTTAGGTAGCTCCATTTTGGTTTTAGAAGCAGATATTTCTCAATACTGCGTTTACTCCCATTCACTCTGGAATACCAAAACACAGCTCCTGGAAGAACCTGCTTCTCACTCTCTGCGTCTAAACGCGGATTCAACTCCCTTAGTTAGGCGAACACGCAGCAGAGCAGTTTGAAGGAAACGTTCGTTTTGTGTTTTAGACGGAGATTTCCAGCTATTTCTAAAATGCTTGGATTTTGCCGGGAAAATGATTTTTCCGCTTCTTCACAGAAAGGGTTTACAAACTCCTGCAAAGACACATCAGCTTAACTCTCTAAGTTGAACGCACACATTGAAGAGCGTTCTGTTAGGTAGCTCCGTTTTGGTTTTAGAAGCAGATATTTCTCAATACAGCGTTTACTCCCATTCACTCTGGAATACCAAAACGCAGCTCCTGGAAGAAACTGCTTCTCACTCTCTGCGTCTAAACGCGGATTCAACTCTTTTAGTTAGTCGAACACGCAGCAGAGCAGTTTGAAGGAAACGTTCTTTTTGTGTTTTAGACCGAGATTTCCAGCTATTTCTTCAATGCTTGTATTTCGCCGGGAAAATGCTTTTTCCGCTTCTTCACAGAAAGGGTTTACAAACTCCTGCAAACACACATCAGCTTAACTCTCTAAGTTGAACGAACACATTGAAGAGCGTTCTGTTAGGTAGCTCCATTTTGGTTTTATAAGCAGATATTTCTCAATACAGCGTTTACTCCCATTCACTCTGGAATACCAAAACACAGCTCCTGGAAGAACCTGCTTCTCACTCTCTGCGTCTAAACGCGGATTCAACTCCCTTAGTTAGGCGAACACGCAGCAGAGCAGTTTGAAGGAAACGTTCGTTTTGTGTTCTAGACGGAGATTTCCAGCTATTTCTTAAATGCTTGGATTTTGCCGGGAAAATGATTTTTCCGCTTCTTCACAGAAAGGGTTTACAAACTCCTGCAAAGACACATCAGCTTACCTCTCTAAGTTGAACGCACACATTGAAGAGCGTTCTGTTAGGTAGCTCCGTTTTGGTTTTAGAAGCAGATATTTCTCAATACAGCGTTTACTCCCATTCACTCTGGAATACCAAAACGCAGCTCCTGGAAGAAACTGCTTCTCAATCTCTGCGTCTAAACGCGGATACAACTCCCTTAGTTAGGCGAACACGCAGCAGAGCAGTTTGAAGGAAACGTTCGTTTTGTGTTTTAGACGGAGATTTCCAGCAATTTATTAAATGCTTTGATTTGGCCGGGAAAATGCTTTTGCCGCTTCTTCACAGAAAGGGTTTACAAACTCCTGCAAACACACATCAGCTTAACTCTCTAAGTTGAACGCACACATTGAAGAGCGTTTTGTTAGGTAGCTCCGTTTTGGTTTTAGAAGCAGATATTTCTCAATACAGCGTTTACTCCCATTCACTCTGGAATACCAAAACGCAGCTCCTGGAAGAAACTGCTTCTCACTCTCTGGGCCTAAACGCGGATTCAACTCCCTTAGTTAGGCGAACACGCAGCAGAGCAGTTTGAAGGAAACGTTCGTTTTGTGGTTCAGACGGAGATTTCCAGCTATTTCGTAAATGCTTTGATTTGGCCGGGAAAATGCTTTTTCCGCTTCTTCACAGAAAGGGTTTACAAACTCCTGCAAACACACATCAGCTTAACTCTCTAAGTTGAACGCACACATTGAAGAGCGTTCTGTTAGGTAGCTTTGTTTTGGTTTTAGAAGCAGATATTTCTCAATACAGAGTTTACTCCCATTCACTCTGGAATACCAAAACGCAGCTCCTGGAAGAAACTGCTTCTCAATCTCTGCGTCTAAACGCGGATTCAACTCCCTTAGTTAGGCGAACACGCAGCAGAGCAGTTTGAAGGAAACGTTCGTTTTGTGTTTTAGACGGAGATTTCCAGCAATTTCTTAAATGCTTTGATTTCGCCGGGAAAATGCTTTTTCCGCTTCTTCACAGAAAGGGTTTACAAACTCCTGCAAACACACATCAGCTTAACTCTCTAAGTTGAACGCACACATTGAAGAGCGTTCTGTTAGGTAGCTCCGTTTTGGTTTTAGAAGCAGATATTTCTCAATACAGCGTTTACTCCCATTCACTCTGGAATACCAAAACGCAGCTCCTGGAAGAAACTGCTTCTCACTCTCTGCGTCTAAACGCGGATTCAACTCCCTTAGTTAGGCGAACAGGCAGCAGAGCAGTTTGAAGGAAACGTTCGATTTGTGTTTTAGACGGAGATTTCCAGCTATTTCGTCAATGCTTGGATTTGGCCGGGAAAATGCTTTTTCCGCTTCTTCAAAGAAAGGGTTTACAAACTCCTGCAAACACATATCAGCTTAACTCTCTAAGTTGAACGCACACATTGAAGAGCGTTCTGTTAGGTAGCTCCGTTTTGGTTTTAGAAGCAGATATTTCTCAATACAGCGTTTACTCCCATTCACTCTGGAATACCAAAACGCAGCTCCTGGAAGAAACTGCTTGTCACTCTCTGCGTCTAAATGCGGATTCAACTCCCTTAGTTAGGCGAACACGCAGCAGAGCAGTTTGAAGGAAACGTTCGTTTTGTGTTTTAGACGGAGATCTCCAGCTATTTCTTCAATGCTTGGATTTGGCCGGGAAAATGCTTTTTCCGCTTCTTCACAGAAAAGGTTTACAAACTCCTGCAAACACACATCAGCTTAACTCTCTAAGTTGAACGCACACATTGAAGAGCGTTCTGTTAGGTAGCTCCGTTTTGGTTTTAGAAGCAGATATTTCTCAATACAGCGTTTACTCCCATTCACACTGGAATACCAAAACGCAGCTCCTGGAAGAAACTGCTTCTCACTCTCTGCGTTTAAACGCGGATTCAAGTCCCTTAGTTAAGCGAACACGCAGCAGAGCAGTTTGAAGGAAACGTTCGTTTTGTGTTTTAGACGGAGATTTCCAGCAATTTCTTAAATGCTTTGATTTGGCCGGGAAAATGCTTTTTCCGCTTCTTCACAGAAAGGGTTTACAAACTCCTGCAAACACACATCAGCTTAACTCTCTAAGTTGAACGCACACATTGAAGAGCGTTCTGTTAGGTAGCTCCGTTTTGGTTTTAGAAGCAGATATTTCTCAATACAGCGTTTACTCCCATTCACTCTGGAATACCAAAACGCAGCTCCTGGAAGAAACTGCTTCTCACTCTCTGCGTCTAAACGCGGATTCAACTCCCTTAGTTAGGCGAACAGGCAGCAGAGCAGTTTGAAGGAAACGTTCGATTTGTGTTTTAGACGGAGATTTCCAGCTATTTCGTCAATGCTTGGATTTGGCCGGGAAAATGCTTTTTCCGCTTCTTCAAAGAAAGGGTTTACAAACTCCTGCAAACACATATCAGCTTAACTCTCTAAGTTGAACGCACACATTGAAGAGCGTTCTCTTAGGTAGCTCCGTTTTGGTTTTAGAAGCAGATATTTCTCAATACAGCGTTTACTCCCATTCACTCTGGAATACCAAAACGCAGCTCCTGGAAGAGACTGCTTGTCACTCTCTGCGTCTAAATGCGGATTCAACTCCCTTAGTTAGGCGAACACGCAGCAGAGCAGTTTGAAGGAAACGTTCGTTTTGCGTTTTAGACGGAGATCTCCAGCTATTTCTTCAATGCTTGGATTTGGCCGGGAAAATGCTTTTTCCGCTTCTTCACAGAAAAGGTTTACAAACTCCTGCAAACACACATCAGCTTAACTCTCTAAGTTGAACGCACACATTGAAGAGCGTTCTGTTAGGTAGCTCCGTTTTGGTTTTAGAAGCAGATATTTCTCAATACAGCGTTTACTCCCATTCACACTGGAATACCAAAACGCAGCTCCTGGAAGAAACTGCTTCTCACTCTCTGCGTTTACACGCGGATTCAAGTCCCTTAGTTAAGCGAACACGCAGCAGAGCAGTTTGAAGGAAACGTTCGTTTTGTGTTTTAGACGGAGATTTCCAGCTATTTCTTAAATGCTTGGATTAGGCCGGGAAAATGCTTTTTCCGCTTCTTCACAGAAAGGGTTTACAAACTCCTGCAAACACACATCAGCTTAACTCTCTAAGCTGAACGCACACGTTGAAGAGCGTTCTGTTAGGTAGCTCCGTTTTGGTTTTAGAATCAGATATTTCTCAATACAGCGTTTACTCCCATTCACTCTGGAATACAAAAACGCAGCTCCTGGAAGAAACTGCTTCTCACTCTCTGCGTCTAAACGCGGATTCAACTCCCTTAGTTAGGCGAACACGCAGCAGAGCAGTTTGAAGGAAACGTTCGTTTTGTGTTTTAGACGGAGATTTCCAGCTATTTCGTAAATGCTTGGATTTGGCCGGGAAAATGCTTTTTCCGCTTCTTCACAGAAAGGGTTTACAAACTCCTGCAAACACACATCAGCTTAACTCTCTAAGTTGAACGCACACATTGAAGAGCGTTCTGTTAGGTAGCTCCGTTTTGGTTTTAGAAGCAGATATTTCTCAATACAGCGTTTACTCCCATTCACTCTGGAATACCAAAACGCAGCTCCTGGAAGAAACTGCTTCTCACTGTCTGCGTCTAAACGCGGATTCAACTCCCTTAGTTAGGCGAACACGCAGCAGAGCAGTTTGAAGGAAACGTTCGTTTTGTGTTTTAGACCGAGATTTCCAGCTATTTCTTCAATGCTTGGATTTCGCCGGGAAAATGCTTTTTCCGCTTCTTCACAGAAAGGGTTTACAAACTCCTGCAAACACACATCAGCTTAACTCTCTAACTTGAACGCACACATTGAAGAGCGTTCTGTTAGGTAGCTCCGTTTTGGTTTTAGAAGCAGATATTTCTCAATACAGCGTTTACTCCCATTCACTCTGGAATACCAAAACGCAGCTCCTGAAAGAAACTGCTTCTCACTCTCTGCGTCTAAACGCGGATTCAAGTCCCTTAGTTAGGCGAACACGCAGCAGAGCAGTTTGAAGGAAACGTTCGTTTTGTGTTTTAGACGGAGATTTCCAGCTATTTCTTCAATGCTTGGATTTGGCAGGGAAAATGCTTTTTCCGCTTCTTCACAGAAAGGGTTTACAAACTCCTGCAAACACACATCAGCTTAACTCTCTAAGTTGAACGCACACATTGAAGAGCGTTCTGTTAGGTAGCTCCGTTTTGGTTTTAGAAGCAGATATTTCTCAATACAGCGTTTACTCCCATTCACTCTGGAATACCAAAACGCAGCTCCTGGAAGAAACTGCTTCTCACTCTCTGCGTCTAAACGCGGATTCAACACTTTTAGTTAGTCGAACACGCAGCAGAGCAGTTTGAAGGAAACGTTCGTTTTGTGTTTTAGACCGAGATTTCCAGCTATTTCTTCAATGCTTGGATTTCGCCGGGAAAATGCTTTTTCCGCTTCTTCACAGAAAGGGTTTACAAACTCCTGCAAACACACATCAGCTTAACTCTCTAAGTTGAACGAACACATTGAAGAGCGTTCTGTTAGGTAGCTCCATTTTGGTTTTAGAAGCAGATATATCTCAATACAGCGTTTACTCCCATTCACTCTGGAATACCAAAACACAGCTCCTGGAAGAACCTGCTTCTCACTCTCTGCGTCTAAACGCGGATTCAACTCCCTTAGTTAGGCGAACACGCAGCAGAGCAGTTTGAAGGAAACGTTCGTTTTGTGTTTTAGACGGAGATTTCCAGCTATTTCTTAAATGCTTGGATTTTGCCGGGAAAATGATTTTTCCGCTTCTTCACAGAAAGGGTTTACAAACTCCTGCAAAGACACATCAGCTTAACTCTCTAAGTTGAACGCACACATTGAAGAGCGTTCTGTTAGGTAGCTCCGTTTTGGTTTTAGAAGCAGATATTTCTCAATACAGCGTTTACTCCCATTCACTCTGGAATACCAAAACGCAGCTCCTGGAAGAAACTGCTTCTCACTCTCTGCGTCTAAACGCGGATTCAACTCCCTTAGTTAGGCGAACACGCAGCAGAGCAGTTTGAAGGAAACGTTTGTTTTGTGTTTTAGACGGAGATTTCCAGCAATTTCTCAAATGCTTTGATTTGGCCGAAAAAATGCTTTTTCCGCTTCTTCACAGAAAGGGTTTACAAACTCCTGCAAACACACATCAGCTTAACTCTCTAAGTTGAACGCACACATTGAAGAGCGTTCTGTTAGGTAGCTCCGTTTTGCTTTTAGAAGCAGATACTTCTCAATACAGCGTTTACTCCCATTCACTCTGGAATACCAAAACGCAGCTCCTGGAAGAAACTGCTTCTCACTGTCTGCGTCTAAACGCGGATTCAACTCCCTTAGTTAGGCGAACACGCAGCAGAGCAGTTTGAAGGAAACGTTCGTTTTGTGTTTTCGACGGAGATTTCCAGCTATTTCTTCAATGCTTGGATTTGGCCGGGAAAATGCTTTTTCCGCTTCTTCACAGAAAGGGTTTACAAACTCCTGCAAACACACATCAGCTTAACTCTCTAAGTTGAACGCAGGCATTGAAGAGCGTTCTGTTAGGTAGCTCCGTATTGGTTTTAGAAGCAGATATTTCTCAATACAGCGTTTACTCCCATTCACTCTGGAATACCAAAACGCAGCTCCTGGAAGAAACTGCTTCTCATTCTCTGCGTCTAAACGCGGATTCACCTCCCTTAGTTAGGCGAACACGCAGCAGAGCAGTTTGAAGGAAAAGTTCGTCTTGTGTTTTAGACGGAGATTTCCAGCAATTTCTTCAATGCTTTGATTTGGCCGAAAAAATGCTTTTTCCGCTTCTTCACAGAAAGGGTTTACAAACTCCTGCAAACACACATCAGCTTAACTCTCTAAGTTGAACGCACACATTGAAGAGCGTTCTGTTAGGTAGCTCCGTTTTGGTTTTAGAAGCAGATATTTCTCAATACAGCGTTTACTCCCATTCACTCTGGAATACCAAAACGCAGCTCCTGAAAGAAACTGCTTCTCACTCTCTGCGTCTAAACGCGGATTCAACTCCCTTAGTTAGGCGAACACGCAGCAGAGCAGTTTGAAGGAAACGTTCGTTTTGTGTTTTAGACGGAGATTTCCAGCTATTTCTTCAATGCTTGGATTTGGCCGGGAAAATGCTTTTTCCGCTTCTTCACAGAAAGGGTTTACAAACTCCTGCAAACACACATCAGCTTAACTCTCTAAGTTGAACGCACACATTGAAGAGCGTTCTGTTAGGTAGCTCCGTTTTGCTTTTAGAAGCAGATATTTCTCAATACAGCGTTTACTCCCTTTCACTCTGGAATACCAAAACGCAGCTCCTGGAAGAAACTGCTTCTCACTCTCTGCGTCTAAACGCGGATTCAACTCCCTTAGTTAGGCGAACACGCAGCAGAGCAGTTTGAAGGAAACGTTCGTTTTGTGTTTTAGACGGAGATTTCCAGCTATTTCTTCAATGCTTGGATTTGGCCGGGAAAATGCTTTTTCCTCTTCTTCACAGAAAGGGTTTACAAACTCCTGCAAACACACATCAGCTTAACTCTCTAAGTTGAACGCACACATTGAAGAGCGTTCTGTTAGGTAGCTCCGTTTTGGTTTTAGAAGCAGATATTTCTCAATACAGCGTTTACTCCCATTCACTCTGGAATACCAAAACGCAGCTCCTGGAAGAAACTGCTTCTCACTCTCTGCGTCTAAACGCGGATTCAACTCTTTTAGTTAGTCGAACACGCAGCAGAGCAGTTTGAAGGAAACGTTCGTTTTGTGTTTTAGACCGAGATTTCCAGCTATTTCTTCAATGCTTGGATTTCGCCGGGAAAATGCTTTTTCCGCTTCTTCACAGAAAGGGTTTACAAACTCCTGCAAACACACATCAGCTTAACTCTCTAAGTTGAACGAACACATTGAAGAGCGTTCTGTTAGGTAGCTCCATTTTGGTTTTATAAGCAGATATTTCTCAATACAGCGTTTACTCCCATTCACTCTGGAATACCAAAACACAGCTCCTGGAAGAACCTGCTTCTCACTCTCTGCGTCTAAACGCGGATTCAACTCCCTTAGTTAGGCGAACACGCAGCAGAGCAGTTTGAAGGAAACGTTCGTTTTGTGTTTTAGACGGAGATTTCCAGCTATTTCTTAAATGCTTGGATTTTGCCGGGAAAATGATTTTTCCGCTTCTTCACAGAAAGGGTTTACAAACTCCTGCAAAGACACATCAGCTTAACTCTCTAAGTTGAACGCACACATTGAAGAGCGTTCTGTTAGGTAGCTCCGTTTTGGTTTTAGAAGCAGATATTTCTCAATACAGCGTTTACTCCCATTCACTCTGGAATACCAAAACGCAGCTCCTGGAAGAAACTGCTTCTCAATCTCTGCGTCTAAACGCGGATACAACTCCCTTAGTTAGGCGAACACGCAGCAGAGCAGTTTGAAGGAAACGTTCGTTTTGTGTTTTAGACGGAGATTTCCAGCAATTTATTAAATGCTTTGATTTGGCCGGGAAAATACTTTTTCCGCTTCTTCACAGAAAGGGTTTACAAACTCCTGCAAACACACATCAGCTTAACTCTCTAACTTGAACGCACACATTGAAGAGCGTTCTGTTAGGTAGCTCCGTTTTGGTTTTAGAAGCAGATATTTCTCAATACAGCGTTTACTCCCATTCACTCTGGAATACCAAAACGCAGCTCCTGAAAGAAACTGCTTCTCACTCTCTGCGTCTAAACGCGGATTCAACTCCCTTAGTTCGGCGAACACGCAGCAGAGCAGTTTGAAGGAAACGTTCGTTTTGTGTTTTAGACGGAGATTTCCAGCTATTTCTTCAATGCTTGGATTTGGCCGGGAAAATGCTTTTTCCGCTTCTTCACAGAAAGGGTTTACAAACTCCTGCAAACACACATCAGCTTAACTCTCTAAGTTGAACGCACACATTGAAGAGCGTTCTGTTAGGTAGCTCCGTTTTGGTTTTAGAAGCAGATATTTCTCAATACAGCGTTTACTCCCATTCACTCTGGAATACCAAAACGCAGCTCCTGGAAGAAACTGCTTCTCACTCTCTGCGTCTAAACGCGGATTCAACTCTTTTAGTTAGTCGAACACGCAGCAGAGCAGTTTGGAGGAAACGTTCGTTTTGTGTTTTAGACCGAGATTTCCAGCTATTTCTTCAATGCTTGGATTTCGCCGGGAAAATGCTTTTTCCGCTTCTTCACAGAAAGGGTTTACAAACTCCTGCAAACACACATCAGCTTAACTCTCTAAGTTGAACGAACACATTGAAGAGCGTTCTGTTAGGTAGCTCCATTTTGGTTTTAGAAGCAGATATATCTCAATACAGCGTTTACTCCCATTCACTCTGGAATACCAAAACACAGCTCCTGGAAGAACCTGCTTCTCACTCTCTGCGTCTAAACGCGGATTCAACTCCCTTAGTTAGGCGAACACGCAGCAGAGCAGTTTGAAAGAAACGTTCGTTTTGTGTTTTAGACGGAGATTTCCAGCTATTTCTTAAATGCTTGGATTTTGCCGGGAAAATGATTTTTCCGCTTCTTCACAGAAAGGGTTTACAAACTCCTGCAAAGACACATCAGCTTAACTCTCTAAGTTGAACGCACACATTGAAGAGCGTTCTCTTAGGTAGCTCCGTTTTGGTTTTAGAAGCAGATATTTCTCAATACAGCGTTTACTCCCATTCACTCTGGAATACCAAAACGCAGCTCCTGGAAGAAACTGCTTCTCACTCTCTGCGTCTAAACGCGGATTCAACTCCCTTAGTTAGGCGAACACGCAGCAGAGCAGTTTGAAGGAAACGTTTGTTTTGTGTTTTAGACGGAGATTTCCAGCAATTTCTCAAATGCTTTGATTTGGCCGAAAAAATGCTTTTTCCGCTTCTTCACAGAAAGGGTTTACAAACTCCTGCAAACACACATCAGCTTAACTCTCTAAGTTGAACGCACACATTGAAGAGCGTTCTGTTAGGTAACTCCGTTTTGGTTTTAGAAGCAGATATTTCTCAATACAGCGTTTACTCCCATTCACTCTGGAATAACAAAACGCAGCTCCTGGAAGAAACTGCTTCTCAATCTCTGCGTCTAAACGCGGATACAACTCCCTTAGTTAGGCGAACACGCAGCCGAGCAGTTTGAAGGAAACGTTCGTTTTGTGTTTTAGACGGAGATTTCCAGCAATTTCTTCAATGCTTTGATTTGGCCGGGAAAATGCATTTTCCGCTGCTTCACAGAAAGGGTTTACAAACTCCTGCAAACACACATCAGCTTAACTCTCTAAGTTGAACGCACACATTGAAGAGCGTTCTGTTAGGTAGCTCCGTTTTGGTTTTAGAAGCAGATATTTCTCAATACAGCGTTTACTCCCATTCACTCTGGAATACCAAAACGCAGCTCCTGGAAGAAACTGCTTCTCATTCTCTGCGTCTAAACGCGGATTCACCTCCCTTAGTTAGGCGAACACGCAGCAGAGCAGTTTGAAGGAAAAGTTCGTCTTGTGTTGTAGACGGAGATTTCCAGCAATTTCTTAAATGCTTTGATTTGGCCGGGAAAATGCTTTTTCCGCTTCTTCACAGAAAGGGTTTACAAACTCCTGCAAACACACATCAGCTTAACTCTCTAAGTTGAACGCACACATTGAAGAGCGTTCTGTTAGGTAGCTCCGTTTTGGTTTTAGAAGCAGATATTTCTCAATACAGCGTTTACTCCCATTCACTCTGGAATACCAAAACGCAGCTCCTGAAAGAAACTGCTTCTCACTCTCTGCGTCTAAACGCGGATTCAACTCCCTTAGTTAGGCGAACACGCAGCAGAGCAGTTTGAAGGAAACGTTCGTTTTGTGTTTTAGACGGAGATTTCCAGCTATTTCTTCAATGCTTGGATTTGGCCGGGAAAATGCTTTTTCCGCTTCTTCACAGAAAGGGTTTACAAACTCCTGCAAACACACATCAGCTTAACTCTCTAAGTTGAACGCACACATTGAAGAGCGTTCTGTTAGGTAGCTCCGTTTTGCTTTTAGAAGCAGATATTTCTCAATACAGCGTTTACTCCCTTTCACTCTGGAATACCAAAACGCAGCTCCTGGAAGAAACTGCTTCTCACTCTCTGCGTCTAAACGCGGATTCAACTCCCTTAGTTAGGCGAACACGCAGCAGAGCAGTTTGAAGGAAACGTTCGTTTTGTGTTTTAGACGGAGATTTCCAGCTATTTCTTCAATGCTTGGATTTGGCCGGGAAAATGCTTTTTCCTCTTCTTCACAGAAAGGGTTTACAAACTCCTGCAAACACACATCAGCTTAACTCTCTAAGTTGAACGCACACATTGAAGAGCGTTCTGTTAGGTAGCTCCGTTTTGGTTTTAGAAGCAGATATTTCTCAATACAGCGTTTACTCCCATTCACTCTGGAATACCAAAACGCAGCTCCTGGAAGAAACTGCTTCTCACTCTCTGCGTCTAAACGCGGATTCAACTCTTTTAGTTAGTCGAACACGCAGCAGAGCAGTTTGAAGGAAACGTTCGTTTTGTGTTTTAGACCGAGATTTCCAGCTATTTCTTCAATGCTTGGATTTCGCCGGGAAAATGCTTTTTCCGCTTCTTCACAGAAAGGGTTTACAAACTCCTGCAAACACACATCAGCTTAACTCTCTAAGTTGAACGAACACATTGAAGAGCGTTCTGTTAGGTAGCTCCATTTTGGTTTTATAAGCAGATATTTCTCAATACAGCGTTTACTCCCATTCACTCTGGAATACCAAAACACAGCTCCTGGAAGAACCTGCTTCTCACTCTCTGCGTCTAAACGCGGATTCAACTCCCTTAGTTAGGCGAACACGCAGCAGAGCAGTTTGAAGGAAACGTTCGTTTTGTGTTTTAGACGGAGATTTCCAGCTATTTCTTAAATGCTTGGATTTTGCCGGGAAAATGATTTTTCCGCTTCTTCACAGAAAGGGTTTACAAACTCCTGCAAAGACACATCAGCTTAACTCTCTAAGTTGAACGCACACATTGAAGAGCGTTCTGTTAGGTAGCTCCGTTTTGGTTTTAGAAGCAGATATTTCTCAATACAGCGTTTACTCCCATTCACTCTGGAATACCAAAACGCAGCTCCTGGAAGAAACTGCTTCTCAATCTCTGCGTCTAAACGCGGATACAACTCCCTTAGTTAGGCGAACACGCAGCAGAGCAGTTTGAAGGAAACGTTCGTTTTGTGTTTTAGACGGAGATTTCCAGCAATTTATTAAATGCTTTGATTTGGCCGGGAAAATGCTTTTTCCGCTTCTTCACAGAAAGGGTTTACAAACTCCTGCAAACACACATCAGCTTAACTCTCTAACTTGAACGCACACATTGAAGAGCGTTCTGTTAGGTAGCTCCGTTTTGGTTTTAGAAGCAGATATTTCTCAATACAGCGTTTACTCCCATTCACTCTGGAATACCAAAACGCAGCTCCTGAAAGAAACTGCTTCTCACTCTCTGCGTCTAAACGCGGATTCAACTCCCTTAGTTCGGCGAACACGCAGCAGAGCAGTTTGAAGGAAACGTTCGTTTTGTGTTTTAGACGGAGATTTCCAGCTATTTCTTCAATGCTTGGATTTGGCCGGGAAAATGCTTTTTCCGCTTCTTCACAGAAAGGGTTTACAAACTCCTGCAAACACACATCAGCTTAACTCTCTAAGTTGAACGCACACATTGAAGAGCGTTCTGTTAGGTAGCTCCGTTTTGGTTTTAGAAGCAGATATTTCTCAATACAGCGTTTACTCCCATTCACTCTGGAATACCAAAACGCAGCTCCTGGAAGAAACTGCTTCTCACTCTCTGCGTCTAAACGCGGATTCAACTCTTTTAGTTAGTCGAACACGCAGCAGAGCAGTTTGGAGGAAACGTTCGTTTTGTGTTTTAGACCGAGATTTCCAGCTATTTCTTCAATGCTTGGATTTCGCCGGGAAAATGCTTTTTCCGCTTCTTCACAGAAAGGGTTTACAAACTCCTGCAAACACACATCAGCTTAACTCTCTAAGTTGAACGAACACATTGAAGAGCGTTCTGTTAGGTAGCTCCATTTTGGTTTTAGAAGCAGATATATCTCAATACAGCGTTTACTCCCATTCACTCTGGAATACCAAAACACAGCTCCTGGAAGAACCTGCTTCTCACTCTCTGCGTCTAAACGCGGATTCAACTCCCTTAGTTAGGCGAACACGCAGCAGAGCAGTTTGAAAGAAACGTTCGTTTTGTGTTTTAGACGGAGATTTCCAGCTATTTCTTAAATGCTTGGATTTTGCCGGGAAAATGATTTTTCCGCTTCTTACAGAAAGGGTTTACAAACTCCTGCAAAGACACATCAGCTTAACTCTCTAAGTTGAACGCACACATTGAAGAGCGTTCTGTTAGGTAGCTCCGTTTTGGTTTTAGAAGCAGATATTTCTCAATACAGCGTTTACTCCCATTCACTCTGGAATACCAAAACGCAGCTCCTGGAAGAAACTGCTTCTCACTCTCTGCGTCTAAACGCGGATTCAACTCTCTTAGTTAGGCGAACACGCAGCAGAGCAGTTTGAAGGAAACGTTTGTTTTGTGTTTTAGACGGAGATTTCCAGCAATTTCTCAAATGCTTTGATTTGGCCGAAAAAATGCTTTTTCCGCTTCTTCACAGAAAGGGTTTACAAACTCCTGCAAACACACATCAGCTTAACTCTCTAAGTTGAACGCACACATTGAAGAGCGTTCTGTTAGGTAACTCCGTTTTGGTTTTAGAAGCAGATATTTCTCAATACAGCGTTTACTCCCATTCACTCTGGAATAACAAAACGCAGCTCCTGGAAGAAACTGCTTCTCAATCTCTGCGTCTAAACGCGGATACAACTCCCTTAGTTAGGCGAACACGCAGCAGAGCAGTTTGAAGGAAACGTTCGTTTTGTGTTTTAGACGGAGATTTCCAGCAATTTCTTCAATGCTTTGATTTGGCCGGGAAAATGCATTTTCCGCTGCTTCACAGAAAGGGTTTACAAACTCCTGCAAACACACATCAGCTTAACTCTCTAAGTTGAACGCACACATTGAAGAGCGTTCTGTTAGGTAGCTCCGTTTTGGTTTTAGAAGCAGATATTTCTCAATACAGCGTTTACTCCCATTCACTCTGGAATACCAAAACGCAGCTCCTGAAAGAAACTGCTTCTCACTCTCTGCGTCTAAACGCGGATTCAACTCCCTTAGTTAGGCGAACACGCAGCAGAGCAGTTTGAAGGAAACGTTCGTTTTGTGTTTTAGACGGAGATTTCCAGCTATTTCTTCAATGCTTGGATTTGGCCGGGAAAATGCTTTTTCCTCTTCTTCACAGAAAAGGTTTACAAACTCCTGCAAACACACATCAGCTTAACTCTCTAAGTTGAACGCACACATTGAAGAGCGTTCTGTTAGGTAGCTCCGTTTTGGTTTTAGAAGCAGATATTTCTCAATACAGCGTTTACTCCCATTCACTCTGGAATACCAAAACGCAGCTCCTGGAAGAAACTGCTTCTCACTCTCTGCGTCTAAACGCGGATTCAACTCTTTTAGTTAGTCGAACACGACGCAGAGCAGTTTGAAGGAAACGTTCGTTTTGTGTTTTAGACCGAGATTTCCAGCTATTTCTTCAATGCTTGGATTTCGCCGGGAAAATGCTTTTTCCGCTTCTTCACAGAAAGGGTTTACAAACTCCTGCAAACACACATCAGCTTAACTCTCTAAGTTGAACGAACACATTGAAGAGCGTTCTGTTTGGTAGCTCCATTTTGGTTTTATAAGCAGATATTTCTCAATACAGCGTTTACTCCCATTCACTCTGGAATACCAAAACGCAGCTCCTGGAAGAACCTGCTTCTCACTCTCTGCGTCTAAACGCGGATTCAACTCCCTTAGTTAGGCGAACACGCAGCAGAGCAGTTTGAAGGAAACGTTCGTTTTGTGTTTTAGACGGAGATTTCCAGCTATTTCTTCAATGCTTGAATTTGGCCGGGAAAATGCTTTTTCCGCTTCTTCACAGAAAGGGTTTACAAACTCCTGCAAACACACATCAGCTTAACTCTCTAAGTTGAACGCACACATTGAAGAGCGTTCTGTTAGGTAGCTCCGTTTTGGTTTTAGAAGCAGATATTTCTCAATACAGCGTTTACTCCCATTCACTCTGGAATACCAAAACGCAGCTCCTGGAAGAAACTGCTTCTCACTCTCTGCGTCTAAACGCGGATTCAACTCCCTTAGTTAGGCGAACACGCAGCAGAGCAGTTTGAAGGAAACGTTCGTTTTGTGGTTTAGACGGAGATTTCCAGCTATTTCGTAAATGCTTTGATTTGGCCGGGAAAATGCTTTTTCCGCTTCTTCACAGAAAGGGTTTACAAACTCCTGCAAACACACATCAGCTTAACTCTCTAAGTTGAACGAACACATTGAAGAGCGTTCTGTTAGGTAGCTCCATTTTGGTTTTAGAAGCAGATATTTCTCAATACTGCGTTTACTCCCATTCACTCTGGAATACCAAAACACAGCTCCTGGAAGAACCTGCTTCTCACTCTCTGCGTCTAAACGCGGATTCAACTCCCTTAGTTAGGCGAACACGCAGCAGAGCAGTTTGAAGGAAACGTTCGTTTTGTGTTTTAGACGGAGATTTCCAGCTATTTCTAAAATGCTTGGATTTTGCCGGGAAAATGATTTTTCCGCTTCTTCACAGAAAGGGTTTACAAACTCCTGCAAAGACACATCAGCTTAACTCTCTAAGTTGAACGCACACATTGAAGAGCGTTCTGTTAGGTAGCTCCGTTTTGGTTTTAGAAGCAGATATTTCTCAATACAGCGTTTACTCCCATTCACTCTGGAATACCAAAACGCAGCTCCTGGAAGAAACTGCTTCTCACTCTCTGCGTCTAAACGCGGATTCAACTCTTTTAGTTAGTCGAACACGCAGCAGAGCAGTTTGAAGGAAACGTTCGTTTTGTGTTTTAGACCGAGATTTCCAGCTATTTCTTCAATGCTTGGATTTCGCCGGGAAAATGCTTTTTCCCCTTCTTCACAGAAAGGGTTTACATACTCCTGCAAACACACATCAGCTTAACTCTCTAAGTTGAACGAACACATTGAAGAGCGTTCTGTTAGGTAGCTCCATTTTGGTTTTAGAAGCAGATATTTCTCAATACAGCGTTTACTCCCATTCACTCTGGAATACCAAAACACAGCTCCTGGAAGAACCTGCTTCTCACTCTCTGCGTCTAAACGCGGATTCAACTCCCTTAGTTAGGCGAACACGCAGCAGAGCAGTTTGAAGGAAACGTTCGTTTTGTGTTTTAGACGGAGATTTCCAGCTATTTCTTAAATGCTTGCATTTTGCCGGGAAAATGATTTTTCCGCTTCTTCACAGAAAGGGTTTACAAACTCCTGCAAAGACACATCAGCTTAACTCTCTAAGTTGAAGGCACACATTGAAGAGCGTTCTGTTAGGTAGCTCCGTTTTGGTTTTAGAAGCAGATATTTCTCAATACAGCGTTTACTCCCATTCACTCTGGAATACCAAAACGCAGCTCCTGGAAGAAACTGCTTCTCAATCTCTGCGTCTAAACGCTGATACAACTCCCTTAGTTAGGCGAACACGCAGCCGAGCAGTTTGAAGGAAACGTTCGTTTTGTGTTTTAGACGGAGATTTCCAGCTATTTCTTCAATGCTTGGATTTGGCCGGGAAAATGCTTTTTCCTCTTCTTCACAGAAAGGGTTTACAAACTCCTGCAAACACACATCAGCTTAACTCTCTAAGTTGAACGCACACATTGAAGAGCGTTCTGTTAGGTAGCTCCGTTTTGGTTTTAGAAGCAGATATTTCTCAATACAGCGTTTACTCCCATTCACTCTGGAATACCAAAACGCAGCTCCTGGAAGAAACTGCTTCTCACTCTCTGCGTCTAAACGCGGATTCAACTCTTTTAGTTAGTCGAACACGCAGCAGAGCAGTTTGAAGGAAACGTTCGTTTTGTGTTTTAGACCGAGATTTCCAGCTATTTCTTCAATGCTTGGATTTCGCCGGGAAAATGCTTTTTCCGCTTCTTCACAAAAAGGGTTTACAAACTCCTGCAAACACACATCAGCTTAACTCTCTAAGTTGAACGAACACATTGAAGAGCGTTCTGTTAGGTAGCTCCATTTTGGTTTTAGAAGCAGATATTT
This sequence comes from Callithrix jacchus, assembly GCF_049354715.1. Lineage (NCBI taxonomy): Eukaryota > Metazoa > Chordata > Mammalia > Primates > Cebidae > Callithrix > Callithrix jacchus. The sequence continues at coordinate 26,389,573 of NC_133510.1, read as the reverse complement.
CTCAATACTGCGTTTACTCCCATTCACTCTGGAATACCAAAACACAGCTCCTGGAAGAACCTGCTTCTCACTCTCTGCGTCTAAACGCGGATTCAACTCCCTTAGTTAGGCGAACACGCAGCAGAGCAGTTTGAAGGAAACGTTCGTTTTGTGTTTTAGACGGAGATTTGCAGCTATTTCTAAAATGCTTGGATTTTGCCGGGAAAATGATTTTTCCGCTTCTTCACAGAAAGGGTTTACAAACTCCTGCAAAGACACATCAGCTTAACTCTCTAAGTTGAACGCACACATTGAAGAGCGTTCTGTTAGGTAGCTCCGTTTTGGTTTTAGAAGCAGATATTTCTCAATACAGCGTTTACTCCCATTCACTCTGGAATACCAAAACGCAGCTCCTGGAAGAAACTGCTTCTCACTCTCTGCGTCTAAACGCGGATTCAACTCTTTTAGTTAGTCGAACACGCAGCAGAGCAGTTTGAAGGAAACGTTCGTTTTGTGTTTTAGACCGAGATTTCCAGCTATTTCTTCAATGCTTGGATTTCGCCGGGAAAATGCTTTTTCCGCTTCTTCACAGAAAGGGTTTACAAACTCCTGCAAACACACATCAGCTTAACTCTCTAAGTTGAACGAACACATTGAAGAGGGTTTTGTTAGGTAGCTCCATTTTGGTTTTATAAGCAGATATTTCTCAATACAGCGTTTACTCCCATTCACTCTGGAATACCAAAACACAGCTCCTGGAAGAACCTGCTTCTCACTCTCTGCGTCTAAACGCGGATTCAACTCCCTTAGTTAGGCGAACACGCAGCAGAGCAGTTTGAAGGAAACGTTCGTTTTGTGTTCTAGACGGAGATTTCCAGCTATTTCTTAAATGCTTGGATTTTGCCGGGAAAATGATTTTTCCGCTTCTTCACAGAAAGGGTTTACAAACTCCTGCAAACACACATCAGCTTACCTCTCTAAGTTGAACGCACACATTGAAGAGCGTTCTGTTAGGTAGCTCCGTTTTGGTTTTAGAAGCAGATATTTCTCAATACAGCGTTTACTCCCATTCACTCTGGAATACCAAAACGCAGCTCCTGGAAGAAACTGCTTCTCAATCTCTGCGTCTAAACGCGGATACAACTCCCTTAGTTAGGCGAACACGCAGCAGAGCAGTTTGAAGGAAACGTTCGTTTTGTGTTTTAGACGGAGATTTCCAGCAATTTATTAAATGCTTTGATTTGGCCGGGAAAATGCTTTTGCCGCTTCTTCACAGAAAGGGTTTACAAACTCCTGCAAACACACATCAGCTTAACTCTCTAAGTTGAACGCACACATTGAAGAGCGTTTTGTTAGGTAGCTCCGTTTTGGTTTTATAAGCAGATATTTCTCAATACAGCGTTTACTCCCATTCACTCTGGAATACCAAAACGCAGCTCCTGAAAGAAACTGCTTCTCACTCTCTGCGTCTAAACGCGGATTCAACTCCCTTAGTTAGGCGAACACGCAGCAGAGCAGTTTGAAGGAAACGTTCGTTTTGTGTTTTAGACGGAGATTTCCAGCTATTTCTTCAATGCTTGGATTTGGCCGGGAAAATGCTTTTTCCGCTTCTTCACAGAAAGGGTTTACAAACTCCTGCAAACACACATCAGCTTAACTCTCTAAGTTGAACGCACACATTGAAGAGCGTTCTGTTAGGTAGCTCCGTTTTGGTTTTAGAAGCAGATATTTCTCAATACAGCGTTTACTCCCATTCACTCTGGAATACCAAAACGCAGCTCCTGGAAGAAACTGCTTCTCACTCTCTGCGTCTAAACGCGGATTCAACTCCCTTAGTTAGGCGAACACGCAGCAGAGCAGTTTGAAGGAAACGTTCGTTTTGTGGTTCAGACGGAGATTTCCAGCTATTTCGTAAATGCTTTGATTTGGCCGGGAAAATGCTTTTTCCGCTTCTTCACAGAAAGGGTTTACAAACTCCTGCAAACACACATCAGCTTAACTCTCTAAGTTGAACGCACACATTGAAGAGCGTTCTGTTAGGTAGCTCCGTTTTGGTTTTAGAAGCAGATATTTCTCAATACAGAGTTTACTCCCATTCACTCTGGAATACCAAAACGCAGCTCCTGGAAGAAACTGCTTCTCAATCTCTGCGTCTAAACGCGGATTCAACTCCCTTAGTTAGGCGAACACGCAGCAGAGCAGTTTGAAGGAAACGTTCGTTTTGTGTTTTAGACGGAGATTTCCAGCAATTTCTTAAATGCTTTGATTTGGCCGGGAAAATGCTTTTTCCGCTTCTTCACAGAAAGGGTTTACAAACTCCTGCAAACACACATCAGCTTAACTCTCTAAGTTGAACGCACACATTGAAGAGCGTTCTGTTAGGTAGCTCCGTTTTGGTTTTAGAAGCAGATATTTCTCAATACAGCGTTTACTCCCATTCACTCTGGAATACCAAAACGCAGCTCCTGGAAGAAACTGCTTCTCACTCTCTGCGTCTAAACGCGGATTCAACTCCCTTAGTTAGGCGAACAGGCAGCAGAGCAGTTTGAAGGAAACGTTCGATTTGTGTTTTAGACGGAGATTTCCAGCTATTTCGTCAATGCTTGGATTTGGCCGGGAAAATGCTTTTTCCGCTTCTTCACAGAAAAGGTTTACAAACTCCTGCAAACACACATCAGCTTAACTCTCTAAGTTGAACGCACACATTGAAGAGCGTTCTGTTAGGTAGCTCCGTTTTGGTTTTAGAAGCAGATATTTCTCAATACAGCATTTACTCCCATTCACACTGGAATACCAAAACGCAGCTCCTGGAAGAAACTGCTTCTCACTCTCTGCGTTTAAACGCGGATTCAAGACCCTTAGTTAAGCGAACACGCAGCAGAGCAGTTTGAAGGAAACGTTCGTTTTGTGTTTTAGACGGAGATTTCCAGCAATTTCTTAAATGCTTTGATTTGGCCGGGAAAATGCTTTTTCCGCTTCTTCACAGAAAGGGTTTACAAACTCCTGCAAACACACATCAGCTTAACTCTCTAAGTTGAACGCACACATTGAAGAGCGTTCTGTTAGGTAGCTCCGTTTTGGTTTTAGAAGCAGATATTTCTCAATACAGCGTTTACTCCCATTCACTCTGGAATACCAAAACGCAGCTCCTGGAAGAAACTGCTTCTCACTCTCTGCGTCTAAACGCGGATTCAACTCCCTTAGTTAGGCGAACAGGCAGCAGAGCAGTTTGAAGGAAACGTTCGATTTGTGTTTTAGACGGAGATTTCCAGCTATTTCGTCAATGCTTGGATTTGGCCGGGAAAATGCTTTTTCCGCTTCTTCAAAGAAAGGGTTTACAAACTCCTGCAAACACATATCAGCTTAACTCTCTAAGTTGAACGCACACATTGAAGAGCGTTCTGTTAGGTAGCTCCGTTTTGGTTTTAGAAGCAGATATTTCTCAATACAGCGTTTACTCCCATTCACTCTGGAATACCAAAACGCAGCTCCTGGAAGAAACTGCTTGTCACTCTCTGCGTCTAAATGCGGATTCAACTCCCTTAGTTAGGCGAACACGCAGCAGAGCAGTTTGAAGGAAACGTTCGTTTTGTGTTTTAGACGGAGATCTCCAGCTATTTCTTCAATGCTTGGATTTGGCCGGGAAAATGCTTTTTCCGCTTCTTCACAGAAAAGGTTTACAAACTCCTGCAAACACACATCAGCTTAACTCTCTAAGTTGAACGCACACATTGAAGAGCGTTCTGTTAGGTAGCTCCGTTTTGGTTTTAGAAGCAGATATTTCTCAATACAGCGTTTACTCCCATTCACACTGGAATACCAAAACGCAGCTCCTGGAAGAAACTGCTTCTCACTCTCTGCGTTTACACGCGGATTCAAGTCCCTTAGTTAAGCGAACACGCAGCAGAGCAGTTTGAAGGAAACGTTCGTTTTGTGTTTTAGACGGAGATTTCCAGCTATTTCTTAAATGCTTGGATTAGGCCGGGAAAATGCTTTTTCCGCTTCTTCACAGAAAGGGTTTACAAACTCCTGCAAACACACATCAGCTTAACTCTCTAAGCTGAACGCACACGTTGAAGAGCGTTCTGTTAGGTAGCTCCGATTTGGTTTTAGAATCAGATATTTCTCAATACAGCGTTTACTCCCATTCACTCTGGAATACAAAAACGCAGCTCCTGGAAGAAACTGCTTCTCACTCTCTGCGTCTAAACGCGGATTCAACTCCCTTAGTTAGGCGAACACGCAGCAGAGCAGTTTGAAGGAAACGTTCGTTTTGTGTTTTAGACGGAGATTTCCAGCTATTTCGTAAATGCTTGGATTTGGCCGGGAAAATGCTATTTCCGCTTCTTCACAGAAAGGGTTTACAAACTCCTGCAAACACACATCAGCTTAACTCTCTAAGTTGAACGCACACATTGAAGAGCGTTCTGTTAGGTAGCTCCGTTTTGGTTTTAGAAGCAGATATTTCTCAATACAGCGTTTACTCCCATTCACTCTGGAATACCAAAACGCAGCTTTTGGAAGAAACTGCTTCTCACTGTCTGCGTCTAAACGCGGATTCAACTCCCTTAGTTAGGCGAACACGCAGCAGAGCAGTTTGAAGGAAACGTTCGTTTTGTGTTTTAGACCGAGATTTCCAGCTATTTCTTCAATGCTTGGATTTCGCCGGGAAAATGCTTTTTCCGCTTCTTCACAGAAAGGGTTTACAAACTCCTGCAAACACACATCAGCTTAACTCTCTAAGTTGAACGAACACATTGAAGAGCGTTCTGTTAGGTAGCTCCATTTTGGTTTTAGAAGCAGATATTTCTCAATACTGCGTTTACTCCCATTCACTCTGGAATACCAAAACACAGCTCCTGGAAGAACCTGCTTCTCACTCTCTGCGTCTAAACGCGGATTCAACTCCCTTAGTTAGGCGAACACGCAGCAGAGCAGTTTGAAGGAAACGTTCGTTTTGTGTTTTAGACGGAGATTTCCAGCTATTTCTAAAATGCTTGGATTTTGCCGGGAAAATGATTTTTCCGCTTCTTCACAGAAAGGGTTTACAAACTCCTGCAAAGACACATCAGCTTAACTCTCTAAGTTGAACGCACACATTGAAGAGCGTTCTGTTAGGTTGCTCCGTTTTGGTTTTAGAAGCAGATATTTCTCAATACAGCGTTTACTCCCATTCACTCTGGAATACCAAAACGCAGCTCCTGGAAGAAACTGCTTCTCACTCTCTGCGTCTAAACGCGGATTCAACTCTTTTAGTTAGTCGAACACGCAGCAGAGCAGTTTGAAGGAAACGTTCGTTTTGTGTTTTAGACCGAGATTTCCAGCTATTTCTTCAATGCTTGGATTTCGCCGGGAAAATGCTTTTTCCGCTTCTTCACAGAAAGGGTTTACAAACTCCTGCAAACACACATCAGCTTAACTCTCTAAGTTGAACGAACACATTGAAGAGCGTTCTGTTAGGTAGCTCCGTTTTGGTTTTAGAAGCAGATATTTCTCAATACAGCGTTTACTCCCATTCACTCTGGAATACCAAAACACAGCTCCTGGAAGAACCTGCTTCTCACTCTCTGCGTCTAAACGCGGATTCAACTCCCTTAGTTAGGCGAACACGCAGCAGAGCAGTTTAAAGGAAACGTTCGTTTTGTGTTTTAGACGGAGATTTCCAGCTATTTCTTAAATGCTTGGATTTTGCCGGGAAAATGATTTTTCCGCTTCTTCACAGAAAGGGTTTACAAACTCCTGCAAAGACACATCAGCTTAACTCTGTAAGTTGAACGCACACATTGAAGAGCGTTCTGTTAGGACTCTCCGTTTTGGTTTTAGAAGCAGATATTTCTCAATACAGCGTTTACTCCCATTCACTCTGGAATACCAAAACGCAGCTCCTGGAAGAAACTGCTTCTCAATCTCTGCGTCTAAACGCGGATACAACTCCCTTAGTTAGGCGAACACGCAGCAGAGCAGTTTGAAGGAAACGTTCGTTTTGTGTTTTAGACGGAGATTTCCAGCAATTTATTAAATGCTTTGATTTGGCCGGGAAAATGCTTTTGCCGCTTCTTCACAGAAAGGGTTTACAAACTCCTGCAAACACACATCAGCTTAACTCTCTAAGTTGAACGCACACATTGAAGAGCGTTCTGTTAGGTAGCTCCGTTTTGGTTTTATAAGCAGATATTTCTCAATACAGCGTTTACTCCCATTCACTCTGGAATACCAAAACGCAGCTCCTGAAAGAAACTGCTTCTCACTCTCTGCGTCTATACGCGGAGTCAACTCCCTTAGTTAGGCGAACACGCAGCAGAGCAGTTTGAAGGAAACGTTCGTTTTGTGTTTTAGACGGAGATTTCCAGCTATTTCTTCAATGCTTGGATTTGGCCGGGAAAATGCTTTTTCCGCTTCTTCACAGAAAGGGTTTACAAACTCCTGCAAACACACATCAGCTTAACTCTCTAAGTTGAACGCACACATTGAAGAGCGTTCTGTTAGGTAGCTCCGTTTTGGTTTTAGAAGCAGATATTTCTCAATACAGCGTTTACTCCCATTCACTCTGGAATACCAAAACGCAGCTCCTGGAAGAAACTGCTTCTCACTCTCTGCGTCTAAACGCGGATTCAACTCTTTTAGTTAGTCGAACACGCAGCAGAGCAGTTTGAAGGAAACGTTCGTTTTGTGTTTTAGACCGAGATTTCCAGCTATTTCTTCAATGCTTGGATTTCGCCGGGAAAATGCTTTTTCCGCTTCTTCACAGAAAGGGTTTACAAACTCCTGCAAACACACATCAGCTTGACTCTCTAAGTTGAACGAACACATTGAAGAGCGTTCTGTTAGGTAGCTCCATTTTGGTTTTATAAGCAGATATTTCTCAATACAGCGTTTACTCCCATTCACTCTGGAATACCAAAACGCAGCTCCTGGAAGAACCTGCTTCTCACTCTCTGCGTCTAAACGCGGATTCAACTCCCTTAGTTAGGCGAACACGCAGCAGAGCAGTTTGAAGGAAACGTTCGTTTTGTGTTTTAGACGGAGATTTCCAGCTATTTCTTAAATGCTTGGATTTTGCCGGGAAAATGATTTTTCCGCTTCTTCACAGAAAGGGTTTACAAACTCCTGCAAAGACACATCAGCTTAACTCTCTAAGTTGAACGCACACATTGAAGAGCGTTCTGTTAGGTAGCTCCGTTTTGGTTTTAGAAGCAGATATTTCTCAATACAGCGTTTACTCCCATTCACTCTGGAATACCAAAACGCAGCTCCTGGAAGAAACTGCTTCTCAATCTCTGCGTCTAAACGCGGATACAACTCCCTTAGTTAGGCGAACACGCAGCAGAGCAGTTTGAAGGAAACGTTCGTTTTGTGTTTTAGACGGAGATTTCCAGCTATTTCTTCAATGCTTGGATTTGGCCGGGAAAATGCTTTTTCCTCTTCTTCACAGAAAGGGTTTACAAACTCCTGCAAACACACATCAGCTTAACTCTCTAAGTTGAACGCACACATTGAAGAGCGTTCTGTTAGGTAGCTCCGTTTTGGTTTTAGAAGCAGATATTTCTCAATACAGCGTTTACTCCCATTCACTCTGGAATACCAAAACGCAGCTCCTGGAAGAAACTGCTTCTCACTCTCTGCGTCTAAACGCGGATTCAACTCTTTTAGTTAGTCGAACACGCAGCAGAGCAGTTTGAAGGAAACGTTCGTTTTGTGTTTTAGACCGAGATTTCCAGCTATTTCTTCAATGCTTGGATTTCGCCGGGAAAATGCTTTTTCCGCTTCTTCACAAAAAGTGTTTACAAACTCCTGCAAACACACATCAGCTTAACTCTCTAAGTTGAACGAACACATTGAAGAGCGTTCTGTTAGGTAGCTCCATTTTGGTTTTAGAAGCAGATATTTCTCAATACAGCGTTTACTCCCATTCACTCTGGAATACCAAAACACAGCTCCTGGAAGAACCTGCTTCTCACTCTCTGCGTCTAAACGCGGATTCAACTCCCTTAGTTAGGCGAACACGCAGCAGAGCAGTTTGAAGGAAACGTTCGTTTTGTGTTTTAGACGGAGATTTCCAGCTATTTCTTAAATGCTTGGATTTTGCCGGGAAAATGATTTTTCCGCTTCTTCACAGAAAGGGTTTACAAACTCCTGCAAAGACACATCAGCTTAACTCTCTAAGTTGAACGCACACATTGAAGAGCGTTCTGTTAGGTAGCTCCGTTTTGCTTTTAGAAGCAGATATTTCTCAATACAGCGTTTACTCCCTTTCACTCTGGAATACCAAAACGCAGCTCCTGGAAGAAACTGCTTCTCACTCTCTGCGTCTAAACGCGGATTCAACTCCCTTAGTTAGGCGAACACGCAGCAGAGCAGTTTGAAGGAAACGTTCGTTTTGTGTTTTAGACGGAGATTTCCAGCTATTTCTTCAATGCTTGGATTTGGCCGGGAAAATGCTTTTTCCGCTTCTTCACAGAAAGGGTTTACAAACTCCTGCAAACACACATCAGCTTAACTCTCTAAGTTGAACGCACACATTGAAGAGCGTTCTGTTAGGTAGCTCCGTTTTGGTTTTAGAAGCAGATATTTCTCAATACAGCGTTTACTCCCATTCACTCTGGAATACCAAAACGCAGCTCCTGGAAGAAACTGCTTCTCACTCTCTGCGTCTAAACGCGGATTCAACTCTTTTAGTTAGTCGAACACGCAGCAGAGCAGTTTGAAGGAAACGTTCGTTTTGTGTTTTAGACCGAGATTTCCAGCTATTTCTTCAATGCTTGGATTTCGCCGGGAAAATGCTTTTTCCGCTTCTTCACAGAAAGGGTTTACAAACTCCTGCAAACACACATCAGCTTGACTCTCTAAGTTGAACGAACTCATTGAAGAGCGTTCTGTTAGGTAGCTCCATTTTGGTTTTATAAGCAGATATTTCTCAATACAGCGTTTACTCCCATTCACTCTGGAATACCAAAACGCAGCTCCTGGAAGAACCTGCTTCTCACTCTCTGCGTCTAAACGCGGATTCAACTCCCTTAGTTAGGCGAACACGCAGCAGAGCAGTTTGAAGGAAACGTTCGTTTTGTGTTTTAGACGGAGATTTCCAGCTATTTCTTAAATGCTTGGATTTTGCCGGGAAAATGATTTTTCCGCTTCTTCACAGAAAGGGTTTACAAACTCCTGCAAAGACACATCAGCTTAACTCTCTAAGTTGAACGCACACATTGAAGAGCGTTCTGTTAGGTAGCTCCGTTTTGGTTTTAGAAGCAGATATTTCTCAATACAGCGTTTACTCCCATTCACTCTGGAATACCAAAACGCAGCTCCTGGAAGAAACTGCTTCTCAATCTCTGCGTCTAAACGCGGATACAACTCCCTTAGTTAGGCGAACACGCAGCAGAGCAGTTTGAAGGAAACGTTCGTTTTGTGTTTTAGACGGAGATTTCCAGCTATTTCTTCAATGCTTGGATTTGGCCGGGAAAATGCTTTTTCCTCTTCTTCACAGAAAGGGTTTACAAACTCCTGCAAACACACATCAGCTTAACTCTCTAAGTTGAACGCACACATTGAAGAGCGTTCTGTTAGGTAGCTCCGTTTTGGTTTTAGAAGCAGATATTTCTCAATACAGCGTTTACTCCCATTCACTCTGGAATACCAAAACGCAGCTCCTGGAAGAAACTGCTTCTCACTCTCTGCGTCTAAACGCGGATTCAACTCTTTTAGTTAGTCGAACACGCAGCAGAGCAGTTTGAAGGAAACGTTCGTTTTGTGTTTTAGACCGAGATTTCCAGCTATTTCTTCAATGCTTGGATTTCGCCGGGAAAATGCTTTTTCCGCTTCTTCACAAAAAGTGTTTACAAACTCCTGCAAACACACATCAGCTTAACTCTCTAAGTTGAACGAACACATTGAAGAGCGTTCTGTTAGGTAGCTCCATTTTGGTTTTAGAAGCAGATATTTCTCAATACAGCGTTTACTCCCATTCACTCTGGAATACCAAAACACAGCTCCTGGAAGAACCTGCTTCTCACTCTCTGCGTCTAAACGCGGATTCAACTCCCTTAGTTAGGCGAACACGCAGCAGAGCAGTTTGAAGGAAACGTTCGTTTTGTGTTTTAGACGGAGATTTCCAGCTATTTCTTAAATGCTTGGATTTTGCCGGGAAAATGATTTTTCCGCTTCTTCACAGAAAGGGTTTACAAACTCCTGCAAAGACACATCAGCTTAACTCTCTAAGTTGAACGCACACATTGAAGAGCGTTCTGTTAGGTAGCTCCGTTTTGCTTTTAGAAGCAGATATTTCTCAATACAGCGTTTACTCCCTTTCACTCTGGAATACCAAAACGCAGCTCCTGGAAGAAACTGCTTCTCACTCTCTGCGTCTAAACGCGGATTCAACTCCCTTAGTTAGGCGAACACGCAGCAGAGCAGTTTGAAGGAAACGTTCGTTTTGTGTTTTAGACGGAGATTTCCAGCTATTTCTTCAATGCTTGGATTTGGCCGGGAAAATGCTTTTTCCGCTTCTTCACAGAAAGGGTTTACAAACTCCTGCAAACACACATCAGCTTAACTCTCTAAGTTGAACGCACACATTGAAGAGCGTTCTGTTAGGTAGCTCCGTTTTGGTTTTAGAAGCAGATATTTCTCAATACAGCGTTTACTCCCATTCACTCTGGAATACCAAAACGCAGCTCCTGGAAGAAACTGCTTCTCACTCTCTGCGTCTAAACGCGGATTCAACTCTTTTAGTTAGTCGAACACGCAGCAGAGCAGTTTGAAGGAAACGTTCGTTTTGTGTTTTAGACCGAGATTTCCAGCTATTTCTTCAATGCTTGGATTTCGCCGGGAAAATGCTTTTTCCGCTTCTTCACAAAAAGGGTTTACAAACTCCTGGAAACACACATCAGCTTAACTCTCTAAGTTGAACGAACACATTGAAGAGCGTTCTGTTAGGTAGCTCCATTTTGGTTTTAGAAGCAGATATTTCTCAATACTGCGTTTACTCCCATTCACTCTGGAATACCAAAACACAGCTCCTGGAAGAACCTGCTTCTCACTCTCTGCGTCTAAACGCGGATTCAACTCCCTTAGTTAGGCGAACACGCAGCAGAGCAGTTTGAAGGAAACGTTCGTTTTGTGTTTTAGACGGAGATTTCCAGCTATTTCTAAAATGCTTTGATTTGGCCGGGAAAATGCTTTTTCCGCTTCTTCACAGAAAGGGTTTACAAACTCCTGCAAACACACATCAGCTTAACTCTCTAAGTTGAACGCACACATTGAAGAGCGTTTTGTTAGGTAGCTCCGTTTTGGTTTTATAAGCAGATATTTCTCAATACAGCGTTTACTCCCATTCACTCTGGAATACCAAAACGCAGCTCCTGAAAGAAACTGCTTCTCACTCTCTGCGTCTAAACGCGGATTCAACTCCCTTAGTTAGGCGAACACGCAGCAGAGCAGTTTGAAGGAAACGTTCGTTTTGTGTTTTAGACGGAGATTTCCAGCTATTTCTTCAATGCTTGGATTTGGCCGGGAAAATGCTTTTTCCGCTTCTTCACAGAAAGGGTTTACAAACTCCTGCAAACACACATCAGCTTAACTCTCTAAGTTGAACGCACACATTGAAGAGCGTTCTGTTAGGTAGCTCCGTTTTGGTTTTAGAAGCAGATATTTCTCAATACAGCGTTTACTCCCATTCACTCTGGAATACCAAAACGCAGCTCCTGGAAGAAACTGCTTCTCACTCTCTGCGTCTAAACGCGGATTCAACTCCCTTAGTTAGGCGAACACGCAGCAGAGCAGTTTGAAGGAAACGTTCGTTTTGTGGTTCAGACGGAGAATTCCAGCTATTTCGTAAATGCTTTGATTTGGCCGGGAAAATGCTTTTTCCGCTTCTTCACAGAAAGGGTTTACAAACTCCTGCAAACACACATCAGCTTAACTCTCTAAGTTGAACGCACACATTGAAGAGCGTTCTGTTAGGTAGCTCCGTTTTGGTTTTAGAAGCAGATATTTCTCAATACAGAGTTTACTCCCATTCACTCTGGAATACCAAAACGCAGCTCCTGGAAGAAACTGCTTCTCAATCTCTGCGTCTAAACGCGGATTCAACTCCCTTAGTTAGGCGAACACGCAGCAGAGCAGTTTGAAGGAAACGTTCGTTTTGTGTTTTAGACGGAGATTTCCAGCAATTTCTTAAATGCTTTGATTTGGCCGGGAAAATGCTTTTTCCGCTTCTTCACAGAAAGGGATTACAAACTCCTGCAAACACACATCAGCTTAACTCTCTAAGTTGAACGCACACATTGAAGAGCGTTCTGTTAGGTAGCTCCGTTTTGGTTTTAGAAGCAGATATTTCTCAATACAGCGTTTACTCCCATTCACTCTGGAATACCAAAACGCAGCTCCTGGAAGAAACTGCTTCTCACTCTCTGCGTCTAAAAGCGATTTCAACTCCCTTAGTTAGGCGAACAGGCAGCAGAGCAGTTTGAAGGAAACGTTCGATTTGTGTTTTAGACGGAGATTTCCAGCTATTTCGTCAATGCTTGGATTTGGCCGGGAAAATGCTTTTTCCGCTTCTTCAAAGAAAGGGTTTACAAACTCCTGCAAACACATATCAGCTTAACTCTCTAAGTTGAACGCACACATTGAAGAGCGTTCTGTTAGGTAGCTCCGTTTTGGTTTTAGAAGCAGGTATTTCTCAATACAGCGTTTACTCCCATTCACTCTGGAATACCAAAACGCAGCTCCTGGAAGAAACTGCTTGTCACTCTCTGCGTCTAAATGCGGATTCAACTCCCTTAGTTAGGCGAACACGCAGCAGAGCAGTTTGAAGGAAACGTTCGTTTTGTGTTTTAGACGGAGATCTCCAGCTATTTCTTCAATGCTTGGATTTGGCCGGGAAAATGCTTTTTCCGCTTCTTCACAGAAAAGGTTTACAAACTCCTGCAAACACACATCAGCTTAACTCTCTAAGTTGAACGCACACATTGAAGAGCGTTCTGTTAGGTAGCTCCGTTTTGGTTTTAGAAGCAGATATTTCTCAATACAGCGTTTACTCCCATTCACACTGGAATACCAAAACGCAGCTCCTGGAAGAAACTGCTTCTCACTCTCTGCGTTTAAACGCGGATTCAAGTCCCTTAGTTAAGCGAACACGCAGCAGAGCAGTTTGAAGGAAACGTTCGTTTTGTGTTTTAGACGGAGATTTCCAGCAATTTCTTAAATGCTTTGATTTGGCCGGGAAAATGCTTTTTCCGCTTCTTCACAGAAAGGGTTTACAAACTCCTGCAAACACACATCAGCTTAACTCTCTAAGTTGAACGCACACATTGAAGAGCGTTCTGTTAGGTAGCTCCGTTTTGGTTTTAGAAGCAGATATTTCTCAATACAGCGTTTACTCCCATTCACTCTGGAATACCAAAACGCAGCTCCTGGAAGAAACTGCTTCTCACTCTCTGCGTCTAAACGCGGATTCAACTCCCTTAGTTAGGCGAACAGGCAGCAGAGCAGTTTGAAGGAAACGTTCGATTTGTGTTTTAGACGGAGATTTCCAGCTATTTCGTCAATGCTTGGATTTAACCGGGAAAATGCTTTTTCCGCTTCTTCAAAGAAAGGGTTTACAAACTCCTGCAAACACATATCAGCTTAACTCTCTAAGTTGAACGCACACATTGAAGAGCGTTCTGTTAGGTAGCTCCGTTTTGGTTTTAGAAGCAGATATTTCTCAATACAGCGTTTACTCCCATTCACTCTGGAATACCAAAACGCAGCTCCTGGAAGAAACTGCTTGTCACTCTCTGCGTCTAAATGCGGATTCAACTCCCTTAGTTAGGCGAACACGCAGCAGAGCAGTTTGAAGGAAACGTTCGTTTTGTGTTTTAGACGGAGATCTCCAGCTATTTCTTCAATGCTTGGATTTGGCCGGGAAAATGCTTTTTCCGCTTCTTCACAGAAAAGGTTTACAAACTCCTGCAAACACACATCAGCTTAACTCTCTAAGTTGAACGCACACATTGAAGAGCGTTCTGTTAGGTAGCTCCGTTTTGGTTTTAGAAGCAGATATTTCTCAATACAGCGTTTACTCCCATTCACACTGGAATACCAAAACGCAGCTCCTGGAAGAAACTGCTTCTCACTCTCTGCGTTTAAACGCGGATTCAAGTCCCTTAGTTAAGCGAACACGCAGCAGAGCAGTTTGAAGGAAACGTTCGTTTTGTGTTTTAGACGGAGATTTCCAGCTATTTCTTAAATGCTTGGATTAGGCCGGGAAAATGCTTTTTCCGCTTCTTCACAGAAAGGGTTTACAAACTCCTGCAAACACACATCAGCTTAACTCTCTAAGCTGAACGCACACGTTGAAGAGCGTTCTGTTAGGTAGCTCCGTTTTGGTTTTAGAATCAGATATTTCTCAATACAGCGTTTACTCCCATTCACTCTGGAATACAAAAACGCAGCTCCTGGAAGAAACTGCTTCTCACTCTCTGCGTCTAAACGCGGATTCAACTCCCTTAGTTAGGCGAACACGCAGCAGAGCAGTTTGAAGGAAACGTTCGTTTTGTGTTTTAGACAGAGATTTCCAGCTATTTCGTAAATGCTTGGATTTGGCCGGGAAAATGCTTTTTCTGCTTCATCACAGAAAGGGTTTACAAACTCCTGAAAACACACATCAGCTTAACTCTCTAAGTTGAACGCACACATTGAAGAGCGTTCTGTTAGGTAGCTCCGTTTTGGTTTTAGAAGCAGATATTTCTCAATACAGCGTTTACTCCCATTCACTCTGGAATAAAAAAACGCAGCTCCTGGAAGAAACTGCTTCTCACTCTCTGCGTCTAAACGCGGATTCAACTCCCTTAGTTAGGCGAACACGCAGCAGAGCAGTTTGAAGGAAACGTTCGTTTTGTGTCTTAGACGGAGATTTCCAGCTATTTCTTCAATGCTTTGATTTGGCCGGGAAAATGCTTTTTCCGCTTCTTCACAGAAAGGGTTTACAAACTCCTGCAAACACACATCAGCTTAACTCTCTATGTTGAACGCACACATTGAAGAGCGTTCTGTTAGGTAGCTCCGTCTTGGTTTTAGAAGCAGATATTTCTCAATACAGCGTTTACTCCCATTCACTCTGGAATACCAAAACGCAGCTCCTGGAAGAAACTGCTTCTCACTCTCTGCGTCTAAACGCAAATTCAACTCCCTTAGTTAGGCGAACACGCAGCAGAGCAGTTTGAAGGAAACGTTCGTTTTGTGTTTTAGACGGAGATTTCCAGCTATTTCGTAAATGCTTGGATTTGGCCGGGAAAATGCTTTTTCCGCTTCTTCACAGAAAGGGTTTACAAACTCCTGCAAACACACATCAGCTTAACTCTCTAACTTGAACGCACACATTGAAGAGCGTTCTGTTAGGTAGCTCCGTTTTGGTTTTAGAAGCAGATATTTCTCAATACAGCGTTTACTCCCATTCACTCTGGAATACCAAAACGCAGCTCCTGGAAGAAACTGCTTCTCACTGTCTGCGTCTAAACGCGGATTCAACTCTTTTAGTTAGTCGAACACGCAGCAGAGCAGTTTGAAGGAAACGTTCGTTTTGTGTTTTAGACCGAGATTTCCAGCTATTTCTTCAATGCTTGGATTTCGCCGGGAAAATGCTTTTTCCGCTTCTTCACAGAAAGGGTTTACAAACTCCTGCAAACACACATCAGCTTAACTCTCTAAGTTGAACGAACACATTGAAGAGCGTTCTGTTAGGTAGCTCCATTTTGGTTTTAGAAGCAGATATTTCTCAATACTGCGTTTACTCCCATTCACTCTGGAATACCAAAACACAGCTCCTGGAAGAACCTGCTTCTCACTCTCTGCGTCTAAACGCGGATTCAACTCCCTTAGTTAGGCGAACACGCAGCAGAGCAGTTTGAAGGAAACGTTCGTTTTGTGTTTTAGACGGAGATTTCCAGCTATTTCTTAAATGCTTGGATTTTGCCGGGAAAATGATTTTTCCGCTTCTTCACAGAAAGGGTTTACAAACTCCTGCAAAGACACATCAGCTTAACTCTCTAAGTTGAACGCACACATTGAAGAGCGTTCTGTTAGGTAGCTCCGTTTTGGTTTTAGAAGCAGATATTTCTCAATACAGCGTTTACTCCCATTCACTCTGGAATACCAAAACGCAGCTCCTGGAAGAAACTGCTTCTCACTCTCTGCGTCTAAACGCGGATTCAACTCTTTTAGTTATTCGAACACGCAGCAGAGCAGTTTGAAGGAAACGTTCGTTTTGTGTTTTAGACCGAGATTTCCAGCTATTTCTTCAATGCTTGGATTTCGCCGGGTAAATGCTTTTTCCGCTTCTTCACAGAAAGGGTTTAAAAACTCCTGCAAACACACATCAGCTTAACTCTCTAAGTTGAACGAACACATTGAAGAGCGTTCTGTTAGGTAGCTCCATTTTGGTTTTAGAAGCAGATATTTCTCAATACTGCGTTTACTCCCATTCACTCTGGAATACCAAAACACAGCTCCTGGAAGAACCTGCTTCTCACTCTCTGCGTCTAAACGCGGATTCAACTCCCTTAGTTAGGCGAACACGCAGCAGAGCAGTTTGAAGGAAACGTTCGTTTTGTGTTTTAGACGGAGATTTCGAGCTATTTCTTAAATGCTTGGATTTTGCCGGGAAAATGATTTTTCCGCTTCTTCACAGAAAGGGTTTACAAACTCCTGCAAAGACACATCAGCTTAACTCTCTAAGTTGAACGCACACATTGAAGAGCGTTCTGTTAGGTAGCTCCGTTTTGGTTTTAGAAGCAGATATTTCTCAATACAGCGTTTACTCCCATTCACTCTGGAATACCAAAACGCAGCTCCTGGAAGAAACTGCTTCTCAACCTCTGCGTCTAAACGCAAATACAACTCCCTTAGTTAGGCGAACACGCAGCAGAGCAGTTTGAAGGAAACGTTCGTTTTGTGTTTTAGACGGAGATTTCCAGCAATTTATTAAATGCTTCGATTTGGCCGGGAAAATGCTTTTTCCGCTTCTTCACAGAAAGGGTTTACAAACTCCTGCACAAACATAAGCTTAACTCTCTAAGTTGAACGCACACATTGAAGAGCGTTCTGTTAGGTAGCTCCGTTGTGGTTTTAGAAGCAGATATTTCTCAATACAGCCTTTACTCCCATTCACTCTGGAATACCAAAACGCAGCTCCTGGAAGAAACTGCTTCTCACTCTCTGCGTCTAAACGCGGATTCAACTCTTTTAGTTAGTCGAACACGCAGCAGAGCAGTTTGAAGGAAACGTTCGTTTTGTGTTTTAGACCGAGATTTCCAGCTATTTCTTCAATGCTTGGATTTCGCCGGGAAAATGCTTTTTCCGCTTCTTCACAGAAAGGGTTTACAAACTCCTGCAAACACACATCAGCTTAACTCTCTAAGTTGAACGAACACATTGAAGAGCGTTCTGTTAGGTAGCTCCATTTTGGTTTTAGAAGCAGATATATCTCAATACAGCGTTTACTCCCATTCACTCTGGAATACCAAAACACAGCTCCTGGAAGAACCTGCTTCTCACTCTCTGCGTCTAAACGCGGATTCAACTCCCTTAGTTAGGCGAACACGCAGCAGAGCAGTTTGAAGGAAACGTTCGTTTTGTGTTTGAGACGGAGATTTCCAGCTATTTCTTAAATGCTTGGATTTTGCCGGGAAAATGATTTTTCCGCTTCTTCACAGAAAGGGTTTACAAACTCCTGCAAAGACACATCAGCTTAACTCTCTAAGTTGAACGCACACATTGAAGAGCGTTCTGTTAGGTAGCTCCGTTTTCGTTTTAGAAGCAGATATTTCTCAATACAGCGTTTACTCCCATTCACTCTGGAATACCAAAACGCAGCTCCTGGAAGAAACTGCTTCTCACTCTCTGCGTCTAAACGCGGATTCAACTCCCTTAGTTAGGCGAACACGCAGCAGAGCAGTTTGAAGGAAACGTTTGTTTTGTGTTTTAGACGGAGATTTCCAGCTATTTCTTCAATGCTTGTATTTGGCCGGGAAAATGCTTTTTCCGCTTCTTCACAGAAAGCGTTTACAAACTCCTGCAAACACACATCAGCTTAACTCTCTAAGTTGAACGCACACATTGAAGAGCGTTCTGTTAGGTAGCTCCGTTTTGGTTTTAGAAGCAGATATTTCTCAATACAGCGTTTACTCCCATTCACTCTGGAATACCAAAACGCAGCTCCTGGAAGAAACTGCTTCTCACTCTCTGCGTCTAAACGCGGATTCAACTCCCTTAGTTAGGCGAACACGCAGCAGAGCAGTTTGAAGGAAACGTTCGTTTTGTGGTTTAGACGGAGATTTTCAGCTATTTCGTAAATGCTTTGATTTGGCCGGGAAAATGCTTTTTCCGCTTCTTCACAGAAAGGGTTTACAAACTCCTGCAAACACACATCAGCTTAACTCTCTACGTTGAACGCACACATTGAAGAGCGTTCTGTTAGGTAGCTCCGTTTTGGTTTTAGAAGCAGATATTTCTCAATACAGAGTTTACTCCCATTCACTCTGGAATACCAAAACGCAGCTCCTGGAAGAAACTGCTTCTCAATCTCTGCGTCTAAACGCGGATTCAACTCCCTTAGGCGAACACGCAGCAGAGCAGTTTGAAGGAAATGTTCGTTTTGTGTTTTAGACGGAGATTTCCAGCAATTTCTTAAATGCTTTGATTTGGCCGGGAAAATGCTTTTTTCCCTTCTTCACAGAAAGGGTTTACAAACTCCTGCAAACACACATCAGCTTAACTCTCTAAGTTGAACGAGAACATTGAAGAGCGTTCTGTTAGGTAGCTCCGTTTTGGTTTTAGAAGCAGATATTTCTCAATACAGCGTTTACTCCCATTCACTCTGGAATACCAAAACGCAGCTCCTGGAAGAAACTGCTTCTCACTCTCTGCTTCTAAACGCGGATTCAACTCCCTTAGTTAGGCGAACAGGCAGCAGAGCAGTTTGAAGGAAACGTTCGATTTGTGTTTTAGACGGAGATTTCCAGCTATTTCGTCAATGCTTGGATTTGGCCGGGAATATGCTTTTTCCGCTTCTTCAAAGAAAGGGTTTACAAACTCCTGCAAACACATATCAGCTTAACTCTGTAAGTTGAACGCACACATTGAAGAGCGTTCTGTTAGGTAGCTCCGTTTTGGTTTTAGAAGCAGATATTTCTCAATACAGCGTTTACTCCCATTCACTCTGGAATACCAAAACGCAGCTCCTGGAAGAAACTGCTTGTCACTCTCTGCGTCTAAATGCGGATTCAACTCCCTTAGTTAGGCGAACAAGCAGCAGAGCAGTTTGAAGGAAACGTTCGTTTTGTGTTTTAGACGGAGATCTCCAGCTATTTCTTCAATGCTTGGATTTGGCCGGGAAAATGCTTTTTCCGCTTCTTCACAGAAAAGGTTTACAAACTCCTGCAAACACACATCAGCTTAACTCTCTAAGAAGAACGCACACATTGAAGAGCGTTCTGTTAGGTAGCTCCGTTTTGGTTTTAGAAGCAGATATTTCTGAATACAGCGTTTACTCCCATTCACACTGGAATACCAAAACGCAGCTCCTGGAAGAAACTGCTTCTCACTCTCTGCGTTTAAACGCGGATTCAAGTCCCTTAGTTAAGCGAACACGCAGCAGAGCAGTTTGAAGGAAATGTTCGTTTTGTGTTTTAGACGGAGATTTCCAGCTATTTCTTAAATGCTTGGATTAGGCCGGGAAAATGCTTTTTCCGCTTCTTCACAGAAAGGGTTTACAAACTCCTGCAAACACACATCAGCTTAACTCTCTAAGCTGAACGCACACGTTGAAGAGCGTTCTGTTAGGTAGCTCCGTTTTGGTTTTAGAATCAGATATTTCTCAATACAGCGTTTACTCCCATTCACTCTGGAATACAAAAACGCAGCTCCTGGAAGAAACTGCTTCTCACTCTCTGCGTCTAAACGCGGATTCAACTCCCTTAGTTAGGCGAACACGCAGCAGAGCAGTTTTAAGGAAACGTTCGTTTTGTGTTTTAGACGGAGATTTCCAGCTATTTCGTAAATGCTTTGATTTGGCCGGGAAAATGCTTTTTCCGCTTCTTCACAGAAAGGGTTTACAAACTCCTGCAAACACACATCAGCTTAACTCTCTATGTTGAACGCACACATTCAAGAGCGTTCTGTTAGGTAGCTCCGTTTTGGTTTTAGAAGCAGATATTTCTCAATACAGCGTTTACTCCCATTCACTCTGGAATACCAAAACGCAGCTCCTGGAAGAAACTGCTTCTCACTCTCTGCGTCTAAACGCGGATTCAACTCCCTTAGGTAGGCGAACACGCAGCAGAGCAGTTTGAAGGAAACGTTCGTTTTGTGTTTTAGACGGAGATTTCCAGCTATTTCGTAAATGCTTGGATTTGGCCGGGAAAATGCTTTTTCCGCTTCTTCACAGAAAGGGTTTACAAACTCCTGCAAACACACATCAGCTTAACTCTCCAACTTGAACGCACACATTGAAGAGCGTTCTGTTAGGTAGCTCCGTTTTGGTTTTAGAAGCAGATATTTCTCAATACAGCGTTTACTCCCATTCACTCTGGAATACCAAAACGCAGCTCCTGGAAGAAACTGCTTCTCACTGTCTGCGTCTAAACGCGGATTCAACTCTTTTAGTTAGTCGAACACGCAGCAGAGCAGTTTGAAGGAAACGTTCGTTTTGTGTTTTAGACCGAGATTTCCAGCTATTTCTTCAATGCTTGGATTTCGCCGGGAAAATGCTTTTTCCGCTTCTTCACAGAAAGGGTTTACAAACTCCTGCAAACACACATCAGCTTAACTCTCTAAGTTGAACGAACACATTGAGGAGCGTTCTGTTAGGTAGCTCCATTTTGGTTTTAGAAGCAGATATTTCTCAATACTGCGTTTACTCCCATTCACTCTGGAATACCAAAACACAGCTCCTGGAAGAACCTGCTTCTCACTCTCTGCGTCTAAACGCGAATTCAACTCCCTTAGTTAGGCGAACACGCAGCAGAGCAGTTTGAAGGAAACGTTCGTTTTGTGTTTTAGACGGAGATTTCCAGCTATTTCTTAAATGCTTGGATTTTGCCGGGAAAATGATTTTTCCGCTTCTTCACAGAAAGGGTTTACAAACTCCTGCAAAGACACATCAGCTTAACTCTCTAAGTTGAACGCACACATTGAAGAGCGTTCTGTTAGGTAGCTCCGTTTTGGTTTTAGAAGCAGATATTTCTCAATACAGCGTTTACTCCCATTCACTCTGGAATACCAAAACGCAGCTCCTGGAAGAAACTGCTTCTCAATCTCTGCGTCTAAACGCGGATACAACTCCCTTAGTTAGGCGAACACGCAGCAGAGCAGTTTGAAGGAAACGTTCGTTTTGTGTTTTAGACGGAGATTTCCAGCAATTTCTTCAATGCTTTGATTTGGCCGGGAAAATGCTTTTTCCGCTTCTTCACAGAAAGGGTTTACAAACTCCTGCAAACACACATCAGCTTAACTCTCTAAGTTGAACGCACACATTGAAGAGCGTTCTGTTAGGTAGCTCCGTTTTGGTTTTAGAAGCAGATATTTCTCAATACAGCGTTTACTCCCATTCACTCTGGAATACCAAAACGCAGCTCCTGGAAGAAACTGCTTCTCACTCTCTGCGTCTAAACGCGGATTCAACTCCCTTAGTTAGGCGAACACGCAGCAGAGCAGTTTGAAGGAAACGTTCGTTTTGTGGTTTAGACGGAGATTTCCAGCTATTTCGTAAATGCTTGGATTTGGCCGGGAAAATGCTTTTTCCGCTTCTTCACAGAAAGGGTTTACAAACTCCTGCAAACACACATCAGCTTAACTCTCTAAGTTAAACGCACACATTGAAGAGCGTTCTGTTAGGTAGCTCCGTTTTGGTTTTTGAAGCAGATATTTCTCAATACAGCGTTTACTCCCATTCACTCTGGAATACCAAAACGCAGTTCCTGGAAGAAACCGCTTCTCACTCTCTGCGTCTCAACGCGAATTCAACTCCCTTAGTTAGGCGAACACGCAGCAGAGCAGTTTGAAGGAAACGTTCCTTTTGTGTTTTAGACGGAGATTTCCAGCAATTTCTTCAATGCTTGGATTTGGCCGGGAAAATGCTTTTTCCGCTTCTTCACAGAAAGGGTTTACAAACTCCTGCAAACACACATCAGCTTAACTCTCTAAGTTGAACGTACACATTGAAGAGCGTTCTGTTAGGTAGCTCCGTTTTGGTTTTAGAAGCAGATATTTCTCAATACAGCGTTTACTCCCATTCACTCTGGAATACCAAAACGCAGCTCCTGGAAGAACCTGCTTCTCACTCTCTGCGTCTAAACGCGGATTCAACTCCCTTAGTTAGGCGAACACGCAGCAGAGCAGTTTGAAGGAAACGTTCGTTTTGTGTTTTAGACGGAGATTTCCAGCTATTTCTTAAATGCTTGGATTAGGCCGGGAAAATGCTTTTTCCGCTTCTTCACAGAAAGGGTTTACAAACTCCTGCAAACACACATCAGCTTAACTCTCTAAGCTGAACGCACACATTGAAGAGCGTTCTGTTAGGTAGCTCCGTTTTGGTTTTAGAATCAGATATTTCTCAATACAGCGTTTACTCCCATTCACTCTGGAATACAAAAACGCAGCTCCTGGAAGAAACTGCTTCTCACTCTCTGCGTCTAAACGCGGATTCAACTCCCTTAGTTAGGCGAACACGCAGCAGAGCAGTTTGAAGGAAACGTTCGTTTTGTGTTTTAGACGGAGATTTCCAGCTATTTCGTAAATGCTTGGATTTGGCCGGGAAAATGCTTTTTCCGCTTCTTCACAGAAAGGGTTTACAAACTCCTGCAAACACACATCAGCTTAACTCTCTAAGTTGAACGCACACATTGAAGAGCGTTCTGTTAGGTAGCTCCGTTTTGGTTTTAGAAGCAGATATTTCTTAATACAGCGTTTACTCCCATTCACTCTGGAATACCAAAACGCAGCTCCTGGAAGAAACTGCTTCTCACTCTCTGCGTCTAAACGCGGATTCAACTCCCTTAGTTAGGCGAACACGCAGCAGAGCAGTTTGAAGGAAACGTTCGTTTTGTGTTTTAGACGTAGATTTCCAGCTATTTCTTCAATGCTTTGATTTGGCCGGGAAAATGCTTTTTCCGCTTCTTCACAGAAATGGTTTACAAACTCCTGCAAACACACATCAGCTTAACTCTCTAAGTTGAACGCACACATTGAAGAGCGTTCTGTTACGTAGCTCCGTTTTGGTTTTAGAAGCAGATATTTCTCAATACAGCGTTTACTCCCATTCACTCTGGAATACCAAAACGCAGCTCCTGGAAGAAACTGCTTCTCACTCTCTGCGTCTAAACGCAAATTCAACTCCCTTAGTTAGGCGAACACGCAGCAGAGCAGTTTGAAGGAAACGTTCGTTTTGTGTTCTAGACGGAGATTTCCAGCTATTTCGTAAATGCTTGGATTTGGCCGGGAAAATGCTTTTTTTGCTTCTTCACAGAAAGGGTTTACAAACTCCTGCAAACACACATCAGCTTAACTCTTTAAGTTGAACGCACACATTGAAGAGCGTTCTGTTAGGTAGCTCCGTTTTGGTTTTAGAAGCAGATATTTCTCAATACAGCGTTTACTCCCATTCACTCTGGAATACCAAAACGCAGCTCCTGGAAGAAACTGCTTCTCACTCTCTGCGTCTAAACGCGGATTCAACTCCCTTAGTTAGGCGAACACGCAGCAGAGCAGTTTTAAGGAAACGTTCGTTTTGTGTTTTAGACGGAGATTTCCAGCAATTTCTTCAATGCATTGATTTGGCCGGGAAAATGCTTTTTCCGCTTCTTCACAGAAAGGGTTTACAAACTCCTGCAAACACACATCAGCTTAACTCTCTAAGTTGAACGCACACATTGAAGAGCGTTCTGTTAGGTAGCTCCGTTTTGGTTTTAGAAGCAGATATTTCTCAATACAGCGTTTACTCCCATTCACTCTGGAATACCAAAACGCAGCTCCTGGAAGAAACTGCTTCTCACTCTCTGCGTCTAAACGCGGATTCAACTCCCTTAGTTAGGCGAACACGCAGCAGAGCAGTTTGAAGGAAACGTTCGTTTTGTGTTTTAGACGTAGATTTCCAGCTATTTCTTCAATGCTTTGATTTGGCCGGGAAAATGCTTTTTCCGCTTCTTCACAGAAATGGTTTACAAACTCCTGCAAACACACATCAGCTTAACTCTCTAAGTTGAACGCACACATTGAAGAGCGTTCTGTTACGTAGCTCCGTTTTGGTTTTAGAAGCAGATATTTCTCAATACAGCGTTTACTCCCATTCACTCTGGAATACCAAAACGCAGCTCCTGGAAGAAACTGCTTCTCACTCTCTGCGTCTAAACGCAAATTCAACTCCCTTAGTTAGGCGAACACGCAGCAGAGCAGTTTGAAGGAAACGTTCGTTTTGTGTTCTAGACGGAGATTTCCAGCTATTTCGTAAATGCTTGGATTTCGCCGGGAAAATGCTTTTTTTGCTTCTTCACAGAAAGGGTTTACAAACTCCTGCAAACACACATCAGCTTAACTCTTTAAGTTGAACGCACACATTGAAGAGCGTTCTGTTAGGTAGCTCCGTTTTGGTTTTAGAAGCAGATATTTCTCAATACAGCGTTTACTCCCATTCACTCTGGAATACCAAAACGCAGCTCCTGGAAGAAACTGCTTCTCACTCTCTGCGTCTAAACGCGGATTCAACTCCCTTAGTTAGGCGAACACGCAGCAGAGCAGTTTGAAGGAAACGTTCGTTTTGTGTTTTAGACGGAGATTTCCAGCAATTTCTTCAATGCATTGATTTGGCCGGGAAAATGCTTTTTCCGCTTCTTCACAGAAAGGGTTTACAAACTCCTGCAAACACACATCAGCTTAACTCTCTAAGTTGAACGCACACATTGAAGAGCGTTCTGTTAGGTAGCTCCGTTTTGGTTTTAGAAGCAGATATTTCTCAATACAGCGTTTACTCCCATTCACTCTGGAATACCAAAACGCAGCTCCTGGAAGAAACTGCTTCTCACTCTCTGCGTCTAAACGCGGATTCAACTCCCTTAGTTAGGCGAACACGCAGCAGAGCAGTTTGAAGGAAACGTTCGTTTTGTGGTTTAGACGGAGATTTCCAGCTATTTCGTAAATGCTTGGATTTGGCCGGGAAAATGCTTTTTCCGCTTCTTCACAGAAAGGGTTTACAAACTCCTGCAAACACACATCAGCTTAACTCTCTAAGTTAAACGCACACATTGAAGAGCGTTCTGTTAGGTAGCTTTGTTTTGGTTTTAGAAGCAGATATTTCTCAATACAGCGTTTACTCCCATTCACTCTGGAATACCAAAACGCAGCTCCTGGAAGAAACTGCTTCTCACTCTCTGCGTCTCAACGCGAATTCAACTCCCTTAGTTAGGCGAACACGCAGCAGAGCAGTTTGAAAGAAACGTTCCTTTTGTGTTTTAGACGCAGATTTCCAGCAATTTCTTCAATGCTTGGATTTGGCCGGGAAAATGCTTTTTCCGCTTCTTCACAGAAAGGGTTTACAAACTCCTGCAAACACACATCAGCTTAACTCTCTAAGTTGAACGCACACATTGAAGAGCGTTCTGTTAGGTAGCTCCGTTTTGCTTTTAGAAGCAGATATTTCTCAATACAGCGTTTACTCCCATTCACTCTGGAATACCAAAACGCAGCTCCTGGAAGAAACTGCTTCTCACTCTCTGCGTCTAAACGCGGATTCAACTCCCTTAGTTAGGCGAACACGCAGCAGAGCAGTTTGAAGGAAACGTTCGTTTTGTGGTTTAGACGGAGATTTCCAGCTATTTCGTAAATGCTTGGATTTGGCCGGGAAAATGCTTTTTCCGCTTCTTCACAGAAAGGGTTTACAAACTCCTGCAAACACACATCAGCTTAACTCTCTAAGTTAAACTCACACATTGAAGAGCGTTCTGTTAGGTAGCTCCGTTTTGGTTTTAGAAGCAGATATTTCTCAATACAGCGTTTACTCCCATTCACTCTGGAATACCAAAACGCAGCTCCTGGAAGAAACTGCTTCTCACTCTCTGCGTCTAAACGCGGATTCAACTCCCTTAGTTAGGCGAACACGCAGCAGAGCAGTTTGAAAGAAACGTTCCTTTTGTGTTTTAGACGCAGATTTCCAGCAATTTCTTCAATGCTTGGATTTGGCCGGGAAAATGCTTTTTCCGCTTCTTCACAGAAAGGGTTTACAAACTCCTGCAAACACACATCAGCTTAACTCTCTAAGTTGAACGCACACATTGAAGAGCGTTCTGTTAGGTAGCTCCGTTTTGCTTTTAGAAGCAGATATTTCTCAATACAGCGTTTACTCCCATTCACTCTGGAATACCAAAACGCAGCTCCTGGAAAAACTGCTTCTCACTCTCTGCGTCTAAACGCGGATTCAACTCCCTTAGTTAGGCGAACACGCAGCAGAGAAGTTTGAAGGAAACGTTCGTTTTGTGTTTTAGACCGAGATTTCCAGCTATTTCTTCAATGCTTGGATTTGGCCGGGAAAATGCTTTTTTCGCTTCTTTACATATAGCGTTTACAAACTCCTGCAAACACATATCAGCTTAACTCACTAAGTTGAACGCACACATTGAAGAGCGTTCTGTTAGGTAGCTCCGTTTTGGTTTTAGAAGCAGATATTTCTCAATACAGCGTTTACTCCCATTCACTCTGGAATACCAAAACGCAGCTCCTGGAAGAAACTGCTTCTCACTCTCTGCGTCTAAACGCGGATTCAACTACCTTAGTTAGGCGAACACGCAGCAGAGCAGTTTGAAGGAAACGTTCGTTTTGTGTTTTAGACGGAGATTTCCAGCTATTTCTTCAATGCTTGGATTTGGCCGGGAAAATGCTTTTTTCGCTTCTTCACATATAGCGTTTACAAACTCCTGCAAACACACATCAGCTTAACTCTCTAAGTTGAACGCACACATTGAAGAGCGTTCTGTTAGGTAGCTCCGTTTTGGTTTTAGAAGCAGATATTTCTCAATACAGCGTTTACTCCCATTCACTCTGGAATACCAAAACGCAGCTCCTGGAAGAAACTGCTTCTCACTCTCTGCGTCTAAAGGCGGATTAAACTCCCTTAGTTAGGCGAACACGCAGCAGAGCAGTTTGAAGGAAACGTTCGTTTTGTGTTTTAGACGGAGATTTCCAGCAATTTCTTCAATGCTTTGATTTGGCCGGGAAAATGCTTTTTCCGCTTCTTCACAGAAAGGGTTTACAAACTCCTGCAAACACACATCAGCTTAACTCTCTAAGTTGAACGCACACATTGAAGAGCGTTCTGTTAGGTAGCTCCGTTTTGGTTTTAGAAGCAGATATTTCTCAATACAGCGTTTACTCCCATTCACTCTGGAATACCAAAACGCAGCTCCTGGAAGAAACTGCTTCTCACTCTCTGCGTCTAAACGCGGATTCAACTCCCTTAGTTAGGCGAACACGCAGCAGAGCAGTTTGAAGGAAACGTTCGTTTTGTGGTTTAGACGGAGATTTCCAGCTATTTCGTAAATGCTTGGATTTGGCCGGGAAAATGCTTTTTCCGCTTCTTCACAGAAAGGGTTTACAAACTCCTGCAAACACACATCAGCTTAACTCTCTAAGTTAAACGCACACATTGAAGAGCGTTCTGTTAGGTAGCTCCGTTTTGGTTTTAGAAGCAGATATTTCTCAATACAGCGTTTACTCCCATTCACTCTGGAATACCAAAACGCAGCTCCTGGAAGAAACTGCTTCTCACTCTCTGCGTCTCAACGCGAATTCAACTCCCTTAGTTAGGCGAACACGCAGCAGAGCAGTTTGAAGGAAACGTTCGTTTTGTGTTTTAGACGCAGATTTCCAGCAATTTCTTCAATGCTTGGATTTGGCCGGGAAAATGCTTTTTCCGCTTCTTCACAGAAAGGGTTTACAAACTCCTGCAAACACACATCAGCTTAACTCTCTAAGTTGAACGCACACATTGAAGAGCGTTCTGTTAGGTAGCTCCGTTTTGGTTTTAGAAGCAGATATTTCTCAATACAGCGTTTACTCCCATTCACTCTGGAATACCAAAACGCAGCTCCTGGAAAAACTGCTTCTCACTCTCTGCGTCTAAACGCGGATTCAACTCCCTTAGTTAGGCGAACACGCAGCAGAGCAGTTTGAAGGAAACGTTCGTTTTGTGTTTTAGACGGAGATTTCCAGCAATTTCTCAAATGCTTTGATTTGGCCGGGAAAATGCTTTTTCCGCTTCTTCACAGAAAGGGTTTACAAACTCCTGCAAACACACATCACCTTAACTCTCTAAGTTGAACGCACACATTGAAGAGCGTTCTGTTAGGTACCTCCGTTTTGATTTTAGAAGCAGATAGTTCTCAATACAGCGTTTACTCCCCTTCACTCTGGAATACCAAAACGCAGCTCCTGGATGAAACTGCTTCTCACTCTCTGCGTCTAAACGCGGATGCAACTCCTTAAGTTAGGCGAACACGCAGCAGAGCAGTTTGAAGGAAACGTTCGTTTTGTGTTTTAGACGGAGATTTCCAGCTATTTCTTCAATGCTTGGATTTGGAAGGGAAAATGCTTTTTCCGCTTCTTCACAGAAAGGGTTTACAAACTCCTGCAAACACACATCAGCTTAACTCTCTAAGTTGAACGCACATATTGAAGAGCGTTCTGTTAGGTAGCTCCGTTTTGGTTTTAGAAGCAGATATTTCTCAATACAGCGTTTACTCCCATTCACTCTGGAATACCAAAACGCAGCTCCTGGAGAAAACTGCTTCTCACACTCTGCGTCTCAACGCGGATTCAACTCCCTTAGTTAGGCGAACACGCAGCAGAGCAGTTTGAAGGAAACGTTCGTTTTGTGTTTTAGACGGAGATTTTCAGCTAATTCTTCAATGCTTGGATTTGGCCGGGAAAATGCTTTTTCCGCTCCTTCACAGAAAGGGTTTACAAACTCCTGCAAACACACATCAGCTTAACTCACTATGTTGAACGCACACATTGAAGAGCGTTCTGTTACGTAGCTCCGTTTTGGTTTTAGAAGCAGATATTACTCAATACAGCGTTTACTCCCATTCACTCTGGAATACCAAAACGCAGCTCCTGAAAGAAACTGCTTCTCACTCTCTGCGTCTAAACGCGGATTCAACTCCCTTAGGCGAACACGCAGCAGAGCAGTTTGAAGAAAACTTTCGTTTTATGTTTTAGACGGAGATTTCCAGCTATTTAAATGCTTTGATTTGGCCGGGAAAATGCTTTTTCCGCTTCTTCACAGAAAGGGATTACAAACTCCTGCAAACACACGTCAGCTTAACTCTCTAAGTTGAACGCACACATTGAACAGCGTTCTGTTAGGTAGCTCCGTTTTGGTTTTAGAAGCAGATATTTCTCAATACAGCGTTTACTCCCATTCACTCTGGAATACCAAAACGCAGCTCCTGGAAGAAACTGCTTCTCACTCTCTGCGTCTAAACGCGGATTCAACTCCCTTAGTTAGGCGAACACGCAGCAGAGCAGTTTGAAGGAAACGTTCGTTTTGTGTTTTAGACGGAGATTTCCAGCTATTTCTTAAATGCTTGTATTTTGCCGGGAAAATGATTTTTCCACTTCTTCACAGAAAGGGTTTACAAACTCCTGCAAACACACATCAGCTTAACTCTCTAAGTTGAACGCACACATTGAAGAGCGTTCTGTTAGGTAGCTCCGTTTTGGTTTTAGAAGCAGATATTTCTCAATACAGCGTTTACTCCCATTCACTCTGCAATACCAAAACGCAGCTCCTGGAAGAATCTGCTTCTCACTCTCTGCGTCTAAACGCGGATTCAACTCCCTTAGTTAGGCGAACACGCAGCAGAGCAGTTTCAAGAAAACGTTCGTTTTGTGTTTTAGACGGAGATTTCCAGCTATTTCTTCAATGATTGGATTTGGCCGGGAAAATGATTTTTCCGCTTCTTCACAGAAAGGGTTTACAAACTCCTGCAAACACATATCAGCTTAACGCTCTAAGTTGATCGCACACATTGAAGAGCGTTCTGTTAGGTAGCTACGTTTTGGTTTTAGAAGCAGGTATTTCTCAATACAGCGTTTACTCCCATTCACTCTGGAATACCAAAACGCAGCTCCTGGAAGAAACTGCTTGTCACTCTCTGCGTCTAAATGCGGATTCAACTCCCTTAGTTAGGCGAACATGCAGCAGAGCAGTTTGAAGGAAACGTTCGTTTTGTGTTTTAGACGGAGATCTCCAGCTATTTCTTCAATGCTTGGATTTGGCCGGGAAAATGCTTTTTCCGCTTCTTCACAGAAAGGGTTTACAAACTCCTGCAAACACACATCAGCTTAACTCTCTAAGTTGAACGCACACATTGAAGAGCGTTCTGTTAGGTAGCTCCGTTTTGGTTTTAGAAGCAGATATTTCTCAATACAGCGTTTACTCCCATTCACTCTGGAATACCAAAACGCAGCTCCTGGATGAAACTGCTTCTCACTCTCTGCGTCTAAGCGCGGATGCAACTTTCTTAGTTAGGCGAACACGCAGCAGAGCAGTTTGAAGGAAAAGTTCGTTTTGTGTATTAGACCGAGATTTCCAGCTATTTCTTCAATGCTTGGATTTTGCCGGGAAATGCTTTTTCCGCTTCTTCACAGAAAGGGTTTACAAACTCCTGCAAACACACATCAGCTTAACTCTCTAAGTTGAACGAACACATTGAAGAGCGTTCTGTTAGGTAGCTCCGTTTTGGTTTTAGAAGCAGATATTTCTCAATACAGCGTTTACTCCCATTCACTCTGGAATACCAAAACACAGCTCCTGGAAGAACCTGCTTCTCACTCTTTGCGTCTATACGCGGATTCAACTCCCTTAGTTAGGCGAACACGCAGCAGAGCAGTTTGAAGGAAACGTTCGTTTTGTGTTTTAGACAAAGATTTCCAGCTATTTCTTCAATGCTTGGATTTGGCCGGGAAAATGATTTTTCCGCTTCTTCACAGAAAGGGTTTACAAACTCCTGCAAAGACACATCAGCTTGACTCTCTAAGTTGAACGCACACATTGAAGAGCGTTCTGTTAGGTAGCTCCGTTTTGGTTTTAGAAGCAGATATTTCTCAATACAGCGTTTACTCCCATTCACTCTGGAATACCAAAACGCAGCTCCTGGAAGAAACTGCTTCTCACTCTCTGCGTCTAAACGCGGATTCAACTCCCTTAGTTAGGCGAACACGCAGCAGATCAGTTTGAAGGAAACGTTCGTTTTGTGTTTTAGACGGAGATTTCCAGCTATTTCTTCAATGCTTGGATTTGGCCGGGAAAATGCTTTTTCCGCTTCTTCACAGAAAGGGTTTACAAACTCCTGCAAACACACATCAGCTTAACTCTCTAAGTTGAACGCACACATTGAAGAGCGTTCTGTTAGGTAGCTCCGTTTTGGTTTTAGAAGCAGAAATTTCTCAATACAGCGTTTACTCCCATTCACTCTGGAATACCAAAACGCAGCTCCTGGAAGAAACTGCTTCTCACTCTCTGCGTCTAAACGCGGATTCAACTCTTTTAGTTAGTCGAACACGCAGCAGAGCAGTTTGAAGGAAACGTTCGTTTTGTGTTTTAGACCGAGATTTCCAGCTATTTCTTCAATGCTTGGATTTTGCCGGGAAAATGCTTTTTCCGCTTCTTCACAGAAAGGGTTTACAAACTCCTGCAAACACACATCAGCTTAACTCTCTAAGTTGAACGAACACATTGAAGAGCGTTCTGTTAGGTAGCTCCATTTTGGTTTTAGAAGCAGATATTTCTCAATACAGCGTTTACTCCCATTCACTCTGGAATACCAAAACACAGCTCCTGGAAGAACCTGCTTCTCACTCTCTGCGTCTAAACGCGGATTCAACTCCCTTAGTTAGGCGAACACGCAGCAGAGCAGTTTGTAGGAAACGTTCGTTTTGTGTTTTAGACGGAGATTTCCAGCTATTTCTTCAATCCTTGGATTTGGCCGGGAAAATGCTTTTTTCGCTTCTTCACATATAGCGTTTACAAACTCCTGCAAACACACATCAGCTTAACTCTCTAAGTTGAACGCACACATTGAAGAGCGTTCTGTTAGGTAGCTCCGTTTTGGTTTTAGAAGCAGATATTTCTCAATACAGCGTTTACTCCCATTCACTCTGGAATACCAAAACGCAGCTCCTGGAAGAAACTGCTTCTCACTCTCTGCGTCTAAACGCGGATTCAACTCCCTTAGTTAGGCGAACACGCAGCAGAGCAGTTTGAAGGAAACGTTCGTTTTGTGTTTTAGACGGAGATTTCCAGCAATTTCTCAAATGCTTTGATTTGGCCGGGAAAATGCTTTTTCCGCTTCTTCACAGAAAGGGTTTACAAACTCCTGCAAACACACATCAGCTTAACTCTCTAAGTTGAACGCACACATTGAAGAGCGTTCTGTTAGGTACCTCCGTTTTGATTTTAGAAGCAGATAGTTCTCAATACAGCGTTTACTCCCATTCACTCTGGAATACCAAAACGCAGCTCCTGGAAGAAACTGCTTCTCACTCTCTGCGTTTAAACGCGGATTCAACTCCCTTAGTTAAGCGAACACGCAGCAGAGCAGTTTGAAGGAAACGTTCGTTTTGTGTTTTAGACGGAGATTTCCAGCTATTTCTTAAATGCTTGGATTAGGCCGGGAAATGCTTTTTCCGCTTCTTCACAGAAAGGGTTTACAAACTCCTGCAAACACACATCAGCTTAACTCTCTAAGTTGAACGCACACATTGAAGAGCGTTCTGTTAGGTAGCTCCGTTTTGCTTTTAGAAGCAGATATTTCTCAATACAGCGTTTACTCCCATTCACTCTGGAATACCAAAACGCAGCTCCTGGAAGAAACTGCTTCTCACTCTCTGCGTCTAAACGCGGATTCAACTCCCTTAGGTAGGCGAACACGCAGCACAGCAGTCTGAAGGAAACGTTCGTTTTGTGTTTTAGACCGAGATTTCCAGCTATTTCTTCAATGCTTGGATTTGACCGGGAAAATGATTTTTCCGCTTCTTCACAGAAAGTGTTTACAAACTCCTGCAAACACACATCAGCTTAACTCTCTAAGTTGAACGCACACATTGAAGAGCGTTCTGTTAGGTAGCTTTGTTTTGGTTTTAGAAGCAGATATTTCTCAATACAGCGTTTACTCCCATTCACTCTGGAATACCAAAACGCAGCTCCTGGAAGAAACTGCTTCTCACTCTCTGCGTCTAAACGCGGATTCAACTACCTTAGTTAGGAGAACACGCAGCAGAGCAGTTTGAAGGAAACGTTCGTTTTGTGTTTTAGACCGAGATTTCCAGCTATTTCTTCAATGCTTGGATTTGGCCGGGAAAATGCTTTTTTCGCTTCTTCACTTATAGCGTTTACAAACTCCTGCAAACACACATCAGCTTAACTCTCTAAGTTGAACGCACACATTGAAGAGCGTTCTGTTAGGTAGCTCCGTTTTGGTTTTAGAAGCAGATATTT
Source organism: Callithrix jacchus (assembly GCF_049354715.1). Lineage (NCBI taxonomy): Eukaryota > Metazoa > Chordata > Mammalia > Primates > Cebidae > Callithrix > Callithrix jacchus. The sequence goes on along the minus strand of NC_133510.1, from coordinate 26,356,074 downwards.
CTCAATACAGCGTTTACTCCCATTCACTCTGGAATACCAAAACGCAGCTCCTGGAAGAAACTGCTTCTCACTCTCTGCGTCTAAAGGCGGATTCAACTCCCTTAGGCGAACACGCAGCAGAGCAGTTTGAAGGAAACGTTCGTTTTGTGTTTTAGACGGAGATTTTTAGCAATTTCTTCAATGCTTTGATTTGGCCGGGAAAATGCTTTTTCCGCTTCTTGACAGAAAGGGTTTACAAACCCCTGCAAACACACATCAGCTTAACTCTCTAAGTTCAACGCACACATTGAAGAGCGTTCTGTTATGTAGCTCCGTTTTGGTTTTAGAAGCAGATATTTCTCAATACAGCGTTTACTCCCATTCACTCTGGAATACCAAAACGCAGCTCCTGGAAGAAACTGCTTCTCACTCTCTGCGTCTAAACGCGGATTCAACTCCCTTAGTTAGGCGAACACGCAGCAGAGCAGTTTGAAGGAAACGTTCGTTTTGTGGTTTAGACGGAGATTTCCAGCTATTTCGTAAATGCTTGGATTTGGCCGGGAAAATGCTTTTTCCGCTTCTTCACAGAAAGGGTTTACAAACTCCTGCAAACACACATCAGCTTAACTCTCTAAGTTAAACTCACACATTGAAGAGCGTTCTGTTAGGTAGCTCCGTTTTGGTTTTAGAAGCAGATATTTCTCAATACAGCGTTTACTCCCATTCACTCTGGAATACCAAAACGCAGCTCCTGGAAGAAACTGCTTCTCACTCTCTGCGTCTCAACGCGAATTCAACTCCCTTAGTTAGGCGAACACGCAGCAGAGCAGTTTGAAAGAAACGTTCCTTTTGTGTTTTAGACGCAGATTTCCAGCAATTTCTTCAATGCTTGGATTTGGCCGGGAAAATGCTTTTTCCGCTTCTTCACAGAAAGGGTTTACAAACTCCTGCAAACACACATCAGCTTAACTCTCTAAGTTGAACGCACACATTGAAGAGCGTTCTGTTAGGTAGCTCCGTTTTGGTTTTAGAAGCAGATATTTCTCAATACAGCGTTTACTCCCATTCACTCTGGAATACCAAAACGCAGCTCCTGGAAAAACTGCTTCTCACTCTCTGCGTCTAAACGCGGATTCAACTCCCTTAGTTAGGCGAACACGCAGCAGAGAAGTTTGAAGGAAACGTTCGTTTTGTGTTTTAGACCGAGATTTCCAGCTATTTCTTCAATGCTTGGATTTGGCCGGGAAAATGCTTTTTTCGCTTCTTCACATATAGCGTTTACAAACTCCTGCAAACACGCATCAGCTTAACTCTCTAAGTTGAACGCACACATTGAAGAGCGTTCTGTTAGGTAGCTCCGTTTTGGTTTTAGAAGCAGATATTTCTCAATACAGCGTTTACTCCCATTCACTCTGGAATACCAAAACGCAGCTCCTGGAAGAAACTGCTTCTCACTCTCTGCGTCTAAACGCGGATTCAACTACCTTAGTTAGGCGAACACGCAGCAGAGCAGTTTGAAGGAAACGTTCGTTTTGTGTTTTAGACGGAGATTTCCAGCAATTTCTTCAATGCTTTGATTTGGCCGGGAAAATGCTTTTTCCGCTTCTTCACAGAAAGGGTTTACAAACTCCTGCAAACACACATCAGCTTAACTCTCTAAGTTGAACGCACACATTGAAGAGCGTTCTGTTAGGTAGCTCCGTTTTGGTTTTAGAAGCAGATATTTCTCAATACAGCGTTTACTCCCATTCACTCTGGAATACCAAAACGCAGCTCCTGGAAGAAACTGCTTCTCACTCTCTGCGTCTAAACGCGGATTCAACTCCCTTAGTTAGGCGAACACGCAGCAGAGCAGTTTGAAGGAAACGTTCGTTTTGTGGTTTAGACGGAGATTTCCAGCTATTTCGTAAATGCTTGGATTTGGCCGGGAAAATGCTTTTTCCGCTTCTTCACAGAAAGGGTTTACAAACTCCTGCAAACACACATCAGCTTAACTCTCTAAGTTAAACGCACACATTGAAGAGCGTTCTGTTAGGTAGCTCCGTTTTGGTTTTAGAAGCAGATATTTCTCAATACAGCGTTTATTCCCATTCACTCTGGAATACCAAAACGCAGCTCCTGGAAGAAACTGCTTCTCACTCTCTGCGTCTCAACGCGAATTCAACTCCCTTAGTTAGGCGAACACGCAGCAGAGCAGTTTGAAGGAAACGTTCCTTTTGTGTTTTAGACGCAGATTTCCAGCAATTTCTTCAATGCTTGGATTTGGCCGGGAAAATGCTTTTTCCGCTTCTTCACAGAAAGGGTTTACAAACTCCTGCAAACACACATCAGCTTAACTCTCTAAGTTGAACGCACACATTGAAGAGCGTTCTGTTAGGTAGCTCCGTTTTGGTTTTAGAAGCAGATATTTCTCAATACAGCGTTTACTCCCATTCACTCTGGAATACCAAAACGCAGCTCCTGGAAAAACTGCTTCTCACTCTCTGCGTCTAAACGCGGATTCAACTCCCTTAGTTAGGCGAACACGCAGCAGAGAAGTTTGAAGGAAACGTTCGTTTTGTGTTTTAGACGGAGATTTCCAGCAATTTCTCAAATGCTTTGATTTGGCCGGGAAAATGCTTTTTCCGCTTCTTCACAGAAAGGGTTTACAAACTCCTGCAAACAAACATCACCTTAACTCTCTAAGTTGAACGCACACATTGAAGAGCGTTCTGTTAGGTACCTCCGTTTTGATTTTAGAAGCAGATAGTTCTCAATACAGCGTTTACTCCCCTTCACTCTGGAATACCCAAACGCAGCTCCTGGATGAAACTGCTTCTCACTCTCTGCGTCTAAACGCGGATGCAACTCCTTAAGTTAGGCGAACACGCAGCAGAGCAGTTTGAAGGAAACGTTCGTTTTGTGTTTTAGACGGAGATTTCCAGCTATTTCTTCAATGCTTGGATTTGGCCGGGAAAATGCTTTTTCCCCTTCTTCACAGAAAGGGTTTACAAACTCCTGCAAACACACATCAGCTTAACTCTCTAAGTTGAACGCACACATTGAAGAGCGTTCTGTTAGGTAGCTCCGTTTTGGTTTTAGAAGCAGATATTTCTCAATACAGCGTTTACTCCCATTCACTCTGGAGTACCAAAACGCAGCTCCTGGAAGAAACTGCTTCTCACACTCTGCGTCTCAACGCGGATTCAACTCCCTTAGTTAGGCGAACACGCAGCAGAGCAGTTTGAAGGAAACGTTCGTTTTGTGTTTTAGACGGAGATTTTCAGCTAATTCTTCAATGCTTGGATTTGGCCGGGAAAATGCTTTTTCCGCTTCTTCACAGAAAGGGTTTACAAACTCCTGCAAACACACATCAGCTTAACTCACTATGTTGAACGCACACATTGAAGAGCGTTCTGTTACGTAGCTCCGTTTTGGTTTTAGAAGCAGATATTACTCAATACAGCGTTTACTCCCATTCACTCTGGAATACCAAAACGCAGCTCCTGAAAGAAACTGCTTCTCACTCTCTGCGTCTAAACGCGGATTCAACTCCCTTAGGCGAACACGCAGCAGAGCAGTTTGAAGGAAACTTTCGTTTTATGTTTTAGACGGAGATTTCCAGCTATTTTTTAAATGCTTTGATTTGGCCGGGAAAATGCTTTTTCCGCTTCTTCACAGAAAGGGATTACAAACTCCTGCAAACACACGTCAGCTTAACTCTCTAAGTTGAACGCACACATTGAACAGCGTTCTGTTAGGTAGCTCCGTTTTGGTTTTAGAAGCAGATATTTCTCAATACAGCGTTTACTCCCATTCACTCTGGAATACCAAAACGCAGCTCCTGGAAGAAACTGCTTCTCACTCTCTGCGTCTAAACGCGGATTCAACTCCCTTAGTTAGGCGAACACGCAGCAGAGCAGTTTGAAGGAAACGTTCGTTTTGTGTTTTAGACGGAGATTTCCAGCTATTTCTTAAATGCTTGTATTTTGCCGGGAAAATGATTTTTCCACTTCTTCACAGAAAGGGTTTACAAACTCCTGCAAACACACATCAGCTTAACTCTCTAAGTTGAACGCACACATTGAAGAGCGTTCTGTTAGGTAGCTCCGTTTTGGTTTTAGAAGCAGATATTTCTCAATACAGCGTTTACTCCCATTCACTCTGCAATACCAAAACGCAGCTCCTGGAAGAATCTGCTTCTCACTCTCTGCGTCTAAACGCGGATTCAACTCCCTTAGTTAGGCGAACACGCAGCAGAGCAGTTTCAAGAAAACGTTCGTTTTGTGTTTTAGACGGAGATTTCCAGCTATTTCTTCAATGATTGGATTTGGCCGGGAAAATGATTTTTCCGCTTCTTCACAGAAAGGGTTTACAAACTCCTGCAAACACATATCAGCTTAACGCTCTAAGTTGATCGCACACATTGAAGAGCGTTCTGTTAGGTAGCTCCGTTTTGGTTTTAGAAGCAGGTATTTCTCAATACAGCGTTTACTCCCATTCACTCTGGAATACCAAAACGCAGCTCCTGGAAGAAACTGCTTGTCACTCTCTGCGTCTAAACGCGGATTCAACTCCCTTAGTTAGGCGAACACGCAGCAGAGCAGTTTGAAGGAAACGTTCGTTTTGTGTTTTAGACGGAGATTTCCAGCTATTTCTTCAATGCTTGGATTTGGCCGGGAAAATGCTTTTTCCGCTTCTTCACAGAAAGGGTTTACAAACTCCTGCAAACACACATCAGCTTAACTCTCTAAGTTGAACGCACACATTGAAGAGCGTTCTGTTAGGTAGCTCCGTTTTGGTTTTAGAAGCAGATATTTCTCAATACAGCGTTTACTCCCATTCACTCTGGAATACCAAAACGCAGCTCCTGGAAGAAACTGCTTCTCACTCTCTGCGTCTAAAGGCGGATTCAACTCCCTTAGTTAGGCGATCACGCAGCAGAGCAGTTTGAAGGAAACGTTCGTTTTGTGTTTTAGACGGAGATTTTTAGCAATTTCTTCAATGCTTTGATTTGGCCGGGAAAATGCTTTTTCCGCTTCTTGACAGAAAGGGTTTACAAACTCCTGCAAACACACATCAGCTTAACTCTCTAAGTTCAACGCACACATTGAAGAGCGTTCTGTTAGGTAGCTCCGTTTTGGTTTTAGAAGCAGATATTTCTCAATACAGCGTTTACTCCCATTCACTCTGGAATACCAAAACGCAGCTCCTGGAAGAAACTGCTTCTCACTCTCTGCGTCTAAACGCGGATTCAACTCCCTTAGTTAGGCGAACACGCAGCAGAGCAGTTTGAAGGAAACGTTCGTTTTGTGGTTTAGACGGAGATTTCCAGCTATTTCGTAAATGCTTGGATTTGGCCGGGAAAATGCTTTTTCCGCTTCTTCACAGAAAGGGTTTACAAACTCCTGCAAACACACATCAGCTTAACTCTCTAAGTTAAACTCACACATTGAAGAGCGTTCTGTTAGGTAGCTCCGTTTTGGTTTTAGAAGCAGATATTTCTCAATACAGCGTTTACTCCCATTCACTCTGGAATACCAAAACGCAGCTCCTGGAAGAAACTGCTTCTCACTCTCTGCGTCTCAACGCGAATTCAACTCCCTTAGTTAGGCGAACACGCAGCAGAGCAGTTTGAAAGAAACGTTCCTTTTGTGTTTTAGACGCAGATTTCCAGCAATTTCTTCAATGCTTGGATTTGGCCGGGAAAATGCTTTTTCCGCTTCTTCACAGAAAGGGTTTACAAACTCCTGCAAACACACATCAGCTTAACTCTCTAAGTTGAACGCACACATTGAAGAGCGTTCTGTTAGGTAGCTCCGTTTTGGTTTTAGAAGCAGATATTTCTCAATACAGCGTTTACTCCCATTCACTCTGGAATACCAAAACGCAGCTCCTGGAAAAACTGCTTCTCACTCTCTGCGTCTAAACGCGGATTCAACTCCCTTAGTTAGGCGAACACGCAGCAGAGAAGTTTGAAGGAAACGTTCGTTTTGTGTTTTAGACCGAGATTTCCAGCTATTTCTTCAATGCTTGGATTTGGCCGGGAAAATGCTTTTTTCGCTTCTTCACATATAGCGTTTACAAACTCCTGCAAACACACATCAGCTTAACTCTCTAAGTTGAACGCACACATTGAAGAGCGTTCTGTTAGGTAGCTCCGTTTTGGTTTTAGAAGCAGATATTTCTCAATACAGCGTTTACTCCCATTCACTCTGGAATACCAAAACGCAGCTCCTGGAAGAAACTGCTTCTCACTCTCTGCGTCTAAACGCGGATTCAACTACCTTAGTTAGGCGAACACGCAGCAGAGCAGTTTGAAGGAAACGTTCGTTTTGTGTTTTAGACGGAGATTTCCAGCTATTTCTTCAATGCTTGGATTTGGCCGGGAAAATGCTTTTTTCGCTTCTTCACATATAGCGTTTACAAACTCCTGCAAACACACATCAGCTTAACTCTCTAAGTTGAACGCACACATTGAAGAGCGTTCTGTTAGGTAGCTCCGTTTTGGTTTTAGAAGCAGATATTTCTCAATACAGCGTTTACTCCCATTCACTCTGGAATACCAAAACGCAGCTCCTGGAAGAAACTGCTTCTCACTCTCTGCGTCTAAAGGCGGATTAAACTCCCTTAGTTAGGCGAACACGCAGCAGAGCAGTTTGAAGGAAACGTTCGTTTTGTGTTTTAGACGGAGATTTCCAGCAATTTCTTCAATGCTTTGATTTGGCCGGGAAAATGCTTTTTCCGCTTCTTCACAGAAAGGGTTTACAAACTCCTGCAAACACACATCAGCTTAACTCTCTAAGTTGAACGCACACATTGAAGAGCGTTCTGTTAGGTAGCTCCGTTTTGGTTTTAGAAGCAGATATTTCTCAATACAGCGTTTACTCCCATTCACTCTGGAATACCAAAACGCAGCTCCTGGAAGAAACTGCTTCTCACTCTCTGCGTCTAAACGCGGATTCAACTCCCTTAGTTAGGCGAACACGCAGCAGAGCAGTTTGAAGGAAACGTTCGTTTTGTGGTTTAGACGGAGATTTCCAGCTATTTCGTAAATGCTTGGATTTGGCCGGGAAAATGCTTTTTCCGCTTCTTCACAGAAAGGGTTTACAAACTCCTGCAAACACACATCAGCTTAACTCTCTAAGTTAAACGCACACATTGAAGAGCGTTCTGTTAGGTAGCTCCGTTTTGGTTTTAGAAGCAGATATTTCTCAATACAGCGTTTACTCCCATTCACTCTGGAATACCAAAACGCAGCTCCTGGAAGAAACTGCTTCTCACTCTCTGCGTCTCAACGCGAATTCAACTCCCTTAGTTAGGCGAACACGCAGCAGAGCAGTTTGAAGGAAACGTTCCTTTTGTGTTTTAGACGCAGATTTCCAGCAATTTCTTCAATGCTTGGATTTGGCCGGGAAAATGCTTTTTCCGCTTCTTCACAGAAAGGGTTTACAAACTCCTGCAAACACACATCAGCTTAACTCTCTAAGTTGAACGCACACATTGAAGAGCGTTCTGTTAGGTAGCTCCGTTTTGGTTTTAGAAGCAGATATTTCTCAATACAGCGTTTACTCCCATTCACTCTGGAATACCAAAACGCAGCTCCTGGAAAGACTGCTTCTCACTCTCTGCGTCTAAACGCGGATTCAACTCCCTTAGTTAGGCGAACACGCAGCAGAGAAGTTTGAAGGAAACGTTCGTTTTGTGTTTTAGACGGAGATTTCCAGCAATTTCTCAAATGCTTTGATTTGGCCGGGAAAATGCTTTTTCCGCTTCTTCACAGAAAGGGTTTACAAACTCCTGCAAACACACATCACCTTAACTCTCTAAGTTGAACGCACACATTGAAGAGCGTTCTGTTAGGTACCTCCGTTTTGATTTTAGAAGCAGATAGTTCTCAATACAGCGTTTACTCCCCTTCACTCTGGAATACCAAAACGCAGCTCCTGGATGAAACTGCTTCTCACTCTCTGCGTCTAAACGCGGATGCAACTCCTTAAGTTAGGCGAACACGCAGCAGAGCAGTTTGAAGGAAACGTTCGTTTTGTGTTTTAGACGGAGTTTTCCAGCTATTTCTTCAATGCTTGGATTTGGAAGGGAAAATGCTTTTTCCGCTTCTTCACAGAAAGGGTTTACAAACTCCTGCAAACACACATCAGCTTAACTCTCTAAGTTGAACGCACACATTTAAGAGCGTTCTGTTAGGTAGCTCCGTTTTGGTTTTAGAAGCAGATATTTCTCAATACAGCGTTTACTCCCATTCACTCTGGAATACCAAAACGCAGCTCCTGGAAGAAACTGCTTCTCACACTCTGCGTCTCAACGCGGATTCAACTCCCTTAGTTAGGCGAACACGCAGCAGAGCAGTTTGAAGGAAACGTTCGTTTTGTGTTTTAGACGGAGATTTTCAGCTAATTCTTCAATGCTTGGATTTGGCCGGGAAAATGCTTTTTCCGCTTCTTCACAGAAAGGGTTTACAAACTCCTGCAAACACACATCAGCTTAACTCACTATGTTGAACGCACACATTGAAGAGCGTTCTGTTACGTAGCTCCGTTTTGGTTTTAGAAGCAGATATTACTCAATACAGCGTTTACTCCCATTCACTCTGGAATACCAAAACGCAGCCCCTGAAAGAAACTGCTTCTCACTCTCTGCGTCTAAACGCGGATTCAACTCCCTTAGGCGAACACGCAGCAGAGCAGTTTGAAGGAAACTTTCGTTTTATGTTTTAGACGGAGATTTCCAGCTATTTTTTAAATGCTTTGATTTGGCCGGGAAAATGCTTTTTCCGCTTCTTCGCAGAAAGGGATTACAAACTCCAGCAAACACACGTCAGCTTAACTCTCTAAGTTGAACGCACACATTGAACAGCGTTCTGTTAGGTAGCTCCGTTTTGGTTTTAGAAGCAGATATTTCTCAATACAGCGTTTACTCCCATTCACTCTGGAATACCAAAACGCAGCTCCTGGAAGAAACTGCTTCTCACTCTCTGCGTCTAAACGCGGATTCAACTCCCTTAGTTAGGCGAACACGCAGCAGAGCAGTTTGAAGGAAACGTTCGTTTTGTGTTTTAGACGGAGATTTCCAGCTATTTCTTAAATGCTTGTATTTTGCCGGGAAAATGATTTTTCCACTTCTTCACAGAAAGGGTTTACAAACTCCTGCAAACACACATCAGCTTAACTCTCTAAGTTGAACGCACACATTGAAGAGCGTTCTGTTAGGTAGCTCCGTTTTGGTTTTAGAAGCAGATATTTCTCAATACAGCGTTTACTCCCATTCACTCTGCAATACCAAAACGCAGCTCCTGGAAGAATCTGCTTCTCACTCTCTGCGTCTAAACGCGGATTCAACTCCCTTAGTTAGGCGAACACGCAGCAGAGCAGTTTCAAGAAAACGTTCGTTTTGTGTTTTAGACGGAGATTTCCAGCTATTTCTTCAATGATTGGATTTGGCCGGGAAAATGATTTTTCCGCTTCTTCACAGAAAGGGTTTACAAACTCCTGCAAACACATATCAGCTTAACGCTCTAAGTTGATCGCACACATTGAAGAGCGTTCTGTTAGGTAGCTCCGTTTTGGTTTTAGAAGCAGGTATTTCTCAATACAGCGTTTACTCCCATTCACTCTGGAATACCAAAACGCAGCTCCTGGAAGAAACTGCTTGTCACTCTCTGCGTCTAAATGCGGATTCAACTTTCTTAGTTAGGCGAACATGCAGCAGAGCAGTTTGAAGGAAACGTTCGTTTTGTGTTTTAGACGGAGATCTCCAGCTATTTCTTCAATGCTTGGATTTGGCCGGGAAAATGCTTTTTCCGCTTCTTCACAGAAAGTGTTTACAAACTCCTGCAAACACACATCAGCTTAACTCTCTAAGTTGAACGCACACATTGAAGAGCGTTCTGTTAGGTAGCTCCGTTTTGGTTTTAGAAGCAGATATTTCTCAATACAGCGTTTACTCCCATTCACTCTGGAATACCAAAACGCAGCTCCTGGATGAAACTGCTTCTCACTCTCTGCGTCTAAGCGCGGATGCAACTTTCTTAGTTAGGCGAACACGCAGCAGAGCAGTTTGAAGGAAAAGTTCGTTTTGTGTATTAGACCGAGATTTCCAGCTATTTCTTCAATGCTTGGATTTTGCCGGGAAAATGCTTTTTCCGCTTCTTCACAGAAAGGGTTTACAAACTCCTGCAAACACACATCAGCTTAACTCTCTAAGTTGAACGAACACATTGAAGAGCGTTCTGTTAGGTAGCTCCATTTTGGTTTTAGAAGCAGATATTTCTCAATACAGCGTTTACTCCCATTCACTCTGGAATACCAAAACACAGCTCCTGGAAGAACCTGCTTCTCACTCTTTGCGTCTATACGCGGATTCAACTCCCTTAGTTAGGCGAACACGCAGCAGAGCAGTTTGAAGGAAACGTTCGTTTTGTGTTTTAGACAAAGATTTCCAGCTATTTCTTCAATGCTTGGATTTGGCCGGGAAAATGATTTTTCCGCTTCTTCACAGAAAGGGTTTACAAACTCCTGCAAAGACACATCAGCTTGACTCTCTAAGTTGAACGCACACATTGAAGAGCGCTCTGTTAGGTAGCTCCGTTTTGGTTTTAGAAGCAGATATTTCTCAATACAGCGTTTACTCCCATTCACTCTGGAATACCAAAACGCAGCTCCTGGAAGAAACTGCTTCTCACTCTCTGCGTCTAAACGCGGATTCAACTCCCTTAGTTAGGCGAACACGCAGCAGAGCAGTTTGAAGGAAACGTTCGTTTTGTGTTTTAGACGGAGATTTCCAGCTATTTCTTCAATGCTTGGATTTGGCCGGGAAAATGCTTTTTCCGCTTCTTCACAGAAAGGGTTTACAAACTCCTGCAAACACACATCAGCTTAACTCTCTAAGTTGAACGCACACATTGAAGAGCGTTCTGTTAGGTAGCTCCGTTTTGGTTTTAGAAGCAGAAATTTCTCAATACAGCGTTTACTCCCATTCACTCTGGAATACCAAAACGCAGCTCCTGGAAGAAACTGCTTCTCACTCTCTGCGTCTAAACGCGGATTCAACTCTTTTAGTTAGTCGAACACGCAGCAGAGCAGTTTGAAGGAAACGTTCGTTTTGTGTTTTAGACCGAGATTTCCAGCTATTTCTTCAATGCTTGGATTTTGCCGGGAAAATGCTTTTTCCGCTTCTTCACAGAAAGGGTTTACAAACTCCTGCAAACACACATCAGCTTAACTCTCTAAGTTGAACGAACACATTGAAGAGCGTTCTGTTAGGTAGCTCCATTTTGGTTTTAGAAGCAGATATTTCTCAATACAGCGTTTACTCCCATTCACTCTGGAATACCAAAACACAGCTCCTGGAAGAACCTGCTTCTCACTCTCTGCGTCTAAACGCGGATTCAACTCCCTTAGTTAGGCGAACACGCAGCAGAGCAGTTTGAAGGAAACCTTCGTTTTGTGTTTTAGACGGAGATTTCCAGCTATTTCTTAAATGCTTGGATTTTGCCGGGAAAATGATTTTTCCGCTTCTTCACAGAAAGGGTTTACAAACTCCTGCAAAGACACATCAGCTTAACTCTCCAAGTTGAACGCACACATTGAAGAGCGTTCTGTTAGGTAGCTCCGTTTTGGTTTTATAAGCAGATATTTCTCAATACAGCGTTTACTCCCATTCACTCTGGAATACCAAAACGCAGCTCCTGAAAGAAACTGCTTCTCACTCTCTGCGTCTAAACGCGGATTCAACTCCCTTAGTTAGGCGAACACGCAGCAGAGCAGTTTGAAGGAAACGTTCGTTTTGTGTTTTAGACGGAGATTTCCAGCTATTTCTTCAATGCTTGGATTTGGCCGGGAAAATGCTTTTTCCGCTTCTTCACAGAAAGGGTTTACAAACTCCTGCAAACACACATCAGCTTAACTCTCTAAGTTGAACGCACACATTGAAGAGCGTTCTGTTAGGTAGCTCCGTTTTGGTTTTAGAAGCAGATATTTCTCAATACAGCGTTTACTCCCATTCACTCTGGAATACCAAAACGCAGCTCCTGGAAGAAACTGCTTCTCACTCTCTGCGTCTAAACGCGGATTCAACTCTTTTAGTTAGTCGAACACGCAGCAGAGCAGTTTGAAGGAAACGTTCGTTTTGTGTTTTAGACCGAGATTTCCAGCTATTTCTTCAATGCTTGGATTTCGCCGGGAAAATGCTTTTTCCGCTTCTTCACAGAACGGGTTTACAAACTCCTGCAAACACACATCAGCTTAACTCTCTAAGTTGAACGAACACATTGAAGAGCGTTCTGTTAGGTACCTCCATTTTGGTTTTAGAAGCAGATATTTCTCAATACAGCGTTTACTCCCATTCACTCTGGAATACCAAAACACAGCTCCTGGAAGAACCTGCTTCTCACTCTCTGCGTCTAAACGCGGATTCAACTCCCTTAGTTAGGCGAACACGCAGCAGAGCAGTTTGAAGGAAACGTTCGTTTTGTGTTTTAGACGGAGATTTTCAGCTATTTCTTAAATGCTTGGATTTTGCCGGGAAAATGATTTTTCCGCTTCTTCACAGAAAGGGTTTACAAACTCCTGCAAAGACAAATCAGCTTAACTCTCTAAGTTGAACGCACACATTGAAGAGCGTTCTGTTAGGTAGCTCCGTTTTGGTTTTAGAAGCAGATATTTCTCAATACAGCGTTTACTCCCATTCACACTGGAATACCAAAACGCAGCTCCTGGAAGAAACTGCTTCTCACTCTCTGCGTTTAAACGCGGATTCAAGTCCCTTAGTTAAGCGAACACGCAGCAGAGCAGTTTGAAGGAAACGTTCGTTTTGTGTTTTAGACGGAGATTTCCAGCTATTTCTTAAATACTTGGATTAGGCCGGGAAAATGCTTTTTCCGCTTCTTCACAGAAAGGGTTTACAAACTCCTGCAAACACAAATCCGCTTAACTCTCTAAGCTGAACGCACACATTGAAGAGCGTTCTGTTAGGTAGCTCCGTTTTGGTTTTAGAATCAGATATTTCTCAATACAGCGTTTACTCCCATTCACTCTGGAATACAAAAACGCAGCTCCTGGAAGAAACTGCTTCTCACTCTCTGCGTCTAAACGCGGATTCAACTCCCTTACTTAGGCGAACACGCAGCAGAGCAGTTTGAAGGAAACGTTCCTTTTGTGTTTTCGACGGAGATTTCCAGCTATTTCGTAAATGCTTGGATTTGGCCGGGAAAATGCTTTTTCCGCTTCTTCACAGAAAGGGTTTACAAACTCCTGCAAACACACATCAGCTTAACTCTCTAAGTTGAACGCACACATTGAAGAGCGTTCTGTTAGGTAGCTCCGTTTTGGTTTTAGAAGCAGATATTTCTCAATACAGCGTTTACTCCCATTCACTCTGGAATACCAAAACGCAGCTCCTGGAAGAAACTGCTTCTCACTCTCTGCGTCTAAACGCGGATTCAACTCCCTTAGTTAGGCGAACACGCAGCAGAGCAGTTTGAAGGAAACGTTCGTTTTGTGTTCTAGACGGAGATTTCCAGCAATTTCTCAAATGCTTTTATTTGGCCGGGAAAATGCTTTTTCCGCTTCTTCACAGAAAGGGTTTACAAACTCCTGCAAACACACATCAGCTTAACTCTCTAAGTTGAACGCACACATTGAAGAGGGTTCTGTTAGGTAGCTCCGTTTTGGTTTTAGAAGCAGATATTTCTCAATACAGCGTTTACTCCCATTCACTCTGGAATACCAAAACGCAGCTCCTGGAAGAAACTGCTTCTCACTCTCTGCGTCTAAACGCGGATTCAACTCCCTTAGTTAGGCGAACACGCAGCAGAGCAGTTTGAAGGAAACGTTCGTTTTGTGTTTTAGACGGAGATTTCCAGCAATTTCTTCAATGCTTTGATTTGGCCGGGAAAATGCTTTTTCCGCTTCTTCACAGAAAGGGTTTACAAACTCCTGCAAACACACATCAGCTTAACTCTCGAAGTTGAACGCACACATTGAAGAGCGTTCTGTTAGGTAGCTCCGTTTTGGTTTTAGAAGCAGATATTTCTCAATACAGCGTTTACTCCCATTCACTCTGGAATACCAAAACGCAGCTCCTGGAAGAAACTGCTTCTCACTCTCTGCGTCTAAACGCGGATTCAACTCCCTTAGTTAGGCGAACACGCAGCAGAGCAGTTTGAAGGAAACGTTCGTTTTGTGTTTTAGACGGAGATTTCCAGCTATTTCGTAAATGCTTGGATTTGGCCGGGAAAATGCTTTTTCCGCTTCTTCACAGAAAGGGTTTACAAACTCCTGCAAACACACATCAGCTTAACTCTCTAAGTTGAACGCACACATTGAAGACCGTTCTGTTAGGTAGCTCCGTTTTGGTTTTAGAAGCAGATATTTCTCAATACAGCGTTTACTCCCATTCACTCTGGAATACCAAAACGCAGCTCCTGGAAGAAACTGCTTCTCACTCTCTGCGTCTAAACGCGGATTCAACTCCCTTAGTTAGGCGAACACGCAGCAGAGCAGTTTGAAGGAAACGTTCGTTTTGTGTTTTAGACGGAGATTTCCAGCAATTTCTTCAATGCTTTGATTTGGCCGGGAAAATGCTTTTTCCGCTTCTTCACAGAAAGGGTTTACAAACTCCTGCAAACGCACATCAGCTTAACTCTCTAAGTTGAACGCAAACATTGAAGAGCGTTCTGTTAGGTAGCTCCGTTTTGGTTTTAGAAGCAGATATTTCTCAATACAGCGTTTACTCCCATTCACTCTGGAATACCAAAACGCAGCTCCTGGAAGAAACTGCTTCTCACTCTCTGCGTCTAAACGCGGATTCAACTCCCTTAGTTAGGCGAACACGCAGCAGAGCAGTTTGAAGGAAACGTTCGTTTTGTGGTTTAGACGGAGATTTCCAGCTATTTCGTAAATGCTTGGATTTGGCCGGGAAAATGCTTTTTCCGCTTCTTCACAGAAAGGGTTTACAAACTCCTGCAAACACACGTCAGCTTAACTCTCTACGTTAAACGCACACATTGAAGAGCGTTCTGTTAGGTAGCTCCGTTTTGGTTTTAGAAGCAGATATTTCTCAATACAGCGTTTACTCCCATTCACTCTGGAATACCAAAACGCAGCTCCTGGAAGAAACTGCTTCTCACTCTCTGCGTCTCAACGCGAATTCAACTCCCTTAGGCGAACACGCAGCAGAGCAGTTTGAAGGAAACGTTCCTTTTGTGTTTTAGACGCAGATTTCCAGGAATTTCTTCAATGCTTGGATTTGGCCGGGAAAATGCTTATTCCGCTTCTTCACAGAAAGGGTTTACAAACTCCTGCAAACACACATCAGCTTAACTCTCTAAGTTGAACGCACACATTGAAGAGCGTTCTGTTAGGTAGCTCCGTTTTGGTTTTAGAAGCAGATATTTCTCAATACAGCGTTTACTCCCATTCACTCTGGAATACCAAAACGCAGCTCCTGGAAGAAACTGCTTCTCACTCTCTGCGTTTAAGCGCGGATTCAACTCCCTTAGTTAAGCGAACACGCCGCAGAGCAGTTTGAAGGAAACGTTCGTTTTGTGTTTTAGACGGAGATTTCCAGCTATTTCGTAAATGCTTGGATTTGGCCGGGAAAATGCTTTTTCCGCTTATTCACAGAAAGGGTTTACAAACTCCTGAAAACACACATCAGCTTAACTCTCTAAGTTGAACGCACACATTGAAGAGCGTTCTGTTAGGTAGCTGCGTTTTGGTTTTTGAAGCAGATATTTCTCAATACAGCGTTTACTCCCATTCACTCTGGAATACCAAAACGCAGCTCCTGGAAGAAACTGCTTCTCACTCTCTGCGTCTAAACGCGGATTCAACTCCCTTAGTTAGGCGAACACGCAGCAGAGCAGTTTGAAGGAAACGTTCGTTTTGTGTTTTAGACGGAGATTTCCAGCTATTTCTTCAATGCTTGGATTTGGCCGGGAAAATGCTTTTTCCTCTTCTTCACAGAAAGGGTTTACAAACTCCTGCAAACACATATCAGCCTAACGCTCTAAGTTGATCGCACACATTGAAGAGCGTTCTGTTAGGTAGCTCCGTTTTGGTTTTAGAAGCAGATATTTCTCAATACAGCGTTTACTCCCATTCACTCTGGAATACCAAAACGCAGCTCCTGGAAGAAACTGCTTCTCACTCTCTGCGTCTAAATGCGGATTAAACTCCCTTAGTTAGGCGAACATGCAGCAGAGCAGTTTGAAGGAAACGTTCGTTTTGTGTTTTAGACGGAGATCTCCAGCTATTTCTTCAATGCTTGGATTTGGCCGGGAAAATGCTTTTTCCGCTTCTTCACAGAAAGGGTTTACAAACTCCTGCAAACACACATCAGCTTAACTCTCTAAGTTGAACGCACACATTGAAGAGCGTTCTGTTAGGTAGCTCCGTTTTGGTTTTAGAAGCAGATATTTCTCAATACAGCGTTTACTCCCATTCACTCTGGAATACCAAAACGCAGCTCCTGGATGAAACTGCTTCTCACTCTCTGCGTCTAATCGCGGATGCAACTGTCTTAGTTAGGCGAACACGCAGCAGAGCAGTTTGAAGGAAACGTTCGTTTTGTGTTTTAGACGGAGATTTCCAGCTATTTCTTAAATGGTTTGATTTGGCCGGGAAAATGCTTTTTCCGCTTCTTCACAGAAAGGGTTTACAAACTCCTGCAAACACACATCAGCTTAACTCTCTAAGTTGAACGCACACATTGAAGAGCGTTCTGTTAGGTAGCTCCGTTTTGGTTTTTGAAGCAGATATTTCTCAATACAGCGTTTACTCCCATTCACTCTGGAATACCAAAACGCAGCTCCTGGAAGAATCTGCTTCTCACTCTCTGCGTCTAAACGCGGATTCAACTCTTTTAGTTAGTCGAACACGCAGCAGAGCAGTTTGCAGGAAACGTTCGTTTTGTGTTTTAGACCGAGATTTCCAGCTATTTCTTCAATGCTTGGATTTTGCCGGGAAAATGCTTTTTCCGCTTCTTCACAGAAAGGGTTTACAAACTCCTGCAAACACACATCAGCTTAACTCTCTAAGTTGAACGAACACATTGAAGAGCGTTCTGTTAGGTAGCTCCATTTTGGTTTTAGAAGCAGATATTTCTCAATACAGCGTTTACTCCCATTCACTCTGGAATACCAAAACACAGCTCCTGGAAGAACCTGCTTCTCACTCTCTGCGTCTAAACGCGGATTCAACTCCCTTAGTTAGGCGAACACGCAGCAGAGCAGTTTGAAGGAAACGTTCGTTTTGTGTTTTAGACGGAGATTTCCAGCTATTTCTTAAATGCTTGGATTTTGCCGGGAAAATGATTTTTCCGCTTCTTCACAGAAAGGGTTTACAAACTCCTGCGAAGACACATCAGCTTGACTCTCCAAGTTGAACGCACACATTGAAGAGCGTTCTGTTAGGTAGCTCCGTTTTGGTTTTATAAGCAGATATTTCTCAATACAGCGTTTACTCCCATTCACTCTGGAATACCAAAACGCAGCTCCTGAAAGAAACTGCTTCTCACTCTCTGCGTCTAAACGCGGATTCAACTCCCTTAGTTAGGCGAACACGCAGCAGAGCAGTTTGAAGGAAACGTTCGTTTTGTGTTTTAGACGGAGATTTCCAGCTATTTCTTCAATGCTTGGATTTGGCCGGGAAAATGCTTTTTCCGCTTCTTCACAGAAAGGGTTTACAAACTCCTGCAAACACACATCAGCTTAACTCTCTAAGTTGAACGCACACATTGAAGAGCGTTCTGTTAGGTAGCTCCGTTTTGGTTTTAGAAGCAGATATTTCTCAATACAGCGTTTACTCCCATTCACTCTGGAATACCAAAACGCAGCTCCTGGAAGAAACTGCTTCTCACTCTCTGCGTCTAAACGCGGATTCAACTCTTTTAGTTAGTCGAACACGCAGCAGAGCAGTTTGAAGGAAACGTTCGTTTTGTGTTTTAGACCGAGATTTCCAGCTATTTCTTCAATGCTTGGATTTCGCCGGGAAAATGCTTTTTCCGCTTCTTCACAGAAAGGGTTTACAAACTCCTGCAAACACACATCAGCTTAACTCTCTAAGTTGAACGAACACATTGAAGAGCGTTCTGTTAGGTACCTCCATTTTGGTTTTAGAAGCAGATATTTCTCAATACAGCGTTTACTCCCATTCACTCTGGAATACCAAAACACAGCTCCTGGAAGAACCTGCTTCTCACTCTCTGCGTCTAAACGCGGATTCAACTCCCTTAGTTAGGCGAACACAAAGCAGAGCAGTTTGAAGGAAACGTTCGTTTTGTGTTTTAGACGGAGATTTTCAGCTATTTCTTAAATGCTTGGATTTTGCCGGGAAAATGATTTTTCCGCTTCTTCACAGAAAGGGTTTACAAACTCCTGCAAAGACAAATCAGCTTAACTCTCTAAGTTGAACGCACACATTGAAGAGCGTTCTGTTAGGTAGCTCCGTTTTGGTTTTAGAAGCAGATATTTCTCAATACAGCGTTTACTCCCATTCACACTGGAATACCAAAACGCAGCTCCTGGAAGAAACTGCTTCTCACTCTGCGTTTAAACGCGGATTCAAGTCCCTTAGCTAAGCGAACACGCAGCAGAGCAGTTTGAAGGAAACGTTCGTTTTGTGTTTTAGACGGAGATTTCCAGCTATTTCTTAAATAGTTGGATTAGGCCGGGAAAATGCTTTTTCCGCTTCTTCACAGAAAGGGTTTACAAACTCCTGCAAACACAAATCCGCTTAACTCTCTAAGTTGAACGCACACATTGAAGAGCGTTCTGTTAGGTAGCTCCGTTTTGGTTTTAGAAGCAGGTATTTCTCAATACAGCGTTTACTCCCATTCACTCTGGAATACCAAAACGCAGCTCCTGGAAGAAACTGCTTCTCACTCTCTGCGTCTAAACGCGGATTCAACTACCTTAGTTAGGCGAACACGCAGCAGAGCAGTTTGAAGGAAACGTTCGTTTTGTGTTTTAGACGGAGATTTCCAGCTATTTCTTCAATGCTTGGATTTGGCCGGGAAAATGCTTTTTTCGCTTCTTCACATAAAGCGTTTACAAACTCCTGCAAACACACATCAGCTTAACTCTCTAAGTTGAACGCAGACATTGAAGAGCGTTCTGTTAAGTAGCTCCGTTTTGGTTTTAGAAGTAGATATTTCTCAATACAGCGTTTACTCCCATTCACTCTGGAATACCAAAACGCAGCTCCTGGAAGAAACTGCTTCTCACTCTCTGCGTCTAAACGCGGATTCAACTCCCTTAGTTAGGCGAACACGCAGCAGAGCAGTTTGAAGGAAACGTTCGTTTTGTGTTTTAGACGGAGATTTCCAGCTATTTCTTCAATGCTTGGATTTGGCCGGGAAAATGCTTTTTCCGCTTCTTCACAGAAAGGGTTTACAAACTCCTGCAAACACATATCAGCTTAACGCTCTAAGTTGATCGCACACATTGAAGAGCGTTCTGTTAGGTAGCTCCGTTTTGGTTTTAGAAGCAGATATTTCTCAATACAGCGTTTACTCCCATTCACTCTGGAATACCAAAACGCAGCTCCTGGAAGAAACTGCTTGTCACTCTCTGCGTCTAAATGCAAATTCAACTCCCTTAGTTAGGCGAACATGCAGCAGAGCAGTTTGAAGGAAACGTTCGTTTTGTGTTTTAGACGGAAATCTCCAGCTATTTCTTCAATGCTTGGATTTGGCCGGGAAAATGCTTTTTCCGCTTCTTCACAGAAAGGGTTTACAAACTCCTGCAAACACACATCAGCTTAACTCTCTAAGTTGAACGCACACATTGAAGAGCGTTCTGTTAGGTAGCTCCGTTTTGGTTTTAGAAGCAGATATTTCTCAATACAGCGTTTACTCCCATTCACTCTGGAATACCAAAACGCAGCTCCTGGAAGAAACTGCTTCTCACTCTCTGCGTCTAAACGCGGATTCAACTCCCTTAGTTAGGCGAACACGCAGCAGAGCAGTTTGAAGGAAACGTTCGTTTTGTGGTTTAGACGGAGATTTCCTGCTATTTCTTCAATGCTTGGATTTGGGCGGGAAAATGCTTTTTCCGCTTCTTCACAGAAAGGGTTTACAAACTCCTGCAAACACACATCAGCTTAACTCTCTAAGTTGAACGCACACATTGAACAGCGTTCTGTTAGGTTGCTCCGTTTTGGTTTTAGAAACAGATATTTCTCAATACAGCGTTTACTCCCATTCACTCTGGAATACCAAAACGCAGCTCCTGGAAGAAACTGCTTCTCACTCTCTGCGTCTCAACGCGGATTCAACTCCCTTAGTTAGGCGAACACGGAACAGAGCAGTTTGAAATAAACGTTCCTTTTGTGTTTTAGACGGAAATTTCCAGCTATTTCTTAAATGCTTGGATTTGGCCGGGAAAATGCTTTTTCCACTTCTTTACAGAAAGGTTTTACAAACTCCTGCAAACACACATCAGCTTAACTCTCTATGTTGAACGCACACATTGAAGAGCGTTCTGTTAGGTAGCTCCGTTTTGGTTTTAGAAGCAGATATTTCTCAATACAGCGTTTACTCCCATTCACTCTGGAATACCAAAACGCAGCTCCTGGAAGAAACTGCTTCTCACTCTCTGCGTCTCAACGCGGATTCAACTCCCTTAGTTAGGCGAACACGCAGCAGAGCAGTTTGAAGGAAACGTTCGTTTTGTGTTTTAGACGGAGATTTCCAGCTATTTCTTCAATGCTTGGATTTGGCTGGGAAAATGCTTTTTCCGCTTCTTCACAGAAAGGGTTTACAAACTCCTGCAAACACACATCAGCTTAACTCTCTAAGTTGAACGCACACATTGAAGAGCGTTCTGTTAGGTAGCTCCGTTTTGGTTTTAGAGTCAGATATTCCTCAATACAGCTTTTACTCCCATTCACTCTGGAATACCAAAACGCAGCTCCTGGAAGAAACTGCTTCTCACTCTCTGCGTCTCAACGCGGATTCAACTCCCTTAGTTAGGCGAACACGCAGCAGAGCAGTTTGAAGGAAACGTTCCTTTTGTGTTTTCGACGGAGATTTCCAGCTATTTCTTCAATGCTTGGATTTGGCCGGGAAAATGCTTTGTCCGCTTCTTCACAGAAAGGGTTTACAAACTCCTGCAAACACACATCAGCTTAACTCTCTAAGTTGAACGCACACATTGAAGAGCGTTCTGTTAGGTAGCTCCGTTTTGGTTTTAGAAGCAGATATTTCTCAATACAGCGTTTACTCCCATTCACTCTGGAATACCAAAACGCAGCACCTGGAAGAAACTGCTTCTCACTCTCTGCGACTCAACGCGGATTCAACTCCCTTAGTTAGGCGAACACGCAGCAGAGCAGTTTGAAGGAATCGTTCGTTTTGTGTTTTAGACGGAGATTTCCAGCAATTTCGTAAATGCTTGGATTTGGCCGGGAAAATGCTTTTTCCGCATCTTCACAGAAAGGGTTTACAAACTCCTGCAAAGACACATCAGCTTAACTCTCTAAGTTGAACGCACACATTGAAGAGCGTTCTGTTAGGTAGCTCCGTTTTGGTTTTTGAAGCAGATATTTCTCAATACAGCGTTTACTCCCATTCACTCTGGAATACCAAAACGCAGCTCCTGGAAGAAACTGCTTCTCACTCTCTGCGTCTAAACGCGGATTCAACTCTTTTAGTTAGGCGAACACGCAGCAGAGCAGTTTGAAGGAAACGTTCGTTTTGTGTTTTAGACGGAGATCTACAGCTATTTCTTCAATGCTTGGATTTGGCCGGGAAAATGCTTTTTCCGCTTCTTCACAGAAAGGGTTTACAAACTCCTGCAAACACACATCAGCTTAACTCTCTAAGTTGAACGCAAACATTGAAGAGCGTTCTGTTAGGTAGCTCCGTTTTGGTTTTAGAAGCAGATATTTCTCAATTCAGCGTTTACTCCCATTCACTCTGGAATACCAAAACGCAGCTCCTGGAAGAAACTGCTTCTCACTCTCTGCGTCTAAATGCGGATTCAACTCCCTTAGTTAGGCGAACACGCAGCAGAGCAGTTTGAAGGAAACGTTCGTTTTGTGTTTTAGACGGAGATTTCCAGCTATTTCTTCAATGCTTGGATTTGGCCGGGAAAATGCTTTTTCCGCTTCTTCACAGAAAGGGTTTACAAACTCCTGCAAACACACATCAGCTTAACTCTCTAAGTTGAACGCACACATTGAAGAGCGTTCTGTTAGGTAGCTCCGTTTTGCTTTTAGAAGCAGATATTTCTCAATACAGCGTTTACTTTCATTCACTCTGGAATACCAAAACGCAGCTCCTGTAAGAAACTGCTTCTCACTCTCTGCGTCTAAACGCTAATTCAACTCCCTTAGTTAGGCGAACACGCAGCAGAGCAGTTTGAAGGAAACGTTCGTTTTGTGTTTTAGACGGAGATTTCCAGCTCTTTCGTAAATGCTTGGATTTGGCCGGGAAAATGCTTTTTCCGCTTCTTCACAGAAAGGGTTTACAAACTCCTGCAAACACACATCAGCTTTACTCTCTAAGTTGAACGTACACATTGAAGAGCGTTCTGTTAGGTAGCTCCGTTTTGCTTTTAGAAGCAGATATTTCTCAATACAGCCTTTACTCCCATTCACTCTGGAATACCAAAACGCAGCTCCTGGAAGAAACTGCTTCTCATTCTCTGCGTCTAAACGCGGATTCAACTCCCTTAGTTAGGCGAACACGCAGCAGAGCAGTTTGAAGGAAACGTTCATTTTGTGTTTTAGACGGAGATTTCCAGCTATTTCGTAAATGCTTGGATTTGGCCGGAAAAATGCTTTTTCCGCTTCTTCACATAAAGGGTTTACAAACTCCTGCAAACACACATCAGCTTAACTCTCTAAGTTGAACGAACACATTGAAGAGCGTTCTGTTAGGTAGCTCCCTTTTGGTTTTAGAAGCAGATATTTCTCAATACAGCGTTTACTCCCATTCACTATGGAATACAAAAACGCAGCTCCTGGAAGAAACTGCTTCTCACTCTCTGCGTCTAAACGCGGATTCAACTCCCTTAGTTAGGCGAACACGCAGCAGAGCAGTTTGAAGGAAACGTTCGTTTTGTGTTTTAGACGGAGATTTCCAGCTATTTCTTCAATGCTTGGATTTGGCCGGGAATATGCTTTTTCCGCTTATTCACAGATAGGGTTTACAAACTGCTGCAAACACACATCAGCTTGACTTTGTAAGGTGAACGCACACATTGAAGAGCGTTCTGTTAGGTAGCTCCGTTTTGGTTTTAGAAGCAGATATTTCTCAATACAGCGTTTACTCCCATTCACTCTGGAATACCAAAACGCAGCTCCTGGAAGAAACTGCTTCTCACTCTCTGCGTCTCAACGCGGATTCAACTCCCTTAGTTAGGCGAACACGCAGCAGAGCAGTTTGAAGGAAACGTTCGTTTTGTGTTTTAGACGGAGATTTCCAGCTATTTCTTCAATGCTTGGATTTGGCTGGAAAAATGCTTTTTCCGCTTCTTCACAGAAAGGGTTTACAAACTCCTGCAAACACACATCAGCTTAACTCTCTAAGTTGAACGCACACATTGAAGAGCGTTCTGTTAGGTAGCTCCGTTTTGGTTTTAGAATCAGATATTCCTCAATACAGCTTTTACTCCCATTCACTCTGGAATACCAAAACGCAGCTCCTGGAAGAAACTGCTTCTCACTCTCTGCGTCTCAACGCGGATTCAACTCCCTTAGTTAGGCGAACACGCAGCAGAGCAGTTTGAAGGAAACCTTCCTTTTGTGTTTTCGACGGAGATTTCCAGCTATTTCTTCAAGGCTTGGATTTGGCCGGGAAAATGCTTTGTCCGCTTCTTCACAGAAAGGGTTTACAAACTCCTGCAAACACACATCAGCTTAACCCTCTAAGTTGAACGCACACATTGAAGAGCGTTCTGTTAGGTAGCTCCGTTTTGGTTTTAGAAGCAGATATTTCTCAATACAGCGTTTACTCCCATTCACTCTGGAATACCAAAACGCAGCTCCTGGAAGAAACTGCTTCTCACTCTCTGCGTCTCAACGCGGATTCAACTCCCTTAGTTAGGCGAACACGCAGCAGAGCAGTTTGAAGGAAACGTTCGTTTTGTGTTTTAGACGGAGATTTCCAGCAATTTCGTAAATGCTTGGATTTGGCCGGGAAAATGCTTTTTCCGCTTCTTCACAGAAAGGGTTTACAAACTCCTGCAAACACATATCAGCTTAACTCTCTAAGTTGAACGCACACATTGAAGAGCGTTCTGTTAGGTAGCTCCGTTTTGGTTTTAGAAGCAGATATTTCTCAATACAGCGTTTACTCCCATTCACTCTGGAATACCAAAACGCAGCTCCTGGAAGGAACTGCTTCTCACTCTCTGCGTCTAAACGCGGATTCAACTCCCTTAGTTAGGCGAACACCCAGCAGAGCAGTTTGAAGGAAACGTTCGTTTTGTGTTTTAGACGGAGATTTCCAGGTATTTCTTCAATGCTTGAATTTGGCCGGGAAAATGCTTTGTCCGCTTCTTCACAGAAAGGGTTTACAAACTCCTGCAAACACACATGAGCTTAACTCTCTAAGTTGAACGCACACATTGAAGAGCGTTCTGTTAGGTAGCTCCGTTTTGGTTTTAGAAGCAGATATTTCTCAATACAGCGTTTACTCCCATTCACTCTGGAATACCAAAACGCAGCTCCTGGAAGAAACTGCTTCTCACTCTCTGCGTCTAAACGCGGATTCAACTCTTTTAGTTAGTCGATCACGCAGCAGAGCAGTTTGAAGGAAACGTTCGTTTTGTGTTTTAGACCGAGATTTCCAGCTATTTCTTCAATGCTTGGATTTCGCCAGGAAAATGCTTTTTCCGCTTCTTCACAGAAAGGGTTTACAAACTCCTGCAAACACACATCAGCTTAACTCTCTAAGTTGAACGAACACATTGAAGAGCGTTCTGTTAGGTAGCTCCATTTTGGTTTTAGAAGCAGATATTTCTCAATACAGCGTTTACTCCCATTCACTCTGGAATACCAAAACACAGCTCCTGGAAGAACCTGCTTCTCACTCTCTGCGTCTAAACGCGGATTCAACTCCCTTAGTTAGGGGAACACGCAGCAGAGCAGTTTGAAGGAAACGTTCGTTTTGTGTTTTAGACGGAGATTTCCAGCTATTTCTTAAATGCTTGGATTTTGCCGGGAAAATGATTTTTCCGCTTCTTCACAGAAAGGGTTTACAAACTCCTGCAAAGACACATCAGCTTAACTCTCTACGTTGAACGCACACATTGAAGAGCGTTCTGTTAGGTAGCTCCGTTTTGGTTTTAGAAGCAGATATTTCTCAATACAGCGTTTACTCCCATTCACTCTGGAATACCAAAACGCAGCTCCTGGAAGAAACTGCTTCTCACTCTCTGCGTCTCAACGCGGATTCAACTCCCTTAGTTAGGCGAACACGCAGCAGAGCAGTTTGAAGGAAACGTTCGTTTTGTGTTTTAGACGGAGATTTCCAGCTATTTCTTCAATGCTTGGATTTGGCTGGAAAAATGCTTTTTCCGCTTCTTCACAGAAAGGGTTTACAAACTCCTGCAAACACACATCAGCTTAACTCTCTAAGTTGAACGCACACATTGAAGAGCGTTCTGTTAGGTAGCTCCGTTTTGGTTTTAGAATCAGATATTCCTCAATACAGCTTTTACTCCCATTCACTCTGGAATACCAAAACGCAGCTCCTGGAAGAAACTGCTTCTCACTCTCTGCGTCTCAACGCGGATTCAACTCCCTTAGTTAGGCGAACACGCAGCAGAGCAGTTTGAAGGAAACCTTCCTTTTGTGTTTTCGACGGAGATTTCCAGCTATTTCTTCAAGGCTTGGATTTGGCCGGGAAAATGCTTTGTCCGCTTCTTCACAGAAAGGGTTTACAAACTCCTGCAAACACACATCAGCTTAACCCTCTAAGTTGAACGCACACATTGAAGAGCGTTCTGTTAGGTAGCTCCGTTTTGGTTTTAGAAGCAGATATTTCTCAATACAGCGTTTACTCCCATTCACTCTGGAATACCAAAACGCAGCTCCTGGAAGAAACTGCTTCTCACTCTCTGCGTCTCAACGCGGATTCAACTCCCTTAGTTAGGCGAACACGCAGCAGAGCAGTTTGAAGGAAACGTTCGTTTTGTGTTTTAGACGGAGATTTCCAGCAATTTCGTAAATGCTTGGATTTGGCCGGGAAAATGCTTTTTCCGCTTCTTCACAGAAAGGGTTTACAAACTCCTGCAAACACATATCAGCTTAACTCTCTAAGTTGAACGCACACATTGAAGAGCGTTCTGTTAGGTAGCTCCGTTTTGGTTTTAGAAGCAGATATTTCTCAATACAGCGTTTACTCCCATTCACTCTGGAATACCAAAACGCAGCTCCTGGAAGGAACTGCTTCTCACTCTCTGCGTCTAAACGCGGATTCAACTCCCTTAGTTAGGCGAACACCCAGCAGAGCAGTTTGAAGGAAACGTTCGTTTTGTGTTTTAGACGGAGATTTCCAGGTATTTCTTCAATGCTTGAATTTGGCCGGGAAAATGCTTTGTCCGCTTCTTCACAGAAAGGGTTTACAAACTCCTGCAAACACACATGAGCTTAACTCTCTAAGTTGAACGCACACATTGAAGAGCGTTCTGTTAGGTAGCTCCGTTTTGGTTTTAGAAGCAGATATTTCTCAATACAGCGTTTACTCCCATTCACTCTGGAATACCAAAACGCAGCTCCTGGAAGAAACTGCTTCTCACTCTCTGCGTCTAAACGCGGATTCAACTCTTTTAGTTAGTCGATCACGCAGCAGAGCAGTTTGAAGGAAACGTTCGTTTTGTGTTTTAGACCGAGATTTCCAGCTATTTCTTCAATGCTTGGATTTCGCCAGGAAAATGCTTTTTCCGCTTCTTCACAGAAAGGGTTTACAAACTCCTGCAAACACACATCAGCTTAACTCTCTAAGTTGAACGAACACATTGAAGAGCGTTCTGTTAGGTAGCTCCATTTTGGTTTTAGAAGCAGATATTTCTCAATACAGCGTTTACTCCCATTCACTCTGGAATACCAAAACACAGCTCCTGGAAGAACCTGCTTCTCACTCTCTGCGTCTAAACGCGGATTCAACTCCCTTAGTTAGGGGAACACGCAGCAGAGCAGTTTGAAGGAAACGTTCGTTTTGTGTTTTAGACGGAGATTTCCAGCTATTTCTTAAATGCTTGGATTTTGCCGGGAAAATGATTTTTCCGCTTCTTCACAGAAAGGGTTTACAAACTCCTGCAAAGACACATCAGCTTAACTCTCTACGTTGAACGCACACATTGAAGAGCGTTCTGTTAGGTAGCTCCGTTTTGGTTTTAGAAGCAGATATTTCTCAATACAGCGTTTACTCCCATTCACTCTGGAATACCAAAACGCAGCTCCTGGAAGAAACTGCTTCTCACTCTCTGCGTCTCAACGCGGATTCAACTCCCTTAGTTAGGCGAACACGCAGCAGAGCAGTTTGAAGGAAACGTTCGTTTTGTGTTTTAGACGGAGATTTCCAGCTATTTCTTCAATGCTTGGATTTGGCTGGAAAAATGCTTTTTCCGCTTCTTCACAGAAAGGGTTTACAAACTCCTGCAAACACACATCAGCTTAACTCTCTAAGTTGAACGCACACATTGAAGAGCGTTCTGTTAGGTAGCTCCGTTTTGGTTTTAGAATCAGATATTCCTCAATACAGCTTTTACTCCCATTCACTCTGGAATACCAAAACGCAGCTCCTGGAAGAAACTGCTTCTCACTCTCTGCGTCTCAACGCGGATTCAACTCCCTTAGTTAGGCGAACACGCAGCAGAGCAGTTTGAAGGAAACCTTCCTTTTGTGTTTTCGACGGAGATTTCCAGCTATTTCTTCAAGGCTTGGATTTGGCCGGGAAAATGCTTTGTCCGCTTCTTCACAGAAAGGGTTTACAAACTCCTGCAAACACACATCAGCTTAACCCTCTAAGTTGAACGCACACATTGAAGAGCGTTCTGTTAGGTAGCTCCGTTTTGGTTTTAGAAGCAGATATTTCTCAATACAGCGTTTACTCCCATTCACTCTGGAATACCAAAACGCAGCTCCTGGAAGAAACTGCTTCTCACTCTCTGCGTCTCAACGCGGATTCAACTCCCTTAGTTAGGCGAACACGCAGCAGAGCAGTTTGAAGGAAACGTTCGTTTTGTGTTTTAGACGGAGATTTCCAGCAATTTCGTAAATGCTTGGATTTGGCCGGGAAAATGCTTTTTCCGCTTCTTCACAGAAAGGGTTTACAAACTCCTGCAAACACATATCAGCTTAACTCTCTAAGTTGAACGCACACATTGAAGAGCGTTCTGTTAGGTAGCTCCGTTTTGGTTTTAGAAGCAGATATTTCTCAATACAGCGTTTACTCCCATTCACTCTGGAATACCAAAACGCAGCTCCTGGAAGGAACTGCTTCTCACTCTCTGCGTCTAAACGCGGATTCAACTCCCTTAGTTAGGCGAACACCCAGCAGAGCAGTTTGAAGGAAACGTTCGTTTTGTGTTTTAGACGGAGATTTCCAGGTATTTCTTCAATGCTTGAATTTGGCCGGGAAAATGCTTTGTCCGCTTCTTCACAGAAAGGGTTTACAAACTCCTGCAAACACACATGAGCTTAACTCTCTAAGTTGAACGCACACATTGAAGAGCGTTCTGTTAGGTAGCTCCGTTTTGGTTTTAGAAGCAGATATTTCTCAATACAGCGTTTACTCCCATTCACTCTGGAATACCAAAACGCAGCTCCTGGAAGAAACTGCTTCTCACTCTCTGCGTCTAAACGCGGATTCAACTCTTTTAGTTAGTCGATCACGCAGCAGAGCAGTTTGAAGGAAACGTTCGTTTTGTGTTTTAGACCGAGATTTCCAGCTATTTCTTCAATGCTTGGATTTCGCCAGGAAAATGCTTTTTCCGCTTCTTCACAGAAAGGGTTTACAAACTCCTGCAAACACACATCAGCTTAACTCTCTAAGTTGAACGAACACATTGAAGAGCGTTCTGTTAGGTAGCTCCATTTTGGTTTTAGAAGCAGATATTTCTCAATACAGCGTTTACTCCCATTCACTCTGGAATACCAAAACACAGCTCCTGGAAGAACCTGCTTCTCACTCTCTGCGTCTAAACGCGGATTCAACTCCCTTAGTTAGGGGAACACGCAGCAGAGCAGTTTGAAGGAAACGTTCGTTTTGTGTTTTAGACGGAGATTTCCAGCTATTTCTTAAATGCTTGGATTTTGCCGGGAAAATGATTTTTCCGCTTCTTCACAGAAAGGGTTTACAAACTCCTGCAAAGACACATCAGCTTAACTCTCTACGTTGAACGCACACATTGAAGAGCGTTCTGTTAGGTAGCTCCGTTTTGGTTTTAGAAGCAGATATTTCTCAATACAGCGTTTACTCCCATTCACTCTGGAATACCAAAACGCAGCTCCTGGAAGAAACTGCTTCTCAATCTCTGCGTCTAAACGCGGATACAACTCCCTTAGTTAGGCGAACACGCAGCAGAGCAGTTTGAAGGAAACGTTCGTTTTGTGTTTTAGACGGAGATTTCCAGCAATTTATTAAATGCTTTGATTTGGCCGGGAAAATGCTTTTGCCGCTTCTTCACAGAAAGGGTTTACAAACTCCTGCAAACACACATCAGCTTAACTCTCTAAGTTGAACGCACACATTGAAGAGCGTTCTGTTAGGTAGCTCCGTTTTGGTTTTATAAGCAGATATTTCTCAATACAGCGTTTACTCCCATTCACTCTGGAATACCAAAACGCAGCTCCTGAAACAAACTGCTTCTCACTCTCTGCGTCTAAACGCGGATTCAACTCCCTTAGTTAGGCGAACACGCAGCAGAGCAGTTTGAAGGAAACGTTCGTTTTGTGTTTTAGACGGAGATTTCCAGCTATTTCTTCAATGCTTGGATTTGGCCGGGAAAATGCTTTTTCCGCTTCTTCACAGAAAGGGTTTACAAACTCCTGCAAACACACATCAGCTTAACTCTCTAAGTTGAACGCACACATTGAAGAGCGTTCTGTTAGGTAGCTCCGTTTTGGTTTTAGAAGCAGATATTTCTCAATACAGCGTTTACTCCCATTCACTCTGGAATACCAAAACGCAGCTCCTGGAAGAAACTGCTTCTCACTCTCTGCGTCCCAACGCGGATTCAACTCCCTTAGTTAGGCGAACACGCAGCAGAGCAGTTTGAAGGAAACGTTCGTTTTGTGTTTTAGACGGAGATTTCCAGCTATTTCTTCAATGCTTGGATTTGGCTGGAAAAATGCTTTTTCCGCTTCTTCACAGAAAGGGTTTACAAACTCCTGCAAACACACATCAGCTTAACTCTCTAAGTTGAACGCACACATTGAAGAGCGTTCTGTTAGGTAGCTCCGTTTTGGTTTTAGAATCAGATATTCCTCAATACAGCTTTTACTCCCATTCACTCTGGAATACCAAAACGCAGCTCCTGGAAGAAACTGCTTCTCACTCTCTGCGTCTCAACGCGGATTCAACTCCCTTAGTTAGGCGAACACGCAGCAGAGCAGTTTGAAGGAAACCTTCCTTTTGTGTTTTCGACGGAGATTTCCAGCTATTTCTTCAAGGCTTGGATTTGGCCGGGAAAATGCTTTGTCCGCTTCTTCACAGAAAGGGTTTACAAACTCCTGCAAACACACATCAGCTTAACTCTCTAAGTTGAACGCACACATTGAAGAGCGTTCTGTTAGGTAGCTCCGTTTTGGTTTTAGAAGCAGATATTTCTCAATACAGCGTTTAATCCCATTCACTCTGGAATACCAAAACGCAGCTCCTGGAAGAAACTGCTTCTCACTCTCTGCGTCTCAACGCGGATTCAACTCCCTTAGTTAGGCGAACACGCAGCAGAGCAGTTTGAAGGAAACGTTCGTTTTGTGTTTTAGACGGAGATTTCCAGCAATTTCGTAAATGCTTGGATTTGGCCGGGAAAATGCTTTTTCCGCTTCTTCACAGAAAGGGTTTACAAACTCCTGCAAACACACATCAGCTTAACTCTCTAAGTTGAACGCACACATTGAAGACCGTTCTGTTAGGTAGCTCCGTTTTGGTTTTAGAAGCAGATATTTCTCAATACAGCGTTTACTCCCATTCACTCTGGAATACCAAAACGCAGCTCCTGGAAGGAACTGCTTCTCACTCTCTGCGTCTAAACGCGGATTCAACTCCCTTAGTTAGGCGAACACCCAGCAGAGCAGTTTGAAGGAAACGTTCGTTTTGTGTTTTAGACGGAGATTTCCAGGTATTTCTTCAATGCTTGAATTTGGCCGGGAAAATGCTTTGTCCGCTTCTTCACAGAAAGGGTTTACAAACTCCTGCAAACACACATGAGCTTAACTCTCTAAGTTGAACGCACACATTGAAGAGCGTTCTGTTAGGTAGCTCCGTTTTGGTTTTAGAAGCAGATATTTCTCAATACAGCGTTTACTCCCATTCACTCTGGAATACCAAAACGCAGCTCCTGGAAGAAACTGCTTCTCACTCGCTGCGTCTAAACGCGGATTCAACTCTTTTAGTTAGTCGATCACGCAGCAGAGCAGTTTGAAGGAAACGTTCGTTTTGTGTTTTAGACCGAGATTTCCAGCTATTTCTTCAATGCTTGGATTTCGCCAGGAAAATGCTTTTTCCGCTTCTTCACAGAAAGGGTTTACAAACTCCTGCAAACACACATCAGCTTAACTCTCTAAGTTGAACGAACACATTGAAGAGCGTTCTGTTAGGTAGCTCCATTTTGGTTTTAGAAGCAGATATTTCTCAATACAGCGTTTACTCCCATTCACTCTGGAATACCAAAACACAGCTCCTGGAAGAACCTGCTTCTCACTCTCTGCGTCTAAACGCGGATTCAACTCCGTTAGTTAGGGGAACACGCAGCAGAGCAGTTTGAAGGAAACGTTCGTTTTGTGTTTTAGACGGAGATTTCCAGCTATTTCTTAAATGCTTGGATTTTGCCGGGAAAATGATTTTTCCGCTTCTTCACAGAAAGGGTTTACAAACTCCTGCAAAGACACATCAGCTTAACTCTCTACGTTGAACGCACACATTGAAGAGCGTTCTGTTAGGTAGCTCCGTTTTGGTTTTAGAAGCAGATATTTCTCAATACAGCGTTTACTCCCATTCACTCTGGAATACCAAAACGCAGCTCCTGGAAGAAACTGCTTCTCAATCTCTGCGTCTAAACGCGGATACAACTCCCTTAGTTAGGCGAACACGCAGCAGAGCAGTTTGAAGGAAACGTTCGTTTTGTGTTTTAGACGGAGATTTCCAGCAATTTATTAAATGCTTTGATTTGGCCGGGAAAATGCTTTTGCCGCTTCTTCACAGAAAGGGTTTACAAACTCCTGCGAACACACATCAGCTTAACTCTCTAAGTTGAACGCACACATTGAAGAGCGTTCTGTTAGGTAGCTCCGTTTTGGTTTTATAAGCAGATATTTCTCAATACAGCGTTTACTCCCATTCACTCTGGAATACCAAAACGCAGCTCCTGAAAGAAACTGCTTCTCACTCTCTGCGTCTAAACGCGGATTCAACTCCCTTAGTTAGGCGAACACGCAGCAGAGCAGTTTGAAGGAAACGTTCGTTTTGTGTTTTAGACGGAGATTTCCAGCTATTTCTTCAATGCTTGGATTTGGCCGGGAAAATGCTTTTTCCGCTTCTTCACAGAAAGGGTTTACAAACTCCTGCAAACACACATCAGCTTAACTCTCTAAGTTGAACGCACACATTGAAGAGCGTTCTGTTAGGTAGCTCCGTTTTGGTTTTAGAAGCAGATATTTCTCAATACAGCGTTTACTCCCATTCACTCTGGAATACCAAAACGCAGCTCCTGGAAGAAACTGCTTCTCACTCTCTGCGTCTAAACGCGGATTCAACTCTTTTAGTTAGTCGAACACGCAGCAGAG
Organism: Callithrix jacchus; assembly: GCF_049354715.1. Taxonomy (NCBI): domain Eukaryota; kingdom Metazoa; phylum Chordata; class Mammalia; order Primates; family Cebidae; genus Callithrix; species Callithrix jacchus. The sequence goes on along the minus strand of NC_133510.1, from coordinate 26,323,138 downwards.
CAGTTTGAAGGAAACGTTCGTTTTGTGTTTTAGACCGAGATTTCCAGCTATTTCTTCAATGCTTGGATTTCGCCGGGAAAATGCTTTTTCCGCTTCTTCACAGAAAGGGTTTACAAACTCCTGCAAACACACATCAGCTTAACTCTCTAAGTTGAACGAACACATTGAAGAGCGTTCTGTTAGGTAGCTCCATTTTGGTTTTATAAGCAGATATTTCTCAATACAGCGTTTACTCCCATTCACTCTGGAATACCAAAACACAGCTCCTGGAAGAACCTGCTTCTCACTCTCTGCGTCTAAACGCGGATTCAACTCCCTTAGTTAGGCGAACACGCAGCAGAGCAGTTTGAAGGAAACGTTCGTTTTGTGTTTTAGACGGAGATTTCCAGCTATTTCTTAAATGCTTGGATTTTGCCGGGAAAATGATTTTTCCGCTTCTTCACAGAAAGGGTTTACAAACTCCTGCAAAGACACATCAGCTTAACTCTCTAAGTTGAACGCACACATTGAAGAGCGTTCTGTTAGGTAGCTCCGTTTTGGTTTTAGAAGCAGATATTTCTCAATACAGCGTTTACTCCCATTCACTCTGGAATACCAAAACGCAGCTCCTGGAAGAAACTGCTTCTCAATCTCTGCGTCTAAACGCGGATACAACTCCCTTAGTTAGGCGAACACGCAGCAGAGCAGTTTGAAGGAAACGTTCGTTTTGTGTTTTAGACGGAGATTTCCAGCTATTTCTTCAATGCTTGGATTTGGCCGGGAAAATGCTTTTTCCGCTTCTTCACAGAAAGGGTTTACAAACTCCTGCAAACACACATCAGCTTAACTCTCTAAGTTGAACGCACACATTGAAGAGCGTTCAGTTAGGTAGCTCCGTTTTGCTTTTAGAAGCAGATATTTCTCAATACAGCGTTTACTCCCTTTCACTCTGGAATACCAAAACGCAGCTCCTGGAAGAAACTGCTTCTCACTCTCTGCGTCTAAACGCGGATTCAACTCCCTTAGTTAGGCGAACACGCAGCAGAGCAGTTTGAAGGAAACGTTCGTTTTGTGTTTTAGACGGAGATTTCCAGCTATTTCTTCAATGCTTGGATTTGGCCGGGAAAATGCTTTTTCCTCTTCTTCACAGAAAGGGTTTACAAACTCCTGCAAACACACATCAGCTTAACTCTCTAAGTTGAACGCACACATTGAAGAGCGTTTTGTTAGGTAGCTCCGTTTTGGTTTTAGAAGCAGATATTTCTCAATACAGCGTTTACTCCCATTCACTCTGGAATACCAAAACGCAGCTCCTGGAAGAAACTGCTTCTCACTCTCTGCGTCTAAACGCGGATTCAACTCTTTTAGTTAGTCGAACACGCAGCAGAGCAGTTTGAAGGAAACGTTCGTTTTGTGTTTTAGACCGAGATTTCCTGCTATTTCTTCAATGCTTGGATTTCGCCGGGAAAATGCTTTTTCCGCTTCTTCACAAAAAGGGTTTACAAACTCCTGCAAACACACATCAGCTTAACTCTCTAAGTTGAAGGAACACATTGAAGAGCGTTCTGTTAGGTAGCTCCATTTTGGTTTTAGAAGCAGATATTTCTCAATACAGCGTTTACTCCCATTCACTCTGGAATACCAAAACACAGCTCCTGGAAGAACCTGCTTCTCACTCTCTGCGTCTAAACGCAGATTCAACTCCCTTAGTTAGGCGAACACGCAGCAGAGCAGTTTGAAGGAAACGTTCGTTTTGTGTTTTAGACGGAGATTTCCAGCTATTTCTTAAATGCTTGGATTTTGCCGGGAAAATGATTTTTCCGCTTCTTCACAGAAAGGGTTTACAAACTCCTGCAAAGACACATCAGCTTAACTCTCTAAGTTGAACGCACACATTGAAGAGCGTTCTGTTAGGTAGCTCCGTTTTGCTTTTAGAAGCAGATATTTCTCAATACAGCGTTTACTCCCTTTCACTCTGGAATACCAAAACGCAGCTCCTGGAAGAAACTGCTTCTCACTCTCTGCGTCTAAACGCGGATTCAACTCCCTTAGTTAGGCGAACACGCAGCAGAGCAGTTTGAAGGAAACGTTCGTTTTGTGTTTTAGACGGAGATTTCCAGCTATTTCTTCAATGCTTGGATTTGGCCGGGAAAATGCTTTTTCCTCTTCTTCACAGAAAGGGTTTACAAACTCCTGCAAACACACATCAGCTTAACTCTCTAAGTTGAACGCACACATTGAAGAGCGTTCTGTTAGGTAGCTCCGTTTTGGTTTTAGAAGCAGATATTTCTCAATACAGCGTTTACTCCCATTCACTCTGGAATACCAAAACGCAGCTCCTGGAAGAAACTGCTTCTCACTCTCTGCGTCTAAACGCGGATTCAACTCTTTTAGTTAGTCGAACACGCAGCAGAGCAGTTTGAAGGAAACGTTCGTTTTGTGTTTTAGACCGAGATTTCCAGCTATTTCTTCAATGCTTGGATTTCGCCGGGAAAATGCTTTTTCCGCTTCTTCACAAAAAGGGTTTACAAACTCCTGCAAACACACATCAGCTTAACTCTCTAAGTTGAACGAACACATTGAAGAGCGTTCTGTTAGGTAGCTCCATTTTGGTTTTAGAAGCAGATATTTCTCAATACTGCGTTTACTCCCATTCACTCTGGAATACCAAAACACAGCTCCTGGAAGAACCTGCTTCTCACTCTCTGCGTCTAAACGCGGATTCAACTTTCTTAGTTAGGCGAACACGCAGCAGAGCAGTTTGAAGGAAACGTTCGTTTTGTGTTTTAGACGGAGATTTCCAGCTATTTCGTAAATGCTTGGATTTGGCCGGGAAAATGCTTTTTCCGCTTCTTCACAGAAAGGGTTTACAAACTCCTGCAAACACACATCAGCTTAACTCTCTAAGTTGAACGCACACATTGAAGAGCGTTCTGTTAGGTAGCTCCGTTTTGGTTTTAGAAGCAGATATTTCTCAATACAGCGTTTACTCCCATTCACTCTGGAATACCAAAACGCAGCTCCTGGAAGAAACTGCTTCTCACTCTCTGCGTCTAAACGCGGATTCAACTCTTTTAGTTAGTCGAACACGCAGCAGAGCAGTTTGAAGGAAACGTTCGTTTTGTGTTTTAGACCGAGATTTCCAGCTATTTCTTCAATGCTTGGATTTCGCCGGGAAAATGCTTTTTCCGCTTCTTCACAGAAAGGGTTTACAAACTCCTGCAAACACACATCAGCTTAACTCTCTAAGTTGAACGAACACATTGAAGAGCGTTCTGTTAGGTAGCTCCATTTTGGTTTTATAAGCAGATATTTCTCAATACAGCGTTTACTCCCATTCACTCTGGAATACCAAAACACAGCTCCTGGAAGAACCTGCTTCTCACTCTTTGCGTCTAAACGCGGATTCAACTCCCTTAGTTAGGCGAACACGCAGCAGAGCAGTTTGAAGGAAACGTTCGTTTTGTGTTTTAGACGGAGATTTCCAGCTATTTCTTAAATGCTTGGATTTTGCCGGGAAAATGATTTTTCCGCTTCTTCACAGAAAGGGTTTACAAACTCCTGCAAAGACACATCAGCTTAACTCTCTAAGTTGAACGCACACATTGAAGAGCGTTCTGTTAGGTAGCTCCGTTTTGGTTTTAGAAGCAGATATTTCTCAATACAGCGTTTACTCCCATTCACTCTGGAATACCAAAACGCAGCTCCTGGAAGAAACTGCTTCTCAATCTCTGCGTCTAAACGCGGATACAACTCCCTTAGTTAGGCGAACAAGCAGCAGAGCAGTTTGAAGGAAACGTTCGTTTTGTGTTTTAGACGGAGATTTCCAGCAATTTATTAAATGCTTTGATTTGGCCGGGAAAATGCTTTTTCCGCTTCTTCACAGAAAGGGTTTACAAACTCCTGCAAACACACATCAGCTTAACTCTCTAAGTTGAACGCACACATTGAAGAGCGTTTTGTTAGGTAGCTCCGTTTTGGTTTTATAAGCAGATATTTCTCAATACAGCGTTTACTCCCATTCACTCTGGAATACCAAAACGCAGCTCCTGAAAGAAACTGCTTCTCACTCTCTGCGTCTAAACGCGGATTCAACTCCCTTAGTTAGGCGAACACGCAGCAGAGCAGTTTGAAGGAAACGTTCGTTTTGTGTTTTAGACGGAGATTTCCAGGTATTTCTTCAATGCTTGGATTTGGCCGGGAAAATGCTTTTTCCGCTTCTTCACAGAAAGGGTTTACAAACTCCTGCAAACACACATCAGCTTAACTCTCTAAGTTGAACGCACACATTGAAGAGCGTTCTGTTAGGTAGCTCCGTTTTGGTTTTAGAAGCAGATATTTCTCAATACAGCGTTTACTCCCATTCACTCTGGAATACCAAAACGCAGCTCCTGGAAGAAACTGCTTCTCACTCTCTGCGTCTAAACGCGGATTCAACTCCCTTAGTTAGGCGAACACGCAGCAGAGCAGTTTGAAGGAAACGTTCGTTTTGTGGTTCAGACGGAGATTTCCAGCTATTTCTTCAATGCTTTGATTTGGCCGGGAAAATGCTTTTTCCGCTTCTTCACAGAAAGGGTTTACAAACTCCTGCAAACACACATCAGCTTAACTCTCTATGTTGAACGCACACATTGAAGAGCGTTCTGTTAGGTAGCTCCGTTTTGGTTTTAGAAGCAGATATTTCTCAATACAGCGTTTACTCCCATTCACTCTGGAATACCAAAACGCAGCTCCTGGAAGAAACTGCTTCTCACTCTCTGCGTCTAAACGCGGATTCAACTCCCTTAGTTAGGCGAACACGCAGCAGAGCAGTTTGAAGGAAACGTTCGTTTTGTGTTTTAGACGGAGATTTCCAGCAATTTATTAAATGCTTCGATTTGGCCGGGAAAATGCTTTTTCCGCTTCTTCACAGAAAGGGTTTACAAACTCCTGCAAACACACATCAGCTTAACTCTCTAAGTTGAACGCACACATTGAAGAGCGTTCTGTTAGGTAGCTCCGTTTTGGTTTTATAAGCAGATATTTCTCAATACAGCGTTTACTCCCATTCACTCTGGAATACCAAAACGCAGCTCCTGAAAGAAACTGCTTCTCACTCTCTGCGTCTAAACGCGGATTCAACTCCCTTAGTTAGGCGAACACGCAGCAGAGCAGTTTGAAGGAAACGTTCGTTTTGTGTTTTAGACGGAGATTTCCAGCTATTTCTTCAATGCTTGGATTTGGCCGGGAAAATGCTTTTTCCGCTTCTTCACAGAAAGGGTTTACAAACTCCTGCAAACACACATCAGCTTAACTCTCTAAGTTGAACGCACACATTGAAGAGCGTTCTGTTAGGTAGCTCCGTTTTGGTTTTAGAAGCAGATATTTCTCAATACAGCCTTTACTCCCATTCACTCTGGAATACCAAAACGCAGCTCCTGGAAGAAACTGCTTCTCACTCTCTGCGTCTAAACGCGGATTCAACTCTTTTAGTTAGTCGAACACGCAGCAGAGCAGTTTGAAGGAAACGTTCGTTTTGTGTTTTAGACCGAGATTTCCAGCTATTTCTTCAATGCTTGGATTTCGCCGGGAAAATGCTTTTTCCGCTTCTTCACAGAAAGGGTTTACAAACTCCTGCAAACACACATCAGCTTAACTCTCTAAGTTGAACGAACACATTGAAGAGCGTTCTGTTAGGTAGCTCCATTTTGGTTTTAGAAGCAGATATATCTCAATACAGCGTTTACTCCCATTCACTCTGGAATACCAAAACACAGCTCCTGGAAGAACCTGCTTCTCACTCTCTGCGTCTAAACGCGGATTCAACTCCCTTAGTTAGGCGAACACGCAGCAGAGCAGTTTGAAGGAAACGTTCGTTTTGTGGTTTAGACGGAGATTTCCAGCTATTTCTTAAATGCTTGGATTTTGCCGGGAAAATGCTTTTTCCGCTTCTTCACAGAAAGGGTTTACAAACTCCTGCAAAGACACATCAGCTTAACTCTCTAAGTTGAACGCACACATTGAAGAGCGTTCTGTTAGGTAGCTCCGTTTTGGTTTTAGAAGCAGATATTTCTCAATACAGCGTTTACTCCCATTCACTCTGGAATACCAAAACGCAGCTCCTGGAAGAAACTGCTTCTCACTCTCTGCGTCTAAACGCGGATTCAACTCCCTTAGTTAGGCGAACACGCAGCAGAGCAGTTTGAAGGAAACGTTTGTTTTGTGTTTTAGACGGAGATTTCCAGCAATTTCTCAAATGCTTTGATTTGGCCGAAAAAATGCTTTTTCCGCTTCTTCACAGAAAGGGTTTACAAACTCCTGCAAACACACATCAGCTTAACTCTCTAAGTTGAACGCACACATTGAAGAGCGTTCTGTTAGGTAGCTCCGTTTTGGTTTTAGAAGCAGATATTTCTCAATACAGCGTTTACTCCCATTCACTCTGGAATACCAAAACGCAGCTCCTGGAAGAAACTGCTTCTCAATCGCTGCGTCTAAACGCTGATACAACTCCCTTAGTTAGGCGAACACGCAGCAGAGCAGTTTGAAGGAAACGTTCGTTTTGTGTTTTAGACGGAGATTTCCAGCAATTTCTTCAATGCTTTGATTTGGCCGGGAAAATGCTTTTTCCGCTTCTTCACAGAACGGGTTTACAAACTCCTGCAAACACACATCAGCTTAACTCTCTAAGTTGAACGCACACATTGAAGAGCGTTCTGTTAGGTAGCTCCGTTTTGGTTTTAGAAGCAGATATTTCTCAATACAGCGTTTACTCCCATTCACTCTGGAACACCAAAACGCAGCTCCTGAAAGAAACTGCTTCTCACTCTCTGCGTCTAAACGCGGATTCAACTCCCTTAGTTAGGCGAACACGCAGCAGAGCAGTTTGAAGGAAACGTTCGTTTTGTGTTTTAGACGGAGATTTCCAGCTATTTCTTCAATGCTTGGATTTGGCCGGGAAAATGCTTTTTCCGCTTCTTCACAGAAAGGGTTTACAAACTCCTGCAAACACACATCAGCTTAACTCTCTAAGTTGAACGCACACATTGAAGAGCGTTCTGTTAGGTAGCTCCGTTTTGGTTTTAGAAGCAGATATTTCTCAATACAGCGTTTACTCCCTTTCACTCTGGAATACCAAAACGCAGCTCCTGTAAGAAACTGCTTCTCACTCTCTGCGTCTAAACGCGGATTCAACTCCCTTAGTTAGGCGAACACGCAGCAGAGCAGTTTGAAGGAAACGTTCGTTTTGTGTTTTAGACGGAGATTTCCAGCTATTTCTTCAATGCTTGGATTTGGCCGGGAAAATGCTTTTTCCTCTTCTTCACAGAAAGGGTTTACAAACTCCTGCAAACACACATCAGCTTAACTCTCTAAGTTGAACGCACACATTGAAGAGCGTTCTGTTAGGTAGCTCCGTTTTGGTTTTAGAAGCAGATATTTCTCAATACAGCGTTTACTCCCATTCACTCTGGAATACCAAAACGCAGCTCCTGGAAGAAACTGCTTCTCACTCTCTGCGTCTAAACGCGGATTCAACTCTTTTAGTTAGTCGAACACGCAGCAGAGCAGTTTGAAGGAAACGTTCGTTTTGTGTTTTAGACCGAGATTTCCAGCTATTTCTTCAATGCTTGGATTTCGCCGGGAAAATGCTTTTTCCGCTTCTTCACAGAAAGGGTTTACAAACTCCTGCAAAGACACATCAGCTTAACTCTCTAAGTGGAACGCACACATTGAAGAGCGTTCTGTTAGGTAGGTCCGTTTTGGTTTTAGAAGCAGATATTTCTCAATACAGCGTTTACTCCCTTTCACTCTAAAATACCAAAACGCAGCTCCTGGAAGAAACTGCTTCTCACTCTCTGCGTCTAAACGCGGATTCAACTCCCTTAGTTAGGCGAACACGCAGCAGAGCAGTTTGAAGGAAACGTTCGTTTTGTGTTTTAGACGGAGATTTCCAGCTATTTCTTCAATGCTTGGATTTGGCCGGGAAAATGCTTTTTCCGCTTCTTCACAGAAAGGGTTTACAAACTCCTGCAAAGACACATGAGCTTAACTCTCTAAGTTGAACGCACACATTGAAGAGCGTTCTGTTAGGTAGCTCCTTTTTGGTTTTAGAAGCAGATATTTCTCAATACAGCGTTTACTCCCATTCACTCTGGAATACCAAAACGCAGCTCCTGGAAGAAACTGCTTCTCAATCTCTGCGTCTAAACGCGGATACAACTCCCTTAGTTAGGCGAACACGCAGCAGAGCAGTTTGAAGGAAACGTTCGTTTTGTGTTTTAGACGGAGATTTCCAGCAATTTATTAAATGCTGTGATTTGGCCGGGAAAATGCTTTTTCCGCTTCTTCACAGAAAGGGTTTACAAACTCCTGCAAACACACATCAGCTTACCTCTGTAAGTTGAACGCACACATTGAAGAGCGTTCTGTTAGGTAGCTTTGTTTTGGTTTTATAAGCAGATATTTCTCAATACAGCGTTTACTCCCATTCACTCTGGAATACCAAAACGCAGCTCCTGAAAGAAACTGCTTCTCACTCTCTGCGTCTAAACGCGGATTCAACTCCCTTAGTTAGGCGAACACGCAGCAGAGCAGTTTGAAGGAAACGTTCGTTTTGTGTTTTAGACGGAGATTTCCAGCTATTTCTTCAATGCTTGGATTTGGCCGGGAAAATGCTTTTTCCGCTTCTTCACAGAAAGGGTTTACAAACTCCTGCAAACACACATCAGCTTAACTCTCTAAGTTGAACGCACACATTGAAGAGCGTTCTGTTAGGTAGCTCCGTTTTGGTTTTAGAAGCAGATATTTCTCAATACAGCCTTTACTCCCATTCACTCTGGAATACCAAAACGCAGCTCCTGGAAGAAACTGCTTCTCACTCTCTGCGTCTAAACGCGGATTCAACTCTTTTAGTTAGTCGAACACGCAGCAGAGCAGTTTGAAGGAAACGTTCGTTTTGTGTTTTAGACCGAGATTTCCAGCTATTTCTTCAATGCTTGGATTTCGCCGGGAAAATGCTTTTTCCGCGTCTTCACAGAAAGGGTTTACAAACTCCTGCAAACACACATCAGCTTAACTCTCTAAGTTGAACGAACACATTGAAGAGCGTTCTGTTAGGTAGCTCCATTTTGGTTTTAGAAGCAGATATATCTCAATACAGCGTTTACTCCCATTCACTCTGGAATACCAAAACACAGCTCCTGGAAGAACCTGCTTCTCACTCTCTGCGTCTAAACGCGGATTCAACTCCCTTAGTTAGGCGAACACGCAGCAGAGCAGTTTGAAGGAAACGTTCGTTTTGTGTTTTAGACGGAGATTTCCAGCTATTTCTTAAATGCTTGGATTTTGCCGGGAAAATGATTTTTCCGCTTCTTCACAGAAAGGGTTTACAAACTCCTGCAAAGACACATCAGCTTAACTCTCTAAGTTGAACGCACACATTGAAGAGCGTTCTGTTAGGTAGCTCCGTTTTGGTTTTAGAAGCAGATATTTCTCAATACAGCGTTTACTCCCATTCACTCTGGAATACCAAAACGCAGCTCCTGGAAGAAACTGCTTCTCACTCTCTGAGTCTAAACGCGGATTCAGCTCCCTTAGTTAGGCGAACACGCAGCAGAGCAGTTTGAAGGAAACGTTTGTTTTGTGTTTTAGACGGAGATTTCCAGCAATTTCTCAAATGCTTTGATTTGGCCGAAAAAATGCTTTTTCCGCTTCTTCACAGAAAGGGTTTACAAACTCCTGCAAACACACATCAGCTTAACTCTCTAAGTTGAACGCACACATTGAAGAGCGTTCTGTTAGGTAGCTCCGTTTTTGTTTTAGAAGCAGATATTTCTCAATACAGCGTTTAGTCCCATTCACTCTGGAATACCAAAACGCAGCTCCTGGAAGAAACTGCTTCTCAATCTCTGCGTCTAAACGCTGATACAACTCCCTTAGTTAGGCGAACACGCAGCCGAGCAGTTTGAAGGAAACGTTCGTTTTGTGTTTTAGACGGAGATTTCCAGCAATTTCTTCAATGCTTTGATTTGGCCGGGAAAATGCTTTTTCCGCTTCTTCACAGAAAGGGTTTACAAACTCCTGCAAACACACATCAGCTTAACTCTCTAAGTTGAACGCACACATTGAAGAGCGTTTTGTTAGGTAGCTCCGTTTTGGTTTTATAAGCAGATATTTCTCAATACAGCGTTTACTCCCATTCACTCTGGAATGCCAAAACGCAGCTCCTGAAAGAAACTGCTTCTCACTCTCTGCGTCTAAACGCAAATTCAACTCCCGTAGTTAGGCGAACACGCAGCAGAGCAGTTTGAAGGAAACGTTCGTTTTGTGTTTTAGACGGAGATTTCCAGCTATTTCTTCAATGCTTGGATTTGGCCGGGAAAATGCTTTTTCCGCTTCTTCACAGAAAAAGTTTACAAACTCCTGCAAACACACATCAGCTTAACTCTCTAAGTTGAACGCACACATTGAAGAGCGTTCTGTTAGGTAGCTCCGTTTTGGTTTTAGAAGCAGATATTTCTCAATACAGCGTTTACTCCCATTCACTCTGGAATACCAAAACGCAGCTCCTGGAAGAAACTGCTTCTCACTCTCTGCGTCTAAACGCGGATTCAACTCCCTTAGTTAGGCGAACACGCAGCAGAGCAGTTTGAAGGAAACGTTCGTTTTGTGTTTTAGACGGAGATTTCCAGCTATTTCTTCAATGCTTGGATTTGGCCGGGAAAATGCTTTTTCCGCTTCTTCACAGAAAGGGTTTACAAACTCCTGCAAACACACATCAGCTTAACTCTCTAAGTTGAACGCACACATTGAAGAGCGTTCTGTTAGGTAGCTCCGTTTTGGTTTTAGAAGCAGATATTTCTCAATACAGCGTTTACTCCCATTCACTCTGGAATACCAAAACGCAGCTCCTGGAAGAAACTGCTTCTCACTCTCTGCGTCTAAACGCGGATTCAACTCTTTTAGTTAGTCGAACACGCAGCAGAGCAGTTTGAAGGAAACGTTCGTTTTGTGTTTTAGACCGAGATTTCCAGCTATTTCTTCAATGCTTGGATTTCGCCGGGAAAATGCTTTTTCCGCTTCTTCACAGAAAGGGTTTACAAACTCCTGCAAACACACATCAGCTTAACTCTCTAAGTTGAACGAACACATTGAAGAGCGTTCTGTTAGGTAGCTCCATTTTGGTTTTAGAAGCAGATATATCTCAATACAGCGTTTACTCCCATTCACTCTGGAATACCAAAACACAGCTCCTGGAAGAACCTGCTTCTCACTCTCTGCGTCTAAACGCGGATTCGACTCCCTTAGTTAGGCGAACACGCAGCAGAGCAGTTTGAAGGAAACGTTCGTTTTGTGTTTTAGACGGAGATTTGCAGCTATTTCTTAAATGCTTGGATTTTGCCGGGAAAATGATTTTTCCGCTTCTTCACAGAAAGGGTTTACAAACTCCTGCAAAGACACATCAGCTTAACTCTCTAAGTTGAACGCACACATTGAAGAGCGTTCTGTTAGGTAGCTCCGTTTTGGTTTTAGAAGCAGATATTTCTCAATACAGCGTTTACTCCCATTCACTCTGGAATACCAAAACGCAGCTCCTGGAAGAAACTGCTTCTCACTCTCTGCGTCTAAACGCGGATTCAACTCCCTTAGTTAGGCGAACACGCAGCAGAGCAGTTTGAAGGAAACGTTTGTTTTGTGTTTTAGACGGAGATTTCCAGCAATTTCTCTAATGCTTTGATTTGGCCGAAAAAATGCTTTTTCCGCTTCTTCACAGAAAGGGTTTACAAACTCCTGCAAACACACATCAGCTTAACTCTCTAAGTTGAACGCACACATTGAAGAGCGTTCTGTTAGGTAGCTCCGTTTTGGTTTTAGAAGCAGATATTTCTCAATACAGCCTTTACTCCCATTCACTCTGGAATACCAAAACGCAGCTCCTGGAAGAAACTGCTTCTCACTCTCTGCGTCTAAACGCGGATTCAACTCTTTTAGTTAGTCGAACACGCAGCAGAGCAGTTTGAAGGAAACGTTCGTTTTGTGTTTTAGACCGAGATTTCCAGCTATTTCTTCAATGCTTGGATTTCGCCGGGAAAATGCTTTTTCCGCTTCTTCACAGAAAGGGTTTACAAACTCCTGCAAACACACATCAGCTTAACTCTCTAAGTTGAACGAAAACATTGAAGAGCGTTCTGTTAGGTAGCTCCATTTTGGTTTTAGAAGCAGATATATCTCAATACAGCGTTTAATCCCATTCACTCTGGAATACCAAAACACAGCTCCTGGAAGAACCTGCTTCTCACTCTCTGCGTCTAAACGCGGATTCAACTCCCTTAGTTAGGCGAACACGCAGCAGAGCAGTTTGAAGGAAACGTTCGTTTTGTGTTTTAGACGGAGATTTCCAGCTATTTCTTAAATGCTTGGATTTTGCCGGGAAAATGATTTTTCCGCTTCTTCACAGAAAGGGTTTACAAACTCCTGCAAAGACACATCAGCTTAACTCTCTAAGTTGAACGCACACATTGAAGAGCGTTCTGTTAGGTAGCTCCGTTTTGGTTTTAGAAGCAGATATTTCTCAATACAGCGTTTACTCCCATTCACTCTGGAATACCAAAACGCAGCTCCTGGAAGAAACTGCTTCTCACTCTCTGCGTCTAAACGCGGATTCAACTCCCTTAGTTAGGCGAACACGCAGCAGAGCAGTTTGAAGGAAACGTTTGTTTTGTGTTTTAGACGGAGATTTCCAGCAATTTCTCTAATGCTTTGATTTGGCCGAAAAAATGCTTTTTCCGCTTCTTCACAGAAAGGGTTTACAAACTCCTGCAAACACACATCAGCTTAACTCTCTACGTTGAACGCACACATTGAAGAGCGTTCTGTTAGGTAGCTCCGTTTTGGTTTTAGAAGCAGATATTTCTCAATACAGAGTTTACTCCCATTCACTCTGGAATACCAAAACGCAGCTCCTGGAAGAAACTGCTTCTCAATCTCTGCGTCTAAACGCGGATTCAACTCCCTTAGTTAGGCGAACACGCAGCAGAGCAGTTTGAAGGAAATGTTCGTTTTGTGTTTTAGACGGAGATTTCCAGCAATTTCTTAAATGCTTTGATTTGGCCGGGAAAATGCTTTTTCCCCTTCTTCACAGAAAGGGTTTACAAACTCCTGCAAACACACATCAGCTTAACTCTCTAAGTTGAACGCACACATTGAAGAGCGTTCTGTTAGGTAGCTCCGTTTTGGTTTTAGAAGCAGATATTTCTCAATACAGTGTTTACTCCCATTCACTCTGGAATACCAAAACGCAGCTCCTGGAAGAAACTGCTTCTCACTCTCTGCTTCTAAACGCGGATTCAACTCCCTTAGTTAGGCGAACACGCAGCAGAGCAGTTTGAAGGAAACTTTCGATTTGTGTTTTAGACGGAGATTTCCAGCTATTTCGTCAATGCTTGGATTTGGCCGGGAAAATGCTTTTTCCGCTTCTTCACAGAAAGGGTTTACAAACTCCTGCAAACACACATCAGCTTAACTCTCTAAGTTGAACGCACACATTGAAGAGCGTTCTGTTAGGTAGCTCCGTTTTGGTTTTAGAAGCAGATATTTCTCAATACAGAGTTTACTCCCATTCACTCTGGAATACCAAAACGCAGCTCCTGGGAGAAACTGCTTCTCACTGTCTGCGTCTAAACGCGGATTCAACTCCCTTAGTTAGGCGAACACGCAGCAGAGCAGTTTGAAGGAAACGTTCGTTTTGTGTTTTAGACCGAGATTTCCAGCTATTTCTTCAATGCTTGGATTTCGCCGGGAAAATGCTTTTTCCGCTTCTTCACAGAAAGGGTTTACAAACTCCTGCAAACACACATCAGCTTAACTCTCTAAGTTGAACGAACACATTGAAGAGCGTTCTGTTAGGTAGCTCCATTTTGGTTTTAGAAGCAGATATTTCTCAATACTGCGTTTACTCCCATTCACTCTGGAATACCAAAACACAGCTCCTGGAAGAACCTGCTTCTCACTCTCTGCGTCTAAACGCGGATTCAACTCCCTTAGTTAGGCGAACACGCAGCAGAGCAGTTTGAAGGAAACGTTCGTTTTGTGTTTTAGACGGAGATTTCCAGCTATTTCTAAAATGCTTGGATTTTGCCGGGAAAATGATTTTTCCGCTTCTTCACAGAAAGGGTTTACAAACTCCTGCAAAGACACATCAGCTTAACTCTCTAAGTTGAACGCACACATTGAAGAGCGTTCTGTTAGGTAGCTCCGTTTTGGTTTTAGAAGCAGATATTTCTCAATACAGCGTTTACTCCCATTCACTCTGGAATACCAAAACGCAGCTCCTGGAAGAAACTGCTTCTCACTCTCTGCGTCTAAACGCGGATTCAACTCTTTTAGTTAGTCGAACACGCAGCAGAGCAGTTTGAAGGAAACGTTCGTTTTGTGTTTTAGACCGAGATTTCCAGCTATTTCTTCAATGCTTGAATTTCGCCGGGAAAATGCTTTTTCCCCTTCTTCACAGAAAGGGTTTACAAACTCCTGCAAACACACATCAGCTTAACTCTCTAAGTTGAACGAACACATTGAAGAGCGTTCTGTTAGGTAGCTCCATTTTGGTTTTAGAAGCAGATATTTCTCAATACAGCGTTTACTCCCATTCACTCTGGAATACCAAAACACAGCTCCTGGAAGAACCTGCTTCTCACTCTCTGCGTCTAAACGCGGATTCAACTCCCTTAGTTAGGCGAACACGCAGCAGAGCAGTTTGAAGGAAACGTTCGTTTTGTGTTTTAGACGGAGATTTCCAGCTATTTCTTAAATGCTTGGATTTTGCCGGGAAAATGATTTTTCCGCTTCTTCACAGAAAGGGTTTACAAACTCCTGCAAAGACACATCAGCTTAACTCTCTAAGTTGAAGGCACACATTGAAGAGCGTTCTGTTAGGTAGCTCCGTTTTGGTTTTAGAAGCAGATATTTCTCAATACAGCGTTTACTCCCATTCACTCTGGAATACCAAAACGCAGCTCCTGGAAGAAACTGCTTCTCAATCTCTGCGTCTAAACGCTGATACAACTCCCTTAGTTAGGCGAACACGCAGCCGAGCAGTTTGAAGGAAACGTTCGTTTTGTGTTTTAGACGGAGATTTCCAGCTATTTCTTCAATGCTTGGATTTGGCCGGGAAAATGCTTTTTCCTCTTCTTCACAGAAAGGGTTTACAAACTCCTGCAAACACACATCAGCTTAACTCTCTAAGTTGAACGCACACATTGAAGAGCGTTCTGTTAGGTAGCTCCGTTTTGGTTTTAGAAGCAGATATTTCTCAATACAGCCTTTACTCCCATTCACTCTGGAATACCAAAACGCAGCTCCTGGAAGAAACTGCTTCTCACTCTCTGCGTCTAAACGCGGATTCAACTCTTTTAGTTAGTCGAACACGCAGCAGAGCAGTTTGAAGGAAACGTTCGTTTTGTGTTTTAGACCGAGATTTCCAGCTATTTCTTCAATGCTTGGATTTCGCCGGGAAAATGCTTTTTCCGCTTCTTCACAGAAAGGGTTTACAAACTCCTGCAAACACACATCAGCTTAACTCTCTAAGTTGAACGAAAACATTGAAGAGCGTTCTGTTAGGTAGCTCCATTTTGGTTTTAGAAGCAGATATATCTCAATACAGCGTTTAATCCCATTCACTCTGGAATACCAAAACACAGCTCCTGGAAGAACCTGCTTCTCACTCTCTGCGTCTAAACGCGGATTCAACTCCCTTAGTTAGGCGAACACGCAGCAGAGCAGTTTGAAGGAAACGTTCGTTTTGTGTTTTAGACGGAGATTTCCAGCTATTTCTTAAATGCTTGGATTTTGCCGGGAAAATGATTTTTCCGCTTCTTAACAGAAAGGGTTTACAAACTCCTGCAAAGACACATCAGCTTAACTCTCTAAGTTGAACGCACACATTGAAGAGCGTTCTGTTAGGTAGCTCCGTTTTGGTTTTAGAAGCAGATATTTCTCAATACAGCGTTTACTCCCATTAACTCTGGAATACCAAAACGCAGCTCCTGGAAGAAACTGCTTCTCACTCTCTGCGTCTAAACGCGGATTCAACTCCCTTAGTTAGGCGAACACGCAGCAGAGCAGTTTGAAGGAAACGTTTGTTTTGTGTTTTAGACGGAGATTTCCAGCAATTTCTCAAATGCTTTGATTTGGCCGAAAAAATGCTTTTTCCGCTTCTTCACAGAAAGGGTTTACAAACTCCTGCAAACACACATCAGCTTAACTCTCTAAGTTGAACGCACACATTGAAGAGCGTTCTGTTAGGTAGCTCCGTTTTGGTTTTAGAAGCAGATATTTCTCAATACAGCGTTTACTCCCATTCACTCTGGAATACCAAAACGCAGCTCCTGGAAGAAACTGCTTCTCACTCTCTGCGTCTAAACGCGGATTCAACTCTTTTAGTTAGTCGAACACGCAGCAGAGCAGTTTGAAGGAAACGTTCGTTTTGTGTTTTAGACCGAGATTTCCAGCTATTTCTTCAATGCTTGGATTTCGCCGGGAAAATGATTTTTCCGCTTCTTCACAGAAAGGGTTTACAAACTCCTGCAAAGACACATCAGCTTAACTCTCTAAGTTGAACGCACACATTGAAGAGCGTTCTGTTAGGTAGCTCCGTTTTGGTTTTAGAAGCAGATATTTCTCAATACAGCGTTTACTCCCATTCACTCTGGAATACCAAAACGCAGCTCCTGGAAGAAACTGCTTCTCACTCTCTGCGTCTAAACGCGGATTCAACTCCCTTAGTTAGGCGAACACGCAGCAGAGCAGTTTGAAGGAAACGTTCGTTTTGTGTTTTAGACGGAGATTTCCAGCTATTTCTTCAATGCTTGAATTTGGCCGGGAAAATGCTTTTTCCGCTTCTTCACAGATAGGGTTTACAAACTCCTGCAAACACACATCAGCTTAACTCTCTAAGTTGAACGCACACATTGAAGAGCGTTCTGTTAGGTAGCTCCGTTTTGGTTTTAGAAGCAGATATTTCTCAATACAGCCTTTACTCCCATTCACTCTGGAATACCAAAACGCAGCTCCTGGAAGAAACTGCTTCTCACTCTCTGCGTCTAAACGCGGATTCAACTCTTTTAGTTAGTCCAACACGCAGCAGAGCAGTTTAAAGGAAACGTTCGTTTTGTGTTTTAGACCGAGATTTCCAGCTATTTCTTCAATGCTTGGATTTCGCCGGGAAAATGCTTTTTCCGCTTCTTCACAGAAAGGGTTTACAAACTCCTGCAAACACACATCAGCTTAACTCTCTAAGTTGAACGAACACATTGAAGAGCGTTCTGTTAGGTAGCTCCATTTTGGTTTTAGAAGCAGATATATCTCAATACAGCGTTTACTCCCATTCACTCTGGAATACCAAAACACAGCTCCTGGAAGAACCTGCTTCTCACTCTCTGCGTCTAAACGCGGATTCAACTCCCTTAGTTAGGCGAACACGCAGCAGAGCAGTTTGAAGGAAACGTTCGTTTTGTGTTTTAGACGGAGATTTCCAGCTATTTCTTAAATGCTTGGATTTTGCCGGGAAAATGATTTTTCCGCTTCTTCACAGAAAGGGTTTACAAACTCCTGCAAAGACACATCAGCTTAACTCTCTAAGTTGAACGCACACATTGAAGAGCGTTCTGTTAGGTAGCTCCGTTTTGGTTTTAGAAGCAGATATTTCTCAATACAGCGTTTACTCCCATTCACTCTGGAATACCAAAACGCAGCTCCTGGAAGAAACTGCTTCTCACTCTCTGCGTCTAAACGCGGATTCAACTCCCTTAGTTAGGCGAACACGCAGCAGAGCAGTTTGAAGGAAACGTTCGTTTTGTGTTTTAGACGGAGATTTTCAGCTATTTCGTAAATGCTTTGATTTGGCCGGGAAAATGCTTTTTCCGCTTCTTCACAGAAGGGTTTACAAACTCCTGCAAACACACATCAGCTTAACTCTCTACGTTGAACGCACACATTGAAGAGCGTTCTGTTAGGTAGCTCCGTTTTGGTTTTAGAAGCAGATATTTCTCAATACAGAGTTTACTCCCATTCACTCTGGAATACCAAAACGCAGCTCCTGGAAGAAACTGCTTCTCAATCTCTGCGTCTAAACGCGGATTCAACTCCCTTAGTTAGGCGAACACGCAGCAGAGCAGTTTGAAGGAAATGTTCGTTTTGTGTTTTAGACGGAGATTTCCAGCAATTTCTTAAATGCTTTGATTTGGCCGGGAAAATGCTTTTTCCCCTTCTTCACAGAAAGGGTTTACAAACTCCTGCAAACACACATCAGCTTAACTCTCTAAGTTGAACGCACACATTGAAGAGCGTTCTGTTAGGTAGCTCCGTTTTGGTTTTAGAAGCAGATATTTCTCAATACAGTGTTTACTCCCATTCACTCTGGAATACCAAAACGCAGCTCCTGGAAGAAACTGCTTCTCACTCTCTGCTTCTAAACGCGGATTCAACTCCCTTAGTTAGGCGAACAGGCAGCAGAGCAGTTTGAAGGAAACTTTCGATTTGTGTTTTAGACGGAGATTTCCAGCTATTTCGTCAATGCTTGGATTTGGCCGGGAAAATGCTTTTTCCGCTTCTTCACAGAAAGGGTTTACAAACTCCTGCAAACACACATCAGCTTAACTCTCTAAGTTGAACGCACACATTGAAGAGCGTTCTGTTAGGTAGCTCCGTTTTGGTTTTAGAAGCAGATATTTCTCAATACAGAGTTTACTCCCATTCACTCTGGAATACCAAAACGCAGCTCCTGGGAGAAACTGCTTCTCACTGTCTGCGTCTAAACGCGGATTCAACTCCCTTAGTTAGGCGAACACGCAGCAGAGCAGTTTGAAGGAAACGTTCGTTTTGTGTTTTAGACCGAGATTTCCAGCTATTTCTTCAATGCTTGGATTTCGCCGGGAAAATGCTTTTTCCGCTTCTTCACAGAAAGGGTTTACAAACTCCTGCAAACACACATCAGCTTAACTCTCTAAGTTGAACGAACACATTGAAGAGCGTTCTGTTAGGTAGCTCCATTTTGGTTTTAGAAGCAGATATTTCTCAATACTGCGTTTACTCCCATTCACTCTGGAATACCAAAACACAGCTCCTGGAAGAACCTGCTTCTCACTCTCTGCGTCTAAACGCGGATTCAACTCCCTTAGTTAGGCGAACACGCAGCAGAGCAGTTTGAAGGAAACGTTCGTTTTGTGTTTTAGACGGAGATTTCCAGCTATTTCTAAAATGCTTGGATTTTGCCGGGAAAATGATTTTTCCGCTTCTTCACAGAAAGGGTTTACAAACTCCTGCAAAGACACATCAGCTTAACTCTCTAAGTTGAACGCACACATTGAAGAGCGTTCTGTTAGGTAGCTCCGTTTTGGTTTTAGAAGCAGATATTTCTCAATACAGCGTTTACTCCCATTCACTCTGGAATACCAAAACGCAGCTCCTGGAAGAAACTGCTTCTCACTCTCTGCGTCTAAACGCGGATTCAACTCTTTTAGTTAGTCGAACACGCAGCAGAGCAGTTTGAAGGAAACGTTCGTTTTGTGTTTTAGACCGAGATTTCCAGCTATTTCTTCAATGCTTGGATTTCGCCGGGAAAATGCTTTTTCCCCTTCTTCACAGAAAGGGTTTACAAACTCCTGCAAACACACATCAGCTTAACTCTCTAAGTTGAACGAACACATTGAAGAGCGTTCTGTTAGGTAGCTCCATTTTGGTTTTAGAAGCAGATATTTCTCAATACAGCGTTTACTCCCATTCACTCTGGAATACCAAAACACAGCTCCTGGAAGAACCTGCTTCTCACTCTCTGCGTCTAAACGCGGATTCAACTCCCTTAGTTAGGCGAACACGCAGCAGAGCAGTTTGAAGGAAACGTTCGTTTTGTGTTTTAGACGGAGATTTCCAGCTATTTCTTAAATGCTTGGATTTTGCCGGGAAAATGATTTTTCCGCTTCTTCACAGAAAGGGTTTACAAACTCCTGCAAAGACACATCAGCTTAACTCTCTAAGTTGAAGGCACACATTGAAGAGCGTTCTGTTAGGTAGCTCCGTTTTGGTTTTAGAAGCAGATATTTCTCAATACAGCGTTTACTCCCATTCACTCTGGAATACCAAAACGCAGCTCCTGGAAGAAACTGCTTCTCAATCTCTGCGTCTAAACGCTGATACAACTCCCTTAGTTAGGCGAACACGCAGCCGAGCAGTTTGAAGGAAACGTTCGTTTTGTGTTTTAGACGGAGATTTCCAGCTATTTCTTCAATGCTTGGATTTGGCCGGGAAAATGCTTTTTCCTCTTCTTCACAGAAAGGGTTTACAAACTCCTGCAAACACACATCAGCTTAACTCTCTAAGTTGAACGCACACATTGAAGAGCGTTCTGTTAGGTAGCTCCGTTTTGGTTTTAGAAGCAGATATTTCTCAATACAGCCTTTACTCCCATTCACTCTGGAATACCAAAACGCAGCTCCTGGAAGAAACTGCTTCTCACTCTCTGCGTCTAAACGCGGATTCAACTCTTTTAGTTAGTCGAACACGCAGCAGAGCAGTTTGAAGGAAACGTTCGTTTTGTGTTTTAGACCGAGATTTCCAGCTATTTCTTCAATGCTTGGATTTCGCCGGGAAAATGCTTTTTCCGCTTCTTCACAAAAAGGGTTTACAAACTCCTGCAAACACACATCAGCTTAACTCTCTAAGTTGAACGAACACATTGAAGAGCGTTCTGTTAGGTAGCTCCATTTTGGTTTTAGAAGCAGATATTTCTCAATACTGCGTTTACTCCCATTCACTCTGGAATACCAAAACACAGCTCCTGGAAGAACCTGCTTCTCACTCTCTGCGTCTAAACGCGGATTCAACTCCCTTAGTTAGGCGAACACGCAGCAGAGCAGTTTGAAGGAAACGTTCGTTTTGTGTTTTAGACCGAGATTTCCAGCTATTTCTAAAATGCTTGGATTTTGCCGGGAAAATGATTTTTCCGCTTCTTCACAGAAAGGGTTTACAAACTCCTGCAAAGACACATCAGCTTAACTCTCTAAGTTGAACGCACACATTGAAGAGCGTTCTGTTAGGTAGCTCCGTTTTGGTTTTAGAAGCAGATATTTCTCAATACAGCGTTTACTCCCATTCACTCTGGAATACCAAAACGCAGCTCCTGGAAGAAACTGCTTCTCACTCTCTGCGTCTAAACGCGGATTCAACTCTTTTAGTTAGTCGAACACGCAGCAGAGCAGTTTGAAGGAAACGTTCGTTTTGTGTTTTAGACCGAGATTTCCAGCTATTTCTTCAATGCTTGGATTTCGCCGGGAAAATGCTTTTTCCGCTTCTTCACAGAAAGGGTTTACAAACTCCTGCAAACACACATCAGCTTAACTCTCTAAGTTGAACGAACACATTGAAGAGCGTTCTGTTAGGTAGCTCCGTTTTGGTTTTAGAAGCAGATATTTCTCAATACAGCGTTTACTCCCATTCACTCTGGAATACCAAAACGCAGCTCCTGGAAGAAACTGCTTCTCACTCTCTGCGTCTAAACGCGGATTCAACTCCCTTAGTTAGGCGAACACGCAGCAGAGCAGTTTGAAGGAAACGTTCGTTTTGTGGTTTAGACGGAGATTTTCAGCTATTTCGTAAATGCTTTGATTTGGCCGGGAAAATGCTTTTTCCGCTTCTTCACAGAAAGGGTTTACAAACTCCTGCAAACACACATCAGCTTAACTCTCTACGTTGAACGCACACATTGAAGAGCGTTCTGTTAGGTAGCTCCGTTTTGGTTTTAGAAGCAGATATTTCTCAATACAGAGTTTACTCCCATTCACTCTGGAATACCAAAACGCAGCTCCTGGAAGAAACTGCTTCTCAATCTCTGCGTCTAAACGCGGATTCAACTCCCTTAGTTAGGCGAACACGCAGCAGAGCAGTTTGAAGGAAATGTTCGTTTTGTGTTTTAGACGGAGATTTCCAGCAATTTCTTAAATGCTTTGATTTGGCCGGGAAAATGCTTTTTCCCCTTCTTCACAGAAAGGGTTTACAAACTCCTGCAAACACACATCAGCTTAACTCTCTAAGTTGAACGCACACATTGAAGAGCGTTCTGTTAGGTAGCTCCGTTTTGGTTTTAGAAGCAGATATTTCTCAATACAGTGTTTACTCCCATTCACTCTGGAATACCAAAACGCAGCTCCTGGAAGAAACTGCTTCTCACTCTCTGCTTCTAAACGCGGATTCAACTCCCTTAGTTAGGCGAACAGGCAGCAGAGCAGTTTGAAGGAAACTTTCGATTTGTGTTTTAGACGGAGATTTCCAGCTATTTCGTCAATGCTTGGATTTGGCCGGGAAAATGCTTTTTCCGCTTCTTCACAGAAAGGGTTTACAAACTCCTGCAAACACACATCAGCTTAACTCTCTAAGTTGAACGCACACATTGAAGAGCGTTCTGTTAGGTAGCTCCGTTTTGGTTTTAGAAGCAGATATTTCTCAATACAGAGTTTACTCCCATTCACTCTGGAATACCAAAACGCAGCTCCTGGGAGAAACTGCTTCTCAATCTCTGCGTTTAAACGCGGATTCAACTCCCTTAGTTAGGCGAACACGCAGCAGAGCAGTTTGAAGGAAACGTTCGTTTTGTGTTTTAGACCGAGATTTCCAGCTATTTCTTCAATGCTTGGATTTCGCCGGGAAAATGCTTTTTCCGCTTCTTCACAGAAAGGGTTTACAAACTCCTGCAAACACACATCAGCTTAACTCTCTAAGTTGAACGAACACATTGAAGAGCGTTCTGTTAGGTAGCTCCATTTTGGTTTTAGAAGCAGATATTTCTCAATACTGCGTTTACTCCCATTCACTCTGGAATACCAAAACACAGCTCCTGGAAGAACCTGCTTCTCACTCTCTGCGTCTAAACGCGGATTCAACTCCGTTAGTTAGGCGAACACGCAGCAGAGCAGTTTGAAGGAAACGTTCGTTTTGTGTTTTAGACGGAGATTTCCAGCTATTTCTAAAATGCTTGGATTTTGCCGGGAAAATGATTTTTCCGCTTCTTCACAGAAAGGGTTTACAAACTCCTGCAAAGACACATCAGCTTAACTCTCTAAGTTGAA
This sequence comes from Callithrix jacchus, assembly GCF_049354715.1. NCBI lineage: Eukaryota > Metazoa > Chordata > Mammalia > Primates > Cebidae > Callithrix > Callithrix jacchus. The sequence goes on along the minus strand of NC_133510.1, from coordinate 26,300,069 downwards.
CGCACACATTGAAGAGCGTTCTGTTAGGTAGCTCCGTTTTGGTTTTAGAAGCAGATATTTCTCAATACAGCGTTTACTCCCATTCACTCTGGAATACCAAAACGCAGCTCCTGGAAGAAACTGCTTCTCACTCTCTGCGTCTAAACGCGGATTCAACTCTTTTAGTTAGTCGAACACGCAGCAGAGCAGTTTGAAGGAAACGTTCGTTTTGTGTTTTAGACCGAGATTTCCAGCTATTTCTTCAATGCTTGGATTTCGCCGGGAAAATGATTTTTCCGCTTCTTCACAGAAAGGGTTTACAAACTCCTGCAAAGACACATCAGCTTAACTCTCTAAGTTGAACGCACACATTGAAGAGCGTTCTCTTAGGTAGCTCCGTTTTGGTTTTAGAAGCAGATATTTCTCAATACAGCGTTTACTCCCATTCACTCTGGAATACCAAAACGCAGCTCCTGGAAGAAACTGCTTCTCACTCTCTGCGTCTAAACGCGGATTCAACTCCCTTAGTTAGGCGAACACGCAGCAGAGCAGTTTGAAGGAAACGTTCGTTTTGTGTTTTAGACGGAGATTTCCAGCTATTTCTTCAATGCTTGGATTTGGCCGGGAAAATGCTTTTTCCGCTTCTTCACAGATAGGGTTTACAAACTCCTGCAAAGACACATCAGCTTAACTCTCTAAGTTGAACGCACACATTGAAGAGCGTTCTGTTAGGTAGCTCCGTTTTGGTTTTAGAAGCAGATATTTCTCAATACAGCGTTTACTCCCATTCACTCTGGAATACCAAAACGCAGCTCCTGGAAGAAACTGCTTCTCACTCTCTGCGTCTAAACGCGGATTAAACTCCCTTAGTTAGGCGAACACGCAGCAGAGCAGTTTGAAGGAAACGTTCGTTTTGTGGTTTAGACGGAGATTTTCAGCTATTTCGTAAATGCTTTGATTTGGCCGGGAAAATGCTTTTTCCGCTTCTTCACAGAAAGGGTTTACAAACTCCTGCAAACACACATCAGCTTAACTCTCTACGTTGAACGCACACATTGAAGAGCGTTCTGTTAGGTAGCTCCGTTTTGGTTTTAGAAGCAGATATTTCTCAATACAGAGTTTACTCCCATTCACTCTGGAATACCAAAACGCAGCTCCTGGAAGAAACTGCTTCTCAATCTCTGCGTCTAAACGCGGATTCAACTCCCTTAGTTAGGCGAACACGCAGCAGAGCAGTTTGAAGGAAATGTTCGTTTTGTGTTTTAGACGGAGATTTCCAGCAATTTCTTAAATGCTTTGATTTGGCCGGGAAAATGCTTTTTCCCCTTCTTCACAGAAAGGGTTTACAAACTCCTGCAAACACACATCAGCTTAACTCTCTAAGTTGAACGCACACATTGAAGAGCGTTCTGTTAGGTAGCTCCGTTTTGGTTTTAGAAGCAGATATTTCTCAATACAGTGTTTACTCCCATTCACTCTGGAATACCAAAACGCAGCTCCTGGAAGAAACTGCTTCTCACTCTCTGCTTCTAAACGCGGATTCAACTCCCTTAGTTAGGCGAACACGCAGCAGAGCAGTTTGAAGGAAACTTTCGATTTGTGTTTTAGACGGAGATTTCCAGCTATTTCGTCAATGCTTGGATTTGGCCGGGAAAATGCTTTTTCCGCTTCTTCACAGAAAGGGTTTACAAACTCCTGCAAACACACATCAGCTTAACTCTCTAAGTTGAACGCACACATTGAAGAGCGTTCTGTTAGGTAGCTCCGTTTTGGTTTTAGAAGCAGATATTTCTCAATACAGAGTTTACTCCCATTCACTCTGGAATACCAAAACGCAGCTCCTGGGAGAAACTGCTTCTCACTGTCTGCGTCTAAACGCGGATTCAACTCCCTTAGTTAGGCGAACACGCAGCAGAGCAGTTTGAAGGAAACGTTCGTTTTGTGTTTTAGACCGAGATTTCCAGCTATTTCTTCAATGCTTGGATTTCGCCGGGAAAATGCTTTTTCCGCTTCTTCACAGAAAGGGTTTACAAACTCCTGCAAACACACATCAGCTTAACTCTCTAAGTTGAACGAACACATTGAAGAGCGTTCTGTTAGGTAGCTCCATTTTGGTTTTAGAAGCAGATATTTCTCAATACTGCGTTTACTCCCATTCACTCTGGAATACCAAAACACAGCTCCTGGAAGAACCTGCTTCTCACTCTCTGCGTCTAAACGCGGATTCAACTCCCTTAGTTAGGCGAACACGCAGCAGAGCAGTTTGAAGGAAACGTTCGTTTTGTGTTTTAGACCGAGATTTCCAGCTATTTCTAAAATGCTTGGATTTTGCCGGGAAAATGATTTTTCCGCTTCTTCACAGAAAGGGTTTACAAACTCCTGCAAAGACACATCAGCTTAACTCTCTAAGTTGAACGCACACATTGAAGAGCGTTCTGTTAGGTAGCTCCGTTTTGGTTTTAGAAGCAGATATTTCTCAATACAGCGTTTACTCCCATTCACTCTGGAATACCAAAACGCAGCTCCTGGAAGAAACTGCTTCTCACTCTCTGCGTCTAAACGCGGATTCAACTCTTTTAGTTAGTCGAACACGCAGCAGAGCAGTTTGAAGGAAACGTTCGTTTTGTGTTTTAGACCGAGATTTCCAGCTATTTCTTCAATGCTTGAATTTCGCCGGGAAAATGCTTTTTCCCCTTCTTCACAGAAAGGGTTTACAAACTCCTGCAAACACACATCAGCTTAACTCTCTAAGTTGAACGAACACATTGAAGAGCGTTCTGTTAGGTAGCTCCATTTTGGTTTTAGAAGCAGATATTTCTCAATACAGCGTTTACTCCCATTCACTCTGGAATACCAAAACACAGCTCCTGGAAGAACCTGCTTCTCACTCTCTGCGTCTAAACGCGGATTCAACTCCCTTAGTTAGGCGAACACGCAGCAGAGCAGTTTGAAGGAAACGTTCGTTTTGTGTTTTAGACCGAGATTTCCAGCTATTTCTTAAATGCTTGGATTTTGCCGGGAAAATGATTTTTCCGCTTCTTAACAGAAAGGGTTTACAAACTCCTGCAAAGACACATCAGCTTAACTCTCTAAGTTGAACGCACACATTGAAGAGCGTTCTGTTAGGTAGCTCCGTTTTGGTTTTAGAAGCAGATATTTCTCAATACAGCGTTTACTCCCATTCACTCTGGAATACCAAAACGCAGCTCCTGGAAGAAACTGCTTCTCACTCTCTGCGTCTAAACGCGGATTCAACTCCCTTAGTTAGGCGAACACGCAGCAGAGCAGTTTGAAGGAAACGTTTGTTTTGTGTTTTAGACGGAGATTTCCAGCAATTTCTCAAATGCTTTGATTTGGCCGAAAAAATGCTTTTTCCGCTTCTTCACAGAAAGGGTTTACAAACTCCTGCAAACACACATCAGCTTAACTCTCTAAGTTGAACGCACACATTGAAGAGCGTTCTGTTAGGTAGCTCCGTTTTGGTTTTAGAAGCAGATATTTCTCAATACAGCGTTTACTCCCATTCACTCTGGAATACCAAAACGCAGCTCCTGGAAGAAACTGCTTCTCACTCTCTGCGTCTAAACGCGGATTCAACTCTTTTAGTTAGTCGAACACGCAGCAGAGCAGTTTGAAGGAAACGTTCGTTTTGTGTTTTAGACCGAGATTTCCAGCTATTTCTTCAATGCTTGGATTTCGCCGGGAAAATGATTTTTCCGCTTCTTCACAGAAAGGGTTTACAAACTCCTGCAAAGACACATCAGCTTAACTCTCTAAGTTGAACGCACACATTGAAGAGCGTTCTGTTAGGTAGCTCCGTTTTGGTTTTAGAAGCAGATATTTCTCAATACAGCGTTTACTCCCATTCACTCTGGAATACCAAAACGCAGCTCCTGGAAGAAACTGCTTCTCACTCTCTGCGTCTAAACGCGGATTCAACTCCCTTAGTTAGGCGAACACGCAGCAGAGCAGTTTGAAGGAAACGTTCGTTTTGTGTTTTAGACGGAGATTTCCAGCTATTTCTTCAATGCTTGAATTTGGCCGGGAAAATGCTTTTTCCGCTTAATCACAGATAGGGTTTACAAACTCCTGCAAACACACATCAGCTTAACTCTCTAAGTTGAACGCACACATTGAAGAGCGTTCTGTTAGGTAGCTCCGTTTTGGTTTTAGAAGCAGATATTTCTCAATACAGCCTTTACTCCCATTCACTCTGGAATACCAAAACGCAGCTCCTGGAAGAAACTGCTTCTCACTCTCTGCGTCTAAACGCGGATTCAACTCTTTTAGTTAGTCCAACACGCAGCAGAGCAGTTTAAAGGAAACGTTCGTTTTGTGTTTTAGACCGAGATTTCCAGCTATTTCTTCAATGCTTGGATTTCGCCGGGAAAATGCTTTTTCCGCTTCTTCACAGAAAGGGTTTACAAACTCCTGCAAACACACATCAGCTTAACTCTCTAAGTTGAACGAACACATTGAAGAGCGTTCTGTTAGGTAGCTCCATTTTGGTTTTAGAAGCAGATATATCTCAATACAGCGTTTACTCCCATTCACTCTGGAATACCAAAACACAGCTCCTGGAAGAACCTGCTTCTCACTCTCTGCGTCTAAACGCGGATTCAACTCCCTTAGTTAGGCGAACACGCAGCAGAGCAGTTTGAAGGAAACGTTCGTTTTGTGTTTTAGACGGAGATTTCCAGCTATTTCTTAAATGCTTGGATTTTGCCGGGAAAATGATTTTTCCGCTTCTTCACAGAAAGGGTTTACAAACTCCTGCAAAGACACATCAGCTTAACTCTCTAAGTTGAACGCACACATTGAAGAGCGTTCTGTTAGGTAGCTCCGTTTTTGTTTTAGAAGCAGATATTTCTCAATACAGCGTTTACTCCCATTCACTCTGGAATACCAAAACGCAGCTCCTGGAAGAAACTGCTTCTCACTCTCTGCGTCTAAACGCGGATTCAACTCCCTTAGTTAGGCGAACACGCAGCAGAGCAGTTTGAAGGAAACGTTCGTTTTGTGTTTTAGACGGAGATTTTCAGCTATTTCGTAAATGCTTTGATTTGGCCGGGAAAATGCTTTTTCCGCTTCTTCACAGAAAGGGTTTACAAACTCCTGCAAACACACATCAGCTTAACTCTCTACGTTGAACGCACACATTGAAGAGCGTTCTGTTAGGTAGCTCCGTTTTGGTTTTAGAAGCAGATATTTCTCAATACAGAGTTTACTCCCATTCACTCTGGAATACCAAAACGCAGCTCCTGGAAGAAACTGCTTCTCAATCTCTGCGTCTAAACGCGGATTCAACTCCCTTAGTTAGGCGAACACGCAGCAGAGCAGTTTGAAGGAAATGTTCGTTTTGTGTTTTAGACGGAGATTTCCAGCAATTTCTTAAATGCTTTGATTTGGCCGGGAAAATGCTTTTTCCCCTTCTTCACAGAAAGGGTTTACAAACTCCTGCAAACACACATCAGCTTAACTCTCTAAGTTGAACGCACACATTGAAGAGCGTTCTGTTAGGTAGCTCCGTTTTGGTTCTAGAAGCAGATATTTCTCAATACAGTGTTTACTCCCATTCACTCTGGAATACCAAAACGCAGCTCCTGGAAGAAACTGCTTCTCACTCTCTGCTTCTAAACGCGGATTCAACTCCCTTAGTTAGGCGAACAGGCAGCAGAGCAGTTTGAAGGAAACTTTCGATTTGTGTTTTAGACGGAGATTTCCAGCTATTTCGTCAATGCTTGGATTTGGCCGGGAAAATGCTTTTTCCGCTTCTTCACAGAAAGGGTTTACAAACTCCTGCAAACACACATCAGCTTAACTCTCTAAGTTGAACGCACACATTGAAGAGCGTTCTGTTAGGTAGCTCCGTTTTGGTTTTAGAAGCAGATATTTCTCAATACAGAGTTTACTCCCATTCACTCTGGAATACCAAAACGCAGCTCCTGGGAGAAACTGCTTCTCACTGTCTGCGTCTAAACGCGGATTCAACTCCCTTAGTTAGGCGAACACGCAGCAGAGCAGTTTGAAGGAAACGTTCGTTTTGTGTTTTAGACCGAGATTTCCAGCTATTTCTTCAATGCTTGGATTTCGCCGGGAAAATGCTTTTTCCGCTTCTTCACAGAAAGGGTTTACAAACTCCTGCAAACACACATCAGCTTAACTCTCTAAGTTGAACGAACACATTGAAGAGCGTTCTGTTAGGTAGCTCCATTTTGGTTTTAGAAGCAGATATTTCTCAATACTGCGTTTACTCCCATTCACTCTGGAATACCAAAACACAGCTCCTGGAAGAACCTGCTTCTCACTCTCTGCGTCTAAACGCGGATTCAACTCCCTTAGTTAGGCGAACACGCAGCAGAGCAGTTTGAAGGAAACGTTCGTTTTGTGTTTTAGACGGAGATTTCCAGCTATTTCTAAAATGCTTGGATTTTGCCGGGAAAATGATTTTTCCGCTTCTTCACAGAAAGGGTTTACAAACTCCTGCAAAGACACATCAGCTTAACTCTCTAAGTTGAACGCACACATTGAAGAGCGTTCTGTTAGGTAGCTCCGTTTTGGTTTTAGAAGCAGATATTTCTCAATACAGCGTTTACTCCCATTCACTCTGGAATACCAAAACGCAGCTCCTGGAAGAAACTGCTTCTCACTCTCTGCGTCTAAACGCGGATTCAACTCTTTTAGTTAGTCGAACACGCAGCAGAGCAGTTTGAAGGAAACGTTCGTTTTGTGTTTTAGACCGAGATTTCCAGCTATTTCTTCAATGCTTGGATTTCGCCGGGAAAATGCTTTTTCCCCTTCTTCACAGAAAGGGTTTACAAACTCCTGCAAACACACATCAGCTTAACTCTCTAAGTTGAACGAACACATTGAAGAGCGTTCTGTTAGGTAGCTCCATTTTGGTTTTAGAAGCAGATATTTCTCAATACAGCGTTTACTCCCATTCACTCTGGAATACCAAAACACAGCTCCTGGAAGAACCTGCTTCTCACTCTCTGCGTCTAAACGCGGATTCAACTCCCTTAGTTAGGCGAACACGCAGCAGAGCAGTTTGAAAGAAACGTTCGTTTTGTGTTTTAGACGGAGATTTCCAGCTATTTCTTAAATGCTTGGATTTTGCCGGGAAAATGATTTTTCCGCTTCTTCACAGAAAGGGTTTACAAACTCCTGCAAAGACACATCAGCTTAACTCTCTAAGTTGAAGGCACACATTGAAGAGCGTTCTGTTAGGTAGCTCCGTTTTGGTTTTAGAAGCAGATATTTCTCAATACAGCGTTTACTCCCATTCACTCTGGAATACCAAAACGCAGCTCCTGGAAGAAACTGCTTCTCAATCTCTGCGTCTAAACGCTGATACAACTCCCTTAGTTAGGCGAACACGCAGCCGAGCAGTTTGAAGGAAACGTTCGTTTTGTGTTTTAGACGGAGATTTCCAGCTATTTCTTCAATGCTTGGATTTGGCCGGGAAAATGCTTTTTCCTCTTCTTCACAGAAAGGGTTTACAAACTCCTGCAAACACACATCAGCTTAACTCTCTAAGTTGAACGCACACATTGAAGAGCGTTCTGTTAGGTAGCTCCGTTTTGGTTTTAGAAGCAGATATTTCTCAATACAGCCTTTACTCCCATTCACTCTGGAATACCAAAACGCAGCTCCTGGAAGAAACTGCTTCTCACTCTCTGCGTCTAAACGCGGATTCAACTCTTTTAGTTAGTCGAACACGCAGCAGAGCAGTTTGAAGGAAACGTTCGTTTTGTGTTTTAGACCGAGATTTCCAGCTATTTCTTCAATGCTTGGATTTCGCCGGGAAAATGCTTTTTCCGCTTCTTCACAAAAAGGGTTTACAAACTCCTGCAAACACACATCAGCTTAACTCTCTAAGTTGAACGAACACATTGAAGAGCGTTCTGTTAGGTAGCTCCATTTTGGTTTTAGAAGCAGATATTTCTCAATACTGCGTTTACTCCCATTCACTCTGGAATACCAAAACACAGCTCCTGGAAGAACCTGCTTCTCACTCTCTGCGTCTAAACGCGGATTCAACTCCCTTAGTTAGGCGAACACGCAGCAGAGCAGTTTGAAGGAAACGTTCGTTTTGTGTTTTAGACCGAGATTTCCAGCTATTTCTAAAATGCTTGGATTTTGCCGGGAAAATGATTTTTCCGCTTCTTCACAGAAAGGGTTTACAAACTCCTGCAAAGACACATCAGCTTAACTCTCTAAGTTGAACGCACACATTGAAGACCGTTCTGTTAGGTAGCTCCGTTTTGGTTTTAGAAGCAGATATTTCTCAATACAGCGTTTACTCCCATTCACTCTGGAATACCAAAACGCAGCTCCTGGAAGAAACTGCTTCTCACTCTCTGCGTCTAAACGCGGATTCAACTCTTTTAGTTAGTCGAACACGCAGCAGAGCAGTTTGAAGGAAACGTTCGTTTTGTGTTTTAGACCGAGATTTCCAGCTATTTCTTCAATGCTTGGATTTCGCCGGGAAAATGCTTTTTCCGCTTCTTCACAGAAAGGGTTTACAAACTCCTGCAAACACACATCAGCTTAACTCTCTAAGTTGAACGAACACATTGAAGAGCGTTCTGTTAGGTAGCTCCGTTTTGGTTTTAGAAGCAGATATTTCTCAATACAGCGTTTACTCCCATTCACTCTGGAATACCAAAACGCAGCTCCTGGAAGAAACTGCTTCTCACTCTCTGCGTCTAAACGCGGATTCAACTCCCTTAGTTAGGCGAACACGCAGCAGAGCAGTTTGAAGGAAACGTTCGTTTTGTGGTTTAGACGGAGATTTTCAGCTATTTCGTAAATGCTTTGATTTGGCCGGGAAAATGCTTTTTCCGCTTCTTCACAGAAAGGGTTTACAAACTCCTGCAAACACACATCAGCTTAACTCTCTACGTTGAACGCACACATTGAAGAGCGTTCTGTTAGGTAGCTCCGTTTTGGTTTTAGAAGCAGATATTTCTCAATACAGAGTTTACTCCCATTCACTCTGGAATACCAAAACGCAGCTCCTGGAAGAAACTGCTTCTCAATCTCTGCGTCTAAACGCGGATTCAACTCCCTTAGTTAGGCGAACACGCAGCAGAGCAGTTTGAAGGAAATGTTCGTTTTGTGTTTTAGACGGAGATTTCCAGCAATTTCTTAAATGCTTTGATTTGGCCGGGAAAATGCTTTTTCCCCTTCTTCACAGAAAGGGTTTACAAACTCCTGCAAACACACATCAGCTTAACTCTCTAAGTTGAACGCACACATTGAAGAGCGTTCTGTTAGGTAGCTCCGTTTTGGTTTTAGAAGCAGATATTTCTCAATACAGTGTTTACTCCCATTCACTCTGGAATACCAAAACGCAGCTCCTGGAAGAAACTGCTTCTCACTCTCTGCTTCTAAACGCGGATTCAACTCCCTTAGTTAGGCGAACAGGCAGCAGAGCAGTTTGAAGGAAACTTTCGATTTGTGTTTTAGACGGAGATTTCCAGCTATTTCGTCAATGCTTGGATTTGGCCGGGAAAATGCTTTTTCCGCTTCTTCACAGAAAGGGTTTACAAACTCCTGCAAACACACATCAGCTTAACTCTCTAAGTTGAACGCACACATTGAAGAGCGTTCTGTTAGGTAGCTCCGTTTTGGTTTTAGAAGCAGATATTTCTCAATACAGAGTTTACTCCCATTCACTCTGGAATACCAAAACGCAGCTCCTGGGAGAAACTGCTTCTCAATCTCTGCGTTTAAACGCGGATTCAACTCCCTTAGTTAGGCGAACACGCAGCAGAGCAGTTTGAAGGAAACGTTCGTTTTGTGTTTTAGACCGAGATTTCCAGCTATTTCTTCAATGCTTGGATTTCGCCGGGAAAATGCTTTTTCCGCTTCTTCACAGAAAGGGTTTACAAACTCCTGCAAACACACATCAGCTTAACTCTCTAAGTTGAACGAACACATTGAAGAGCGTTCTGTTAGGTAGCTCCATTTTGGTTTTAGAAGCAGATATTTCTCAATACTGCGTTTACTCCCATTCACTCTGGAATACCAAAACACAGCTCCTGGAAGAACCTGCTTCTCACTCTCTGCGTCTAAACGCGGATTCAACTCCCTTAGTTAGGCGAACACGCAGCAGAGCAGTTTGAAGGAAACGTTCGTTTTGTGTTTTAGACGGAGATTTCCAGCTATTTCTAAAATGCTTGGATTTTGCCGGGAAAATGATTTTTCCGCTTCTTCACAGAAAGGGTTTACAAACTCCTGCAAAGACACATCAGCTTAACTCTCTAAGTTGAACGCACACATTGAAGAGCGTTCTGTTAGGTAGCTCCGTTTTGGTTTTAGAAGCAGATATTTCTCAATACAGCGTTTACTCCCATTCACTCTGGAATACCAAAACGCAGCTCCTGGAAGAAACTGCTTCTCACTCTCTGCGTCTAAACGCGGATTCAACTCTTTTAGTTAGTCGAACACGCAGCAGAGCAGTTTGAAGGAAACGTTCGTTTTGTGTTTTAGACCGAGATTTCCAGCTATTTCTTCAATGCTTGGATTTCGCCGGGAAAATGCTTTTTCCCCTTCTTCACAGAAAGGGTTTACAAACTCCTGCAAACACACATCAGCTTAACTCTCTAAGTTGAACGAACACATTGAAGAGCGTTCTGTTAGGTAGCTCCATTTTGGTTTTAGAAGCAGATATTTCTCAATACAGCGTTTACTCCCATTCACTCTGGAATACCAAAACACAGCTCCTGGAAGAACCTGCTTCTCACTCTCTGCGTCTAAACGCGGATTCAACTCCCTTAGTTAGGCGAACACGCAGCAGAGCAGTTTGAAGGAAACGTTCGTTTTGTGTTTTAGACGGAGATTTCCAGCTATTTCTTAAATGCTTGGATTTTGCCGGGAAAATGATTTTTCCGCTTCTTCACAGAAAGGGTTTACAAACTCCTGCAAAGACACATCAGCTTAACTCTCTAAGTTGAAGGCACACATTGAAGAGCGTTCTGTTAGGTAGCTCCGTTTTGGTTTTAGAAGCAGATATTTCTCAATACAGCGTTTACTCCCATTCACTCTGGAATACCAAAACGCAGCTCCTGGAAGAAACTGCTTCTCAATCTCTGCGTCTAAACGCTGATACAACTCCCTTAGTTAGGCGAACACGCAGCCGAGCAGTTTGAAGGAAACGTTCGTTTTGTGTTTTAGACGGAGATTTCCAGCTATTTCTTCAATGCTTGGATTTGGCCGGGAAAATGCTTTTTCCTCTTCTTCACAGAAAGGGTTTACAAACTCCTGCAAACACACATCAGCTTAACTCTCTAAGTTGAACGCACACATTGAAGAGCGTTCTGTTAGGTAGCTCCGTTTTGGTTTTAGAAGCAGATATTTCTCAATACAGCCTTTACTCCCATTCACTCTGGAATACCAAAACGCAGCTCCTGGAAGAAACTGCTTCTCACTCTCTGCGTCTAAACGCGGATTCAACTCTTTTAGTTAGTCGAACACGCAGCAGAGCAGTTTGAAGGAAACGTTCGTTTTGTGTTTTAGACCGAGATTTCCAGCTATTTCTTCAATGCTTGGATTTCGCCGGGAAAATGCTTTTTCCGCTTCTTCACAGAAAGGGTTTACAAACTCCTGCAAACACACATCAGCTTAACTCTCTAAGTTGAACGAAAACATTGAAGAGCGTTCTGTTAGGTAGCTCCATTTTGGTTTTAGAAGCAGATATATCTCAATACAGCGTTTAATCCCATTCACTCTGGAATACCAAAACACAGCTCCTGGAAGAACCTGCTTCTCACTCTCTGCGTCTAAACGCGGATTCAACTCCCTTAGTTAGGCGAACACGCAGCAGAGCAGTTTGAAGGAAACGTTCGTTTTGTGTTTTAGACGGAGATTTCCAGCTATTTCTTAAATGCTTGGATTTTGCCGGGAAAATGATTTTTCCGCTTCTTCACAGAAAGGGTTTACAAACTCCTGCAAAGACACATCAGCTTAACTCTCTAAGTTGAACGCACACATTGAAGAGCGTTCTGTTAGGTAGCTCCGTTTTGGTTTTAGAAGCAGATATTTCTCAATACAGCGTTTACTCCCATTCACTCTGGAATACCAAAACGCAGCTCCTGGAAGAAACTGCTTCTCACTCTCTGCGTCTAAACGCGGATTCAACTCCCTTAGTTAGGCGAACACGCAGCAGAGCAGTTTGAAGGAAACGTTCGTTTTGTGTTTTAGACGGAGATTTCCAGCAATTTCTCAAATGCTTTGATTTGGCCGAAAAAATGCTTTTTCCGCTTCTTCACAGAAAGGGTTTACAAACTCCTGCAAACACACATCAGCTTAACTCTCTAAGTTGAACGCACACATTGAAGAGCGTTCTGTTAGGTAGCTCCGTTTTGGTTTTAGAAGCAGATATTTCTCAATACAGCGTTTACTCCCATTCACTCTGGAATACCAAAACGCAGCTCCTGGAAGAAACTGCTTCTCACTCTCTGCGTCTAAACGCGGATTCAACTCTTTTAGTTAGTCGAACACGCAGCAGAGCAGTTTGAAGGAAACGTTCGTTTTGTGTTTTAGACCGAGATTTCCAGCTATTTCTTCAATGCTTGGATTTCGCCGGGAAAATGATTTTTCCGTTTCTTCACAGAAAGGGTTTACAAACTCCTGCAAAGACACATCAGCTTAACTCTCTAAGTTGAACGCACACATTGAAGAGCGTTCTGTTAGGTAGCTCCGTTTTGGTTTTAGAAGCAGATATTTCTCAATACAGCGTTTACTCCCATTCACTCTGGAATACCAAAACGCAGCTCCTGGAAGAAACTGCTTCTCACTCTCTGCGTCTAAACGCGGATTCAACTCCCTTAGTTAGGCGAACACGCAGCAGAGCAGTTTGAAGGAAACGTTCGTTTTGTGTTTTAGACGGAGATTTCCAGCTATTTCTTCAATGCTTGAATTTGGCCGGGAAAATGCTTTTTCCGCTTCTTCACAGATAGGGTTTACAAACTCCTGCAAACACACATCAGCTTAACTCTCTAAGTTGAACGCACACATTGAAGAGCGTTCTGTTAGGTAGCTCCGTTTTGGTTTTAGAAGCAGATATTTCTCAATACAGCCTTTACTCCCATTCACTCTGGAATACCAAAACGCAGCTCCTGGAAGAAACTGCTTCTCACTCTCTGCGTCTAAACGCGGATTCAACTCTTTTAGTTAGTCCAACACGCAGCAGAGCAGTTTAAAGGAAACGTTCGTTTTGTGTTTTAGACCGAGATTTCCAGCTATTTCTTCAATGCTTGGATTTCGCCGGGAAAATGCTTTTTCCGCTTCTTCACAGAAAGGGTTTACAAACTCCTGCAAACACACATCAGCTTAACTCTCTAAGTTGAACGAACACATTGAAGAGCGTTCTGTTAGGTAGCTCCATTTTGGTTTTAGAAGCAGATATATCTCAATACAGCGTTTACTCCCATTCACTCTGGAATACCAAAACACAGCTCCTGGAAGAACCTGCTTCTCACTCTCTGCGTCTAAACGCAAATTCAACTCCCTTAGTTAGGCGAACACGCAGCAGAGCAGTTTGAAGGAAACGTTCGTTTTGTGTTTTAGACGGAGATTTCCAGCTATTTCTTAAATGCTTGGATTTTGCCGGGAAAATGATTTTTCCGCTTCTTCACAGAAAGGGTTTACAAACTCCTGCAAAGACACATCAGCTTAACTCTCTAAGTTGAACGCACACATTGAAGAGCGTTCTGTTAGGTAGCTCCGTTTTGGTTTTAGAAGCAGATATTTCTCAATACAGCGTTTACTCCCATTCACTCTGGAATACCAAAACGCAGCTCATGGAAGAAACTGCTTCTCACTCTCTGCGTCTAAACGCGGATTCAACTCCCTTAGTTAGGCGAACACGCAGCAGAGCAGTTTGAAGGAAACGTTCGTTTTGTGTTTTAGACGGAGATTTTCAGCTATTTCGTAAATGCTTTGATTTGGCCGGGAAAATGCTTTTTCCGCTTCTTCACAGAAAGGGTTTACAAACTCCTGCAAACACACATCAGCTTAACTCTCTACGTTGAACGCACACATTGAAGAGCGTTCTGTTAGGTAGCTCCGTTTTGGTTTTAGAAGCAGATATTTCTCAATACAGAGTTTACTCCCATTCACTCTGGAATACCAAAACGCAGCTCCTGGAAGAAACTGCTTCTCAATCTCTGCGTCTAAACGCGGATTCAACTCCCTTAGTTAGGCGAACACGCAGCAGAGCAGTTTGAAGGAAATGTTCGTTTTGTGTTTTAGACGGAGATTTCCAGCAATTTCTTAAATGCTTTGATTTGGCCGGGAAAATGCTTTTTCCCCTTCTTCACAGAAAGGGTTTACAAACTCCTGCAAACACACATCAGCTTAACTCTCTAAGTTGAACGCACACATTGAAGAGCGTTCTGTTAGGTAGCTCCGTTTTGGTTTTAGAAGCAGATATTTCTCAATACAGTGTTTACTCCCATTCACTCTGGAATACCAAAACGCAGCTCCTGGAAGAAACTGCTTCTCACTCTCTGCTTCTAAACGCGGATTCAACTCCCTTAGTTAGGCGAACAGGCAGCAGAGCAGTTTGAAGGAAACTTTCGATTTGTGTTTTAGACGGAGATTTCCAGCTATTTCGTCAATGCTTGGATTTGGCCGGGAAAATGCTTTTTCCGCTTCTTCACAGAAAGGGTTTACAAACTCCTGCAAACACACATCAGCTTAACTCTCTAAGTTGAACGCACACATTGAAGAGCGTTCTGTTAGGTAGCTCCGTTTTGGTTTTAGAAGCAGATATTTCTCAATACAGAGTTTACTCCCATTCACTCTGGAATACCAAAACGCAGCTCCTGGGAGAAACTGCTTCTCAATCTCTGCGTCTAAACGCGGATTCAACTCCCTTAGTTAGGCGAACACGCAGCAGAGCAGTTTGAAGGAAACGTTCGTTTTGTGTTTTAGACCGAGATTTCCAGCTATTTCTTCAATGCTTGGATTTCGCCGGGAAAATGCTTTTTCCGCTTCTTCACAGAAAGGGTTTACAAACTCCTGCAAACACACATCAGCTTAACTCTCTAAGTTGAACGAACACATTGAAGAGCGTTCTGTTAGGTAGCTCCATTTTGGTTTTAGAAGCAGATATTTCTCAATACTGCGTTTACTCCCATTCACTCTGGAATACCAAAACACAGCTCCTGGAAGAACCTGCTTCTCACTCTCTGCGTCTAAACGCGGATTCAACTCCCTTAGTTAGGCGAACACGCAGCAGAGCAGTTTGAAGGAAACGTTCGTTTTGTGTTTTAGACGGAGATTTCCAGCTATTTCTAAAATGCTTGGATTTTGCCGGGAAAATGATTTTTCCGCTTCTTCACAGAAAGGGTTTACAAACTCCTGCAAAGACACATCAGCTTAACTCTCTAAGTTGAACGCACACATTGAAGAGCGTTCTGTTAGGTAGCTCCGTTTTGGTTTTAGAAGCAGATATTTCTCAATACAGCGTTTACTCCCATTCACTCTGGAATACCAAAACGCAGCTCCTGGAAGAAACTGCTTCTCACTCTCTGCGTCTAAACGCGGATTCAACTCTTTTAGTTAGTCGAACACGCAGCAGAGCAGTTTGAAGGAAACGTTCGTTTTGTGTTTTAGACCGAGATTTCCAGCTATTTCTAAAATGCTTGGATTTTGCCGGGAAAATGATTTTTCCGCTTCTTCACAGAAAGGGTTTACAAACTCCTGCAAAGACACATCAGCTTAACTCTCTAAGTTGAACGCACACATTGAAGAGCGTTCTGTTAGGTAGCTCCGTTTTGGTTTTAGAAGCAGATATTTCTCAATACAGCGTTTACTCCCATTCACTCTGGAATACCAAAACGCAGCTCCTGGAAGAAACTGCTTCTCACTCTCTGCGTCTAAACGCGGATTCAACTCTTTTAGTTAGTCGAACACGCAGCAGAGCAGTTTGAAGGAAACGTTCGTTTTGTGTTTTAGACCGAGATTTCCAGCTATTTCTTCAATGCTTGGATTTCGCCGGGAAAATGCTTTTTCCGCTTCTTCACAGAAAGGGTTTACAAACTCCTGCAAACACACATCAGCTTAACTCTCTAAGTTGAACGAACACATTGAAGAGCGTTCTGTTAGGTAGCTCCATTTTGGTTTTATAAGCAGATATTTCTCAATACAGCGTTTACTCCCATTCACTCTGGAATACCAAAACACAGCTCCTGAAGAACCTGCTTCTCACTCTCTGCGTCTAAACGCGGATTCAACTCCCTTAGTTAGGCGAACACGCAGCAGAGCAGTTTGAAGGAAACGTTCGTTTTGTGTTCTAGACGGAGATTTCCAGCTATTTCTTAAATGCTTGGATTTTGCCGGGAAAATGATTTTTCCGCTTCTTCACAGAAAGGGTTTACAAACTCCTGCAAAGACACATCAGCTTACCTCTCTAAGTTGAACGCACACATTGAAGAGCGTTCTGTTAGGTAGCTCCGTTTTGGTTTTAGAAGCAGATATTTCTCAATACAGCGTTTACTCCCATTCACTCTGGAATACCAAAACGCAGCTCCTGGAAGAAACTGCTTCTCAATCTCTGCGTCTAAACGCGGATACAACTCCCTTAGTTAGGCGAACACGCAGCCGAGCAGTTTGAAGGAAACGTTCGTTTTGTGTTTTAGACGGAGATTTCCAGCAATTTATTAAATGCTTTGATTTGGCCGGGAAAATGCTTTTTCCGCTTCTTCACAGAAAGGGTTTACAAACTCCTGCAAACACACATCAGCTTAACTCTCTAAGTTGAACGCACACATTGAAGAGCGTTTTGTTAGGTAGCTCCGTTTTGGTTTTATAAGCAGATATTTCTCAATACAGCGTTTACTCCCATTCACTCTGGAATACCAAAACGCAGCTCCTGAAAGAAACTGCTTCTCACTCTCTGCGTCTAAACGCGGATTCAACTCCCTTAGTTAGGCGAACACGCAGCAGAGCAGTTTGAAGGAAACGTTCGTTTTGTGTTTTAGACGGAGATTTCCAGCTATTTCTTCAATGCTTGGATTTGGCCGGGAAAATGCTTTTTCCGCTTCTTCACAGAAAGGGTTTACAAACTCCTGCAAACACACATCAGCTTAACTCTCTAAGTTGAACGCACACATTGAAGAGCGTTCTGTTAGGTAGCTCCGTTTTGGTTTTAGAAGCAGATATTTCTCAATACAGCGTTTACTCCCATTCACTCTGGAATACCAAAACGCAGCTCCTGGAAGAAACTGCTTCTCACTCTCTGCGTCTAAACGCGGATTCCACTCCCTTAGTTAGGCGAACACGCAGCAGAGCAGTTTGAAGGAAACGTTCGTTTTGTGGTTCAGACGGAGATTTCCAGCTATTTCGTAAATGCTTTGATTTGGCCGGGAAAATGCTTTTTCCGCTTCTTCACAGAAAGGGTTTACAAACTCCTGCAAACACACATCAGCTTAACTCTCTAAGTTGAACGCACACATTGAAGAGCGTTCTGTTAGGTAGCTCCGTTTTGGTTTTAGAAGCAGATATTTCTCAATACAGAGTTTACTCCCATTCACTCTGGAATACCAAAACGCAGCTCCTGGAAGAAACTGCTTCTCAATCTCTGCGTCTAAACGCGGATTCAACTCCCTTAGTTAGGCGAACACGCAGCAGAGCAGTTTGAAGGAAACGTTCGTTTTGTGTTTTAGACGGAGATTTCCAGCAATTTCTTAAATGCTTTGATTTGGCCGGGAAAATGCTTTTTCCGCTTCTTCACAGAAAGGGTTTACAAACTCCTGCAAACACACATCAGCTTAACTCTCTAAGTTGAACGCACACATTGAAGAGCGTTCTGTTAGGTAGCTCCGTTTTGGTTTTAGAAGCAGATATTTCTCAATACAGCGTTTACTCCCATTCACTCTGGAATACCAAAACGCAGCTCCTGGAAGAAACTTCTTCTCACTCTCTGCGTCTAAACGCGGATTCAACTCCCTTAGTTAGGCGAACAGGCAGCAGAGCAGTTTGAAGGAAACGTTCGATTTGTGTTTTAGACGGAGATTTCCAGCTATTTCGTCACTGCTTGGATTTGGCCGGGAAAATGCTTTTTCCGCTTCTTCAAAGAAAGGGTTTACAAACTCCTGCAAACACATATCAGCTTAACTCTCTAAGTTGAACGCACACATTGAAGAGCGTTCTGTTAGGTAGCTCCGTTTTGGTTTTAGAAGCAGATATTTCTCAATACAGCGTTTACTCCCATTCACTCTGGAATACCAAAACGCAGCTCCTGGAAGAAACTGCTTGTCACTCTCTGCGTCTAAATGCGGATTCAACTCCCTTAGTTAGGCGAACACGCAGCAGAGCAGTTTGAAGGAAACGTTCGTTTTGTGTTTTAGACGGAGATCTCCAGCTATTTCTTCAATGCTTGGATTTGGCCGGGAAAATGCTTTTTCCGCTTCTTCACAGAAAAGGTTTACAAACTCCTGCAAACACACATCAGCTTAACTCTCTAAGTTGAACGCACACATTGAAGAGCGTTCTGTTAGGTAGCTCCGTTTTGGTTTTAGAAGCAGATATTTCTCAATACAGCGTTTACTCCCATTCACTCTGGAATACCAAAACGCAGCTCCTGGAAGAAACTGCTTCTCACTCTCTGCGTCTAAACGCGGATTCAACTCCCTTAGTTAGGCGAACACGCAGCAGAGCAGTTTGAAGGAAACGTTCGTTTTGTGGTTTAGACGGAGATTTCCAGCTATTTCGTAAATGCTTTGATTTGGCCGGGAAAATGCTTTTTCCGCTTCTTCACAGAAAGGGTTTACAAACTCCTGCAAACACACATCAGCTTAACTCTCTAAGTTGAACGCACACATTGAAGAGCGTTCTGTTAGGTAGCTCCGTTTTGGTTTTAGAAGCAGATATTTCTCAATACAGAGTTTACTCCCATTCACTCTGGAATACCAAAACGCAGCTCCTGGGAGAAACTGCTTCTCAATCTCTGCGTCTAAACGCGGATTCAACTCCCTTAGTTAGGCGAACACGCAGCAGAGCAGTTTGAAGGAAACGTTCGTTTTGTGTTTTAGACCGAGATTTCCAGCTATTTCTTCAATGCTTGGATTTCGCCGGGAAAATGCTTTTTCCGCTTCTTCACAGAAAGGGTTTACAAACTCCTGCAAACACACATCAGCTTACCTCTCCAAGTTGAACGAACACATTGAAGAGCGTTCTGTTAGGTAGCTCCATTTTGGTTTTAGAAGCAGATATTTCTCAATACTGCGTTTACTCCCATTCACTCTGGAATACCAAAACACAGCTCCTGGAAGAACCTGCTTCTCACTCTCTGCGTCTAAACGCGGATTCAACTCCCTTAGTTAGGCGAACACGCAGCAGAGCAGTTTGAAGGAAACGTTCGTTTTGTGTTTTAGACGGAGATTTCCAGCTATTTCTAAAATGCTTGGATTTTGCCGGGAAAATGATTTTTCCGCTTCTTCACAGAAAGGGTTTACAAACTCCTGCAAAGACACATCAGCTTAACTCTCTAAGTTGAACGCACACATTGAAGAGCGTTCTGTTAGGTAGCTCCGTTTTGGTTTTAGAAGCAGATATTTCTCAATACAGCGTTTACTCCCATTCACTCTGGAATACCAAAACGCAGCTCCTGGAAGAAACTGCTTCTCACTCTCTGCGTCTAAACGCGGATTCAACTCTTTTAGTTAGTCGAACACGCAGCAGAGCAGTTTGAAGGAAACGTTCGTTTTGTGTTTTAGACCGAGATTTCCAGCTATTTCTTCAATGCTTGGATTTCGCCGGGAAAATGCTTTTTCCCCTTCTTCACAGAAAGGGTTTACAAACTCCTGCAAACACACATCAGCTTAACTCTCTAAGTTGAACGAACACATTGAAGAGCGTTCTGTTAGGTAGCTCCATTTTGGTTTTAGAAGCAGATATTTCTCAATACAGCGTTTACTCCCATTCACTCTGGAATACCAAAACACAGCTCCTGGAAGAACCTGCTTCTCACTCTCTGCGTCTAAACGCGGATTCAAATCCCTTAGTTAGGCGAACACGCAGCAGAGCAGTTTGAAGGAAACGTTCGTTTTGTGTTTTAGACGGAGATTTCCAGCTATTTCTTAAATGCTTGCATTTTGCCGGGAAAATGATTTTTCCGCTTCTTCACAGAAAGGGTTTACAAACTCCTGCAAAGACACATCAGCTTAACTCTCTAAGTTGATAGCACACATTGAAGAGCGTTCTGTTAGGTAGCTCCGTTTTGGTTTTAGAAGCAGATATTTCTCAATACAGCGTTTACTCCCATTCACTCTGGAATACCAAAACGCAGCTCCTGGAAGAAACTGCTTCTCAATCTCTGCGTCTAAACGCTGATACAACTCCCTTAGTTAGGCGAACACGCAGCCGAGCAGTTTGAAGGAAACGTTCGTTTTGTGTTTTAGACGGAGATTTCCAGCTATTTCTTCAATGCTTGGATTTGGCCGGGAAAATGCTTTTTCCTCTTCTTCACAGAAAGGGTTTACAAACTCCTGCAAACACACATCAGCTTAACTCTCTAAGTTGAACGCACACATTGAAGAGCGTTCTGTTAGGTAGCTCCGTTTTGGTTTTAGAAGCAGATATTTCTCAATACAGCCTTTACTCCCATTCACTCTGGAATACCAAAACGCAGCTCCTGGAAGAAACTGCTTCTCACTCTCTGCGTCTAAACGCGGATTCAACTCTTTTAGTTAGTCGAACACGCAGCAGAGCAGTTTGAAGGAAACGTTCGTTTTGTGTTTTAGACCGAGATTTCCAGCTATTTCTTCAATGCTTGGATTTCGCCGGGAAAATGCTTTTTCCGCTTCTTCACAAAAAGGGTTTACAAACTCCTGCAAACACACATCAGCTTAACTCTCTAAGTTGAACGAACACATTGAAGAGCGTTCTGTTAGGTAGCTCCATTTTGGTTTTAGAAGCAGATATTTCTCAATACTGCGTTTACTCCCATTCACTCTGGAATACCAAAACACAGCTCCTGGAAGAACCTGCTTCTCACTCTCTGCGTCTAAACGCGGATTCAACTCCCTTAGTTAGGCGAACACGCAGCAGAGCAGTTTGAAGGAAACGTTCGTTTTGTGTTTTAGACGGAGATTTCCAGCTATTTCTAAAATGCTTGGATTTTGCCGGGAAAATGATTTTTCCGCTTCTTCACAGAAAGGGTTTACAAACTCCTGCAAAGACACATCAGCTTAACTCTCTAAGTTGAACGCACACATTGAAGAGCGTTCTGTTAGGTAGCTCCGTTTTGGTTTTAGAAGCAGATATTTCTCAATACAGCGTTTACTCCCATTCACTCTGGAATACCAAAACGCAGCTCCTGGAAGAAACTGCTTCTCACTCTCTGCGTCTAAACGCGGATTCAACTCTTTTAGTTAGTCGAACACGCAGCAGAGCAGTTTGAAGGAAACGTTCGTTTTGTGTTTTAGACCGAGATTTCCAGCTATTTCTTCAATGCTTGGATTTCGCCGGGAAAATGCTTTTTCCGCTTCTTCACAGAAAGGGTTTACAAACTCCTGCAAACACACATCAGCTTAACTCTCTAAGTTGAACGAACACATTGAAGAGCGTTCTGTTAGGTAGCTCCATTTTGGTTTTATAAGCAGATATTTCTCAATACAGCGTTTACTCCCATTCACTCTGGAATACCAAAACACAGCTCCTGGAAGAACCTGCTTCTCACTCTCTGCGTCTAAACGCGGATTCAACTCCCTTAGTTAGGCGAACACGCAGCAGAGCAGTTTGAAGGAAACGTTCGTTTTGTGTTCTAGACGGAGATTTCCAGCTATTTCTTAAATGCTTGGATTTTGCCGGGAAAATGATTTTTCCGCTTCTTCACAGAAAGGGTTTACAAACTCCTGCAAAGACACATCAGCTTACCTCTCTAAGTTGAACGCACACATTGAAGAGCGTTCTGTTAGGTAGCTCCGTTTTGGTTTTAGAAGCAGATATTTCTCAATACAGCGTTTACTCCCATTCACTCTGGAATACCAAAACGCAGCTCCTGGAAGAAACTGCTTCTCAATCTCTGCGTCTAAACGCGGATACAACTCCCTTAGTTAGGCGAACACGCAGCAGAGCAGTTTGAAGGAAACGTTCGTTTTGTGTTTTAGACGGAGATTTCCAGCAATTTATTAAATGCTTTGATTTGGCCGGGAAAATGCTTTTGCCGCTTCTTCACAGAAAGGGTTTACAAACTCCTGCAAACACACATCAGCTTAACTCTCTAAGTTGAACGCACACATTGAAGAGCGTTTTGTTAGGTAGCTCCGTTTTGGTTTTATAAGCAGATATTTCTCAATACAGCGTTTACTCCCATTCACTCTGGAATACCAAAACGCAGCTCCTGAAAGAAACTGCTTCTCACTCTCTGCGTCTAAACGCGGATTCAACTCCCTTAGTTAGGCGAACACGCAGCAGAGCAGTTTGAAGGAAACGTTCGTTTTGTGTTTTAGACGGAGATTTCCAGCTATTTCTTCAATGCTTGGATTTGGCCGGGAAAATGCTTTTTCCGCTTCTTCACAGAAAGGGTTTACAAACTCCTGCAAACACACATCAGCTTAACTCTCTAAGTTGAACGCACACATTGAAGAGCGTTCTGTTAGGTAGCTCCGTTTTGGTTTTAGAAGCAGATATTTCTCAATACAGCGTTTACTCCCATTCACTCTGGAATACCAAAACGCAGCTCCTGGAAGAAACTGCTTCTCACTCTCTGCGTCTAAACGCGGATTCAACTCCCTTAGTTAGGCGAACACGCAGCAGAGCAGTTTGAAGGAAACGTTCGTTTTGTGGTTCAGACGGAGATTTCCAGCTATTTCGTAAATGCTTTGATTTGGCCGGGAAAATGCTTTTTCCGCTTCTTCACAGAAAGGGTTTACAAACTCCTGCAAACACACATCAGCTTAACTCTCTAAGTTGAACGCACACATTGAAGAGCGTTCTGTTAGGTAGCTCCGTTTTGGTTTTAGAAGCAGATATTTCTCAATACAGAGTTTACTCCCATTCACTCTGGAATACCAAAACGCAGCTCCTGGAAGAAACTGCTTCTCAATCTCTGCGTCTAAACGCGGATTCAACTCCCTTAGTTAGGCGAACACGCAGCAGAGCAGTTTGAAGGAAACGTTCGTTTTGTGTTTAAGACGGAGATTTCCAGCAATTTCTTAAATGCTTTGATTTGGCCGGGAAAATGCTTTTTCCGCTTCTTCACAGAAAGGGTTTACAAACTCCTGCAAACACACATCAGCTTAACTCTCTAAGTTGAACGCACACATTGAAGAGCGTTCTGTTAGGTAGCTCCGTTTTGGTTTTAGAAGCAGATATTTCTCAATACAGCGTTTACTCCCATTCACACTGGAATACCAAAACGCAGCTCCTGGAAGAAACTGCTTCTCACTCTCTGGGTTTAAACGCGGATTCAAGTCCCTTAGTTAAGCGAACACGCAGCAGAGCAGTTTGAAGGAAACGTTCGTTTTGTGTTTTAGACGGAGATTTCCAGCAATTTCTTAAATGCTTTGATTTGGCCGGGAAAATGCTTTTTCCGCTTCTTCACAGAAAGGGTTTACAAACTCCTGCAAACACACATCAGCTTAACTCTCTAAGTTGAACGCACACATTGAAGAGCGTTCTGTTAGGTAGCTCCGTTTTGGTTTTAGAAGCAGATATTTCTCAATACAGCGTTTACTCCCATTCACTCTGGAATACCAAAACGCAGCTCCTGGAAGAAACTGCTTCTCACTCTCTGCGTCTAAACGCGGATTCAACTCCCTTAGTTAGGCGAACAGGCAGCAGAGCAGTTTGAAGGAAACGTTCGATTTGTGTTTTAGACGGAGATTTCCAGCTATTTCGTCAATGCTTGGATTTGGCCGGGAAAATGCTTTTTCCGCTTCTTCAAAGAAAGGGTTTACAAACTCCTGCAAACACATATCAGCTTAACTCTCTAAGTTGAACGCACACATTGAAGAGCGTTCTCTTAGGTAGCTCCGTTTTGGTTTTAGAAGCAGATATTTCTCAATACAGCGTTTACTCCCATTCACTCTGGAATACCAAAACGCAGCTCCTGGAAGAGACTGCTTGTCACTCTCTGCGTCTAAATGCGGATTCAACTCCCTTAGTTAGGCGAACACGCAGCAGAGCAGTTTGAAGGAAACGTTCGTTTTGTGTTTTAGACGGAGATCTCCAGCTATTTCTTCAATGCTTGGATTTGGCCGGGAAAATGCTTTTTCCGCTTCTTCACAGAAAAGGTTTACAAACTCCTGCAAACACACATCAGCTTAACTCTCTAAGTTGAACGCACACATTGAAGAGCGTTCTGTTAGGTAGCTCCGTTTTGGTTTTAGAAGCAGATATTTCTCAATACAGCGTTTACTCCCATTCACACTGGAATACCAAAACGCAGCTCCTGGAAGAAACTGCTTCTCACTCTCTGCGTTTACACGCGGATTCAAGTCCCTTAGTTAAGCGAACACGCAGCAGAGCAGTTTGAAGGAAACGTTCGTTTTGTGTTTTAGACGGAGATTTCCAGCTATTTCTTAAATGCTTGGATTAGGCCGGGAAAATGCTTTTTCCGCTTCTTCACAGAAAGGGTTTACAAACTCCTGCAAACACACATCAGCTTAACTCTCTAAGCTGAACGCACACGTTGAAGAGCGTTCTGTTAGGTAGCTCCGTTTTGGTTTTAGAATCAGATATTTCTCAATACAGCGTTTACTCCCATTCCCTCTGGAATACAAAAACGCAGCTCCTGGAAGAAACTGCTTCTCACTCTCTGCGTCTAAACGCGGATTCAACTCCCTTAGTTAGGCGAACACGCAGCAGAGCAGTTTGAAGGAAACGTTCGTTTTGTGTTTTAGACGGAGATTTCCAGCTATTTCGTAAATGCTTGGATTTGGCCGGGAAAATGCTTTTTCCGCTTCTTCACAGAAAGGGTTTACAAACTCCTGCAAACACACATCAGCTTAACTCTCTAAGTTGAACGCACACATTGAAGAGCGTTCTGTTAGGTAGCTCCGTTTTGGTTTTAGAAGCAGATATTTCTCAATACAGCGTTTACTCCCATTCACTCTGGAATACCAAAACGCAGCTCCTGGAAGAAACTGCTTCTCACTGTCTGCGTCTAAACGCGGATTCAACTCCCTTAGTTAGGCGAACACGCAGCAGAGCAGTTTGAAGGAAACGTTCGTTTTGTGTTTTAGACCGAGATTTCCAGCTATTTCTTCAATGCTTGGATTTCGCCGGGAAAATGCTTTTTCCGCTTCTTCACAGAAAGGGTTTACAAACTCCTGCAAACACACATCAGCTTAACTCTCTAACTTGAACGCACACATTGAAGAGCGTTCTGTTAGGTAGCTCCGTTTTGGTTTTAGAAGCAGATATTTTTCAATACAGCGTTTACTCCCATTCACTCTGGAATACCAAAACGCAGCTCCTGAAAGCAACTGCTTCTCACTCTCTGCGTCTAAACGCGGATTCAAGTCCCTTAGTTAGGCGAACACGCAGCAGAGCAGTTTGAAGGAAACGTTCGTTTTGTGTTTTAGACGGAGATTTCCAGCTATTTCTTCAATGCTTGGATTTGGCAGGGAAAATGCTTTTTCCGCTTCTTCACAGAAAGGGTTTACAAACTCCTGCAAACACACATCAGCTTAACTCTCTAAGTTGAACGCACACATTGAAGAGCGTTCTGTTAGGTAGCTCCGTTTTGGTTTTAGAAGCAGATATTTCTCAATACAGCGTTTACTCCCATTCACTCTGGAATACCAAAACGCAGCTCCTGGAAGAAACTGCTTCTCACTCTCTGCGTCTAAACGCGGATTCAACTCTTTTAGTTAGTCGAACACGCAGCAGAGCAGTTTGAAGGAAACGTTCGTTTTGTGTTTTAGACCGAGATTTCCAGCTATTTCTTCAATGCTTGGATTTCGCCGGGAAAATGCTTTTTCCGCTTCTTCACAGAAAGGGTTTACAAACTCCTGCAAACACACATCAGCTTAACTCTCTAAGTTGAACGAACACATTGAAGAGCGTTCTGTTAGGTAGCTCCATTTTGGTTTTAGAAGCAGATATATCTCAATACAGCGTTTACTCCCATTCATCCTGGAATACCAAAACACAGCTCCTGGAAGAACCTGCTTCTCACTCTCTGCGTCTAAACGCGGATTCAACTCCCTTAGTTAGGCGAACACGCAGCAGAGCAGTTTGAAGGAAACGTTCGTTTTGTGTTTTAGACGGAGATTTCCAGCTATTTCTTAAATGCTTGGATTTTGCCGGGAAAATGATTTTTCCGCTTCTTCACAGAAAGGGTTTACAAACTCCTGCAAAGACACATCAGCTTAACTCTCTAAGTTGAACGCACACATTGAAGAGCGTTCTGTTAGGTAGCTCCGTTTTGGTTTTAGAAGCAGATATTTCTCAATACAGCGTTTACTCCCATTCACTCTGGAATACCAAAACGCAGCTCCTGGAAGAAACTGCTTCTCACTCTCTGCGTCTAAACGCGGATTCAACTCCCTTAGTTAGGCGAACACGCAGCAGAGCAGTTTGAAGGAAACGTTTGTTTTGTGTTTTAGACGGAGATTTCCAGCAATTTCTCAAATGCTTTGATTTGGCCGAAAAAATGCTTTTTCCGCTTCTTCACAGAAAGGGTTTACAAACTCCTGCAAACACACATCAGCTTAACTCTCTAAGTTGAACGCACACATTGAAGAGCGTTCTGTTAGGTAGCTCCGTTTTGCTTTTAGAAGCAGATACTTCTCAATACAGCGTTTACTCCCATTCACTCTGGAATACCAAAACGCAGCTCCTGGAAGAAACTGCTTCTCACTCTCTGCGTCTAAACGCGGATTCAACTCCCTTAGTTAGGCGAACACGCAGCAGAGCAGTTTGAAGGAAACGTTCGTTTTGTGTTTTCGACGGAGATTTCCAGCTATTTCTTCAATGCTTGGATTTGGCCGGGAAAATGCTTTTTCCGCTTCTTCACAGAAAGGGTTTACAAACTCCTGCAAACACACATCAGCTTAACTCTCTAAGTTGAACGCAGGCATTGAAGAGCGTTCTGTTAGGTAGCTCCGTATTGGTTTTAGAAGCAGATATTTCTCAATACAGCGTTTACTCCCATTCACTCTGGAATACCAAAACGCAGCTCCTGGAAGAAACTGCTTCTCATTCTCTGCGTCTAAACGCGGATTCAACTCCCTTAGTTAGGCGAACACGCAGCAGAGCACTTTGAAGGAAACGTTCGTTTTGTGTTTTAGACGGAGATTTCCAGCTATTTCTTCAATGCTTGGATTTGGCCGGGAAAATGCTTTTTCCGCTTCTTCACAGAAAGGGTTTACAAACTCCTGCAAACACACATCAGCTTAACTCTCTAAGTTGAACGCACACATTGAAGAGCGTTCTGTTAGGTAGCTCCGTTTTGCTTTTAGAAGCAGATATTTCTCAATACAGCGTTTACTCCCTTTCACTCTGGAATACCAAAACGCAGCTCCTGGAAGAAACTGCTTCTCACTCTCTGCGTCTAAACGCGGATTCAACTCCCTTAGTTAGGCGAACACGCAGCAGAGCAGTTTGAAGGAAACGTTCGTTTTGTGTTTTAGACGGAGATTTCCAGCTATTTCTTCAATGCTTGGATTTGGCCGGGAAAATGCTTTTTCCTCTTCTTCACAGAAAGGGTTTACAAACTCCTGCAAACACACATCAGCTTAACTCTCTAAGTTGAACGCACACATTGAAGAGCGTTCTGTTAGGTAGCTCCGTTTTGGTTTTAGAAGCAGATATTTCTCAATACAGCGTTTACTCCCATTCACTCTGGAATACCAAAACGCAGCTCCTGGAAGAAACTGCTTCTCACTCTCTGCGTCTAAACGCGGATTCAACTCTTTTAGTTAGTCGAACACGCAGCAGAGCAGTTTGAAGGAAACGTTCGTTTTGTGTTTTAGACCGAGATTTCCAGCTATTTCTTCAATGCTTGGATTTCGCCGGGAAAATGCTTTTTCCGCTTCTTCACAGAAAGGGTTTACAAACTCCTGCAAACACACATCAGCTTAACTCTCTAAGTTGAACGCACACATTGAAGAGCGTTCTGTTAGGTAGCTCCGTTTTGGTTTTAGAAGCAGATATTTCTCAATACAGCGTTTACTCCCATTCACTCTGGAATACCAAAACGCAGCTCCTGGAAGAAACTGCTTCTCAATCTCTGCGTCTAAACGCGGATACAACTCCCTTAGTTAGGCGAACACGCAGCAGAGCAGTTTGAAGGAAACGTTCGTTTTGTGTTTTAGACGGAGATTTCCAGCAATTTATTAAATGCTTTGATTTGGCCGGGAAAATGCTTTTTCCGCTTCTTCACAGAAAGGGTTTACAAACTCCTGCAAACACACATCAGCTTAACTCTCTAACTTGAACGCACACATTGAAGAGCGTTCTGTTAGGTAGCTCCGTTTTGGTTTTAGAAGCAGATATTTCTCAATACAGCGTTTACTCCCATTCACTCTGGAATACCAAAACGCAGCTCCTGAAAGGAACTGCTTCTCACTCTCTGCGTCTAAACGCGGATTCAACTCCCTTAGTTAGGCGAACACGCAGCAGAGCAGTTTGAAGGAAACGTTCGTTTTGTGTTTTAGACGGAGATTTCCAGCTATTTCTTCAATGCTTGGATTTGGCCGGGAAAATGCTTTTTCCGCTTCTTCACAGAAAGGGTTTACAAACTCCTGCAAACACACATCAGCTTAACTCTCTAAGTTGAACGCACACATTGAAGAGCGTTCTGTTAGGTAGCTCCGTTTTGGTTTTAGAAGCAGATATTTCTCAATACAGCGTTTACTCCCATTCACTCTGGAATACCAAAACGCAGCTCCTGGAAGAAACTGCTTCTCACTCTCTGCGTCTAAACGCGGATTCAACTCTTTTAGTTAGTCGAACACGCAGCAGAGCAGTTTGAAGGAAACGTTCGTTTTGTGTTTTAGACCGAGATTTCCAGCTATTTCTTCAATGCTTGGATTTCGCCGGGAAAATGCTTTTTCCGCTTCTTCACAGAAAGGGTTTACAAACTCCTGCAAACACACATCAGCTTAACTCTCTAAGTTGAACGAACACATTGAAGAGCGTTCTGTTAGGTAGCTCCATTTTGGTTTTAGAAGCAGATATATCTCAATACAGCGTTTACTCCCATTCACTCTGGAATACCAAAACACAGCTCCTGGAAGAACCCGCTTCTCACTCTCTGCGTCTAAACGCGGATTCAACTCCCTTAGTTAGGCGAACACGCAGCAGAGCAGTTTGAAGGAAACGTTCGTTTTGTGTTTTAGACGGAGATTTCCAGCTATTTCTTAAATGCTTGGATTTTGCCGGGAAAATGATTTTTCCGCTTCTTCACAGAAAGGGTTTACAAACTCCTGCAAAGACACATCAGCTTAACTCTCTAAGTTGAACGCACACATTGAAGAGCGTTCTGTTAGGTAGCTCCGTTTTGGTTTTAGAAGCAGATATTTCTCAATACAGCGTTTACTCCCATTCACTCTGGAATACCAAAACGCAGCTCCTGGAAGAAACTGCTTCTCACTCTCTGCGTCTAAACGCGGATTCAACTCCCTTAGTTAGGCGAACACGCAGCAGAGCAGTTTGAAGGAAACGTTTGTTTTGTGTTTTAGACGGAGATTTCCAGCAATTTCTCAAATGCTTTGATTTGGCCGAAAAAATGCTTTTTCCGCTTCTTCACAGAAAGGGTTTACAAACTCCTGCAAACACACATCAGCTTAACTCTCTAAGTTGAACGCACACATTGAAGAGCGTTCTGTTAGGTAACTCCGTTTTGGTTTTAGAAGCAGATATTTCTCAATACAGCGTTTACTCCCATTCACTCTGGAATAACAAAACGCAGCTCCTGGAAGAAACTGCTTCTCAATCTCTGCGTCTAAACGCTGATACAACTCCCTTAGTTAGGCGAACACGCAGCCGAGCAGTTTGAAGGAAACGTTCGTTTTGTGTTTTAGACGGAGATTTCCAGCAATTTCTTCAATGCTTTGATTTGGCCGGGAAAATGCATTTTCCGCTGCTTCACAGAAAGGGTTTACAAACTCCTGCAAACACACATCAGCTTAACTCTCTAAGTTGAACGCACACATTGAAGAGCGTTCTGTTAGGTAGCTCCGTTTTGGTTTTAGAAGCAGATATTTCTCAATACAGCGTTTACTCCCATTCACTCTGGAATACCAAAACGCAGCTCCTGAAAGAAACTGCTTCTCACTCTCTGCGTCTAAACGCGGATTCAACTCCCTTAGTTAGGCGAACACGCAGCAGAGCAGTTTGAAGGAAACGTTCGTTTTGTGTTTTAGACGGAGATTTCCAGCTATTTCTTCAATGCTTGGATTTGGCCGGGAAAATGCTTTTTCCTCTTCTTCACAGAAAGGGTTTACAAACTCCTGCAAACACACATCAGCTTAACTCTCTAAGTTGAACGCACACATTGAAGAGCGTTCTGTTAGGTAGCTCCGTTTTGGTTTTAGAAGCAGATATTTCTCAATACAGCGTTTACTCCCATTCACTCTGGAATACCAAAACGCAGCTCCTGGAAGAAACTGCTTCTCACTCTCTGCGTCTAAACGCGGATTCAACTCTTTTAGTTAGTCGAACACGACGCAGAGCAGTTTGAAGGAAACGTTCGTTTTGTGTTTTAGACCGAGATTTCCAGCTATTTCTTCAATGCTTGGATTTCGCCGGGAAAATGCTTTTTCCGCTTCTTCACAGAAAGGGTTTACAAACTCCTGCAAACACACATCAGCTTAACTCTCTAAGTTGAACGAACACATTGAAGAGCGTTCTGTTTGGTAGCTCCATTTTGGTTTTATAAGCAGATATTTCTCAATACAGCGTTTACTCCCATTCACTCTGGAATACCAAAACACAGCTCCTGGAAGAACCTGCTTCTCACTCTCTGCGTCTAAACGCGGATTCAACTCCCTTAGTTAGGCGAACACGCAGCAGAGCAGTTTGAAGGAAACGTTCGTTTTGTGTTTTAGACGGAGATTTCCAGCTATTTCTTCAATGCTTGGATTTGGCCGGGAAAATGCTTTTTCCGCTTCTTCACAGAAAGGGTTTACAAACTCCTGCAAACACACATCAGCTTAACTCTCTAAGTTGAACGCACACATTGAAGAGCGTTCTGTTAGGTAGCTCCGTTTTGGTTTTAGAAGCAGATATTTCTCAATACAGCGTTTACTCCCATTCACTCTGGAATACCAAAACGCAGCTCCTGGAAGAAACTGCTTCTCACTCTCTGCGTCTAAACGCGGATTCAACTCCCTTAGTTAGGCGAACACGCAGCAGAGCAGTTTGAAGGAAACGTTCGTTTTGTGGTTTAGACGGAGATTTCCAGCTATTTCGTAAATGATTTGATTTGGCCGGGAAAATGCTTTTTCCGCTTCTTCACAGAAAGGGTTTACAAACTCCTGCAAACACACATCAGCTTAACTCTCTAAGTTGAACGAACACATTGAAGAGCGTTCTGTTAGGTAGCTCCATTTTGGTTTTAGAAGCAGATATTTCTCAATACTGCGTTTACTCCCATTCACTCTGGAATACCAAAACACAGCTCCTGGAAGAACCTGCTTCTCACTCTCTGCGTCTAAACGCGGATTCAACTCCCTTAGTTAGGCGAACACGCAGCAGAGCAGTTTGAAGGAAACGTTCGTTTTGTGTTTTAGACGGAGATTTCCAGCTATTTCTAAAATGCTTGGATTTTGCCGGGAAAATGATTTTTCCGCTTCTTCACAGAAAGGGTTTACAAACTCCTGCAAAGACACATCAGCTTAACTCTCTAAGTTGAACGCACACATTGAAGAGCGTTCTGTTAGGTAGCTCCGTTTTGGTTTTAGAAGCAGATATTTCTCAATACAGCGTTTACTCCCATTCACTCTGGAATACCAAAACGCAGCTCCTGGAAGAAACTGCTTCTCACTCTCTGCGTCTAAACGCGGATTCAACTCTTTTAGTTAGTCGAACACGCAGCAGAGCAGTTTGAAGGAAACGTTCGTTTTGTGTTTTAGACCGAGATTTCCAGCTATTTCTTCAATGCTTGGATTTCGCCGGGAAAATGCTTTTTCCCCTTCTTCACAGAAAGGGTTTACAAACTCCTGCAAACACACATCAGCTTAACTCTCTAAGTTGAACGAACACATTGAAGAGCGTTCTGTTAGGTAGCTCCATTTTGGTTTTAGAAGCAGATATTTCTCAATACAGCGTTTACTCCCATTCACTCTGGAATACCAAAACACAGCTCCTGGAAGAACCTGCTTCTCACTCTCTGCGTCTAAACGCGGATTCAACTCCCTTAGTTAGGCGAACACGCAGCCGAGCAGTTTGAAGGAAACGTTCGTTTTGTGTTTTAGACGGAGATTTCCAGCTATTTCTTCAATGCTTGGATTTGGCCGGGAAAATGCTTTTTCCGCTTCTTCACAGAAAGGGTTTACAAACTCCTGCAAACACACATCAGCTTAACTCTCTAAGTTGAACGCACACATTGAAGAGCGTTCTGTTAGGTAGCTCCGTTTTGGTTTTAGAAGCAGATATTTCTCAATACA
The DNA here is from genome assembly GCF_049354715.1 of Callithrix jacchus. Taxonomy (NCBI): domain Eukaryota; kingdom Metazoa; phylum Chordata; class Mammalia; order Primates; family Cebidae; genus Callithrix; species Callithrix jacchus. The sequence goes on along the minus strand of NC_133510.1, from coordinate 26,267,511 downwards.
GCGTTTACTCCCATTCACTCTGGAATACCAAAACGCAGCTCCTGGAAGAAACTGCTTCTCACTCTCTGCGTCTAAACGCGGATTCAACTCTTTTAGTTAGTCGAACACGCAGCAGAGCAGTTTGAAGGAAACGTTCGTTTTGTGTTTTAGACCGAGATTTCCAGCTATTTCTTCAATGCTTGGATTTCGCCGGGAAAATGCTTTTTCCGCTTCTTCACAAAAAGGGTTTACAAACTCCTGCAAACACACATCAGCTTAACTCTCTAAGTTGAACGAACACATTGAAGAGCGTTCTGTTAGGTAGCTCCATTTTGGTTTTAGAAGCAGATATTTCTCAATACTGCGTTTACTCCCATTCACTCTGGAATACCAAAACACAGCTCCTGGAAGAACCTGCTTCTCACTCTCTGCGTCTAAACGCGGATTCAACTCCCTTAGTTAGGCGAACACGCAGCAGAGCAGTTTGAAGGAAACGTTCGTTTTGTGTTTTAGACGGAGATTTCCAGCTATTTCTTAAATGCTTGGATTTTGCCGGGAAAATGATTTTTCCGCTTCTTCACAGAAAGGGTTTACAAACTCCTGCAAAGACACATCAGCTTAACTCTCTAAGTTGAACGCACACATTGAAGAGCGTTCTGTTAGGTAGCTCCGTTTTGGTTTTAGAAGCAGATATTTCTCAATACAGCGTTTACTCCCATTCACTCTGGAATACCAAAACGCAGCTCCTGGAAGAAACTGCTTCTCACTCTCTGCGTCTAAACGCGGATTCAACTCCCTTAGTTAGGCGAACACGCAGCAGAGCAGTTTGAAGGAAACGTTTGTTTTGTGTTTTAGACGGAGATTTCCAGCAATTTCTCAAATGCTTTGATTTGGCCGAAAAAATGCTTTTTCCGCTTCTTCACAGAAAGGGTTTACAAACTCCTGCAAACACACATCAGCTTAACTCTCTAAGTTGAACGCACACATTGAAGAGCGTTCTGTTAGGTAGCTCCGTTTTGCTTTTAGAAGCAGATACTTCTCAATACAGCGTTTACTCCCATTCACTCTGGAATACCAAAACGCAGCTCCTGGAAGAAACTGCTTCTCACTCTCTGCGTCTAAACGCGGATTCAACTCCCTTAGTTAGGCGAACACGCAGCAGAGCAGTTTGAAGGAAACGTTCGTTTTGTGTTTTCGACGGAGATTTCCAGCTATTTCTTCAATGCTTGGATTTGGCCGGGAAAATGCTTTTTCCGCTTCTTCACAGAAAGGGTTTACAAACTCCTGCAAACACACATCAGCTTAACTCTCTAAGTTGAACGCAGGCATTGAAGAGCGTTCTGTTAGGTAGCTCCGTATTGGTTTTAGAAGCAGATATTTCTCAATACAGCGTTTACTCCCATTCACTCTGGAATACCAAAACGCAGCTCCTGGAAGAAACTGCTTCTCATTCTCTGCGTCTAAACGCGGATTCAACTCCCTTAGTTAGGCGAACACGCAGCAGAGCAGTTTGAAGGAAACGTTCGTTTTGTGTTTTAGACGGAGATTTCCAGCTATTTCTTCAATGCTTGGATTTGGCCGGGAAAATGCTTTTTCCGCTTCTTCACAGAAAGGGTTTACAAACTCCTGCAAACACACATCAGCTTAACTCTCTAAGTTGAACGCACACATTGAAGAGCGTTCTGTTAGGTAGCTCCGTTTTGCTTTTAGAAGCAGATATTTCTCAATACAGCGTTTACTCCCTTTCACTCTGGAATACCAAAACGCAGCTCCTGGAAGAAACTGCTTCTCACTCTCTGCGTCTAAACGCGGATTCAACTCCCTTAGTTAGGCGAACACGCAGCAGAGCAGTTTGAAGGAAACGTTCGTTTTGTGTTTTAGACGGAGATTTCCAGCTATTTCTTCAATGCTTGGATTTGGCCGGGAAAATGCTTTTTCCTCTTCTTCACAGAAAGGGTTTACAAACTCCTGCAAACACACATCAGCTTAACTCTCTAAGTTGAACGCACACATTGAAGAGCGTTCTGTTAGGTAGCTCCGTTTTGGTTTTAGAAGCAGATATTTCTCAATACAGCGTTTACTCCCATTCACTCTGGAATACCAAAACGCAGCTCCTGGAAGAAACTGCTTCTCACTCTCTGCGTCTAAACGCGGATTCAACTCTTTTAGTTAGTCGAACACGCAGCAGAGCAGTTTGAAGGAAACGTTCGTTTTGTGTTTTAGACCGAGATTTCCAGCTATTTCTTCAATGCTTGGATTTCGCCGGGAAAATGCTTTTTCCGCTTCTTCACAGAAAGGGTTTACAAACTCCTGCAAACACACATCAGCTTAACTCTCTAAGTTGAACGCACACATTGAAGAGCGTTCTGTTAGGTAGCTCCGTTTTGGTTTTAGAAGCAGATATTTCTCAATACAGCGTTTACTCCCATTCACTCTGGAATACCAAAACGCAGCTCCTGGAAGAAACTGCTTCTCAATCTCTGCGTCTAAACGCGGATACAACTCCCTTAGTTAGGCGAACACGCAGCAGAGCAGTTTGAAGGAAACGTTCGTTTTGTGTTTTAGACGGAGATTTCCAGCAATTTATTAAATGCTTTGATTTGGCCGGGAAAATGCTTTTTCCGCTTCTTCACAGAAAGGGTTTACAAACTCCTGCAAACACACATCAGCTTAACTCTCTAACTTGAACGCACACATTGAAGAGCGTTCTGTTAGGTAGCTCCGTTTTGGTTTTAGAAGCAGATATTTCTCAATACAGCGTTTACTCCCATTCACTCTGGAATACCAAAACGCAGCTCCTGAAAGAAACTGCTTCTCACTCTCTGCGTCTAAACGCGGATTCAACTCCCTTAGTTAGGCGAACACGCAGCAGAGCAGTTTGAAGGAAACGTTCGTTTTGTGTTTTAGACGGAGATTTCCAGCTATTTCTTCAATGCTTGGATTTGGCCGGGAAAATGCTTTTTCCGCTTCTTCACAGAAAGGGTTTACAAACTCCTGCAAACACACATCAGCTTAACTCTCTAAGTTGAACGCACACATTGAAGAGCGTTCTGTTAGGTAGCTCCGTTTTGGTTTTAGAAGCAGATATTTCTCAATACAGCGTTTACTCCCATTCACTCTGGAATACCAAAACGCAGCTCCTGGAAGAAACTGCTTCTCACTCTCTGCGTCTAAACGCGGATTCAACTCTTTTAGTTAGTCGAACACGCAGCAGAGCAGTTTGAAGGAAACGTTCGTTTTGTGTTTTAGACCGAGATTTCCAGCTATTTCTTCAATGCTTGGATTTCGCCGGGAAAATGCTTTTTCCGCTTCTTCACAGAAAGGGTTTACAAACTCCTGCAAACACACATCAGCTTAACTCTCTAAGTTGAACGAACACATTGAAGAGCGTTCTGTTAGGTAGCTCCATTTTGGTTTTAGAAGCAGATATATCTCAATACAGCGTTTACTCCCATTCACTCTGGAATACCAAAACACAGCTCCTGGAAGAACCTGCTTCTCACTCTCTGCGTCTAAACGCGGATTCAACTCCCTTAGTTAGGCGAACACGCAGCAGAGCAGTTTGAAGGAAACGTTCGTTTTGTGTTTTAGACGGAGATTTCCAGCTATTTCTTAAATGCTTGGATTTTGCCGGGAAAATGATTTTTCCGCTTCTTCACAGAAAGGGTTTACAAACTCCTGCAAAGACACATCAGCTTAACTCTCTAAGTTGAACGCACACATTGAAGAGCGTTCTGTTAGGTAGCTCCGTTTTGGTTTTAGAAGCAGATATTTCTCAATACAGCGTTTACTCCCATTCACTCTGGAATACCAAAACGCAGCTCCTGGAAGAAACTGCTTCTCACTCTCTGCGTCTAAACGCGGATTCAACTCCCTTAGTTAGGCGAACACGCAGCAGAGCAGTTTGAAGGAAACGTTTGTTTTGTGTTTTAGACGGAGATTTCCAGCAATTTCTCAAATGCTTTGATTTGGCCGAAAAAATGCTTTTTCCGCTTCTTCACAGAAAGGGTTTACAAACTCCTGCAAACACACATCAGCTTAACTCTCTAAGTTGAACGCACACATTGAAGAGCGTTCTGTTAGGTAACTCCGTTTTGGTTTTAGAAGCAGATATTTCTCAATACAGCGTTTACTCCCATTCACTCTGGAATAACAAAACGCAGCTCCTGGAAGAAACTGCTTCTCAATCTCTGCGTCTAAACGCTGATACAACTCCCTTAGTTAGGCGAACACGCAGCCGAGCAGTTTGAAGGAAACGTTCGTTTTGTGTTTTAGACGGAGATTTCCAGCAATTTCTTCAATGCTTTGATTTGGCCGGGAAAATGCATTTTCCGCTGCTTCACAGAAAGGGTTTACAAACTCCTGCAAACACACATCAGCTTAACTCTCTAAGTTGAACGCACACATTGAAGAGCGTTCTGTTAGGTAGCTCCGTTTTGGTTTTAGAAGCAGATATTTCTCAATACAGCGTTTACTCCCATTCACTCTGGAATACCAAAACGCAGCTCCTGAAAGAAACTGCTTCTCACTCTCTGCGTCTAAACGCGGATTCAACTCCCTTAGTTAGGCGAACACGCAGCAGAGCAGTTTGAAGGAAACGTTCGTTTTGTGTTTTAGACGGAGATTTCCAGCTATTTCTTCAATGCTTGGATTTGGCCGGGAAAATGCTTTTTCCTCTTCTTCACAGAAAGGGTTTACAAACTCCTGCAAACACACATCAGCTTAACTCTCTAAGTTGAACGCACACATTGAAGAGCGTTCTGTTAGGTAGCTCCGTTTTGGTTTTAGAAGCAGATATTTCTCAATACAGCGTTTACTCCCATTCACTCTGGAATACCAAAACGCAGCTCCTGGAAGAAACTGCTTCTCACTCTCTGCGTCTAAACGCGGATTCAACTCTTTTAGTTAGTCGAACACGACGCAGAGCAGTTTGAAGGAAACGTTCGTTTTGTGTTTTAGACCGAGATTTCCAGCTATTTCTTCAATGCTTGGATTTCGCCGGGAAAATGCTTTTTCCGCTTCTTCACAGAAAGGGTTTACAAACTCCTGCAAACACACATCAGCTTAACTCTCTAAGTTGAACGAACACATTGAAGAGCGTTCTGTTTGGTAGCTCCATTTTGGTTTTATAAGCAGATATTTCTCAATACAGCGTTTACTCCCATTCACTCTGGAATACCAAAACACAGCTCCTGGAAGAACCTGCTTCTCACTCTCTGCGTCTAAACGCGGATTCAACTCCCTTAGTTAGGCGAACACGCAGCAGAGCAGTTTGAAGGAAACGTTCGTTTTGTGTTTTAGACGGAGATTTCCAGCTATTTCTTCAATGCTTGGATTTGGCCGGGAAAATGCTTTTTCCGCTTCTTCACAGAAAGGGTTTACAAACTCCTGCAAACACACATCAGCTTAACTCTCTAAGTTGAACGCACACATTGAAGAGCGTTCTGTTAGGTAGCTCCGTTTTGGTTTTAGAAGCAGATATTTCTCAATACAGCGTTTACTCCCATTCACTCTGGAATACCAAAACGCAGCTCCTGGAAGAAACTGCTTCTCACTCTCTGCGTCTAAACGCGGATTCAACTCCCTTAGTTAGGCGAACACGCAGCAGAGCAGTTTGAAGGAAACGTTCGTTTTGTGGTTTAGACGGAGATTTCCAGCTATTTCGTAAATGCTTTGATTTGGCCGGGAAAATGCTTTTTCCGCTTCTTCACAGAAAGGGTTTACAAACTCCTGCAAACACACATCAGCTTAACTCTCTAAGTTGAACGAACACATTGAAGAGCGTTCTGTTAGGTAGCTCCATTTTGGTTTTAGAAGCAGATATTTCTCAATACTGCGTTTACTCCCATTCACTCTGGAATACCAAAACACAGCTCCTGGAAGAACCTGCTTCTCACTCTCTGCGTCTAAACGCGGATTCAACTCCCTTAGTTAGGCGAACACGCAGCAGAGCAGTTTGAAGGAAACGTTCGTTTTGTGTTTTAGACGGAGATTTCCAGCTATTTCTAAAATGCTTGGATTTTGCCGGGAAAATGATTTTTCCGCTTCTTCACAGAAAGGGTTTACAAACTCCTGCAAAGACACATCAGCTTAACTCTCTAAGTTGAACGCACACATTGAAGAGCGTTCTGTTAGGTAGCTCCGTTTTGGTTTTAGAAGCAGATATTTCTCAATACAGCGTTTACTCCCATTCACTCTGGAATACCAAAACGCAGCTCCTGGAAGAAACTGCTTCTCACTCTCTGCGTCTAAACGCGGATTCAACTCTTTTAGTTAGTCGAACACGCAGCAGAGCAGTTTGAAGGAAACGTTCGTTTTGTGTTTTAGACCGAGATTTCCAGCTATTTCTTCAATGCTTGGATTTCGCCGGGAAAATGCTTTTTCCCCTTCTTCACAGAAAGGGTTTACAAACTCCTGCAAACACACATCAGCTTAACTCTCTAAGTTGAACGAACACATTGAAGAGCGTTCTGTTAGGTAGCTCCATTTTGGTTTTAGAAGCAGATATTTCTCAATACAGCGTTTACTCCCATTCACTCTGGAATACCAAAACACAGCTCCTGGAAGAACCTGCTTCTCACTCTCTGCGTCTAAACGCGGATTCAACTCCCTTAGTTAGGCGAACACGCAGCCGAGCAGTTTGAAGGAAACGTTCGTTTTGTGTTTTAGACGGAGATTTCCAGCTATTTCTTCAATGCTTGGATTTGGCCGGGAAAATGCTTTTTCCTCTTCTTCACAGAAAGGGTTTACAAACTCCTGCAAACACACATCAGCTTAACTCTCTAAGTTGAACGCACACATTGAAGAGCGTTCTGTTAGGTAGCTCCGTTTTGGTTTTAGAAGCAGATATTTCTCAATACAGCGTTTACTCCCATTCACTCTGGAATACCAAAACGCAGCTCCTGGAAGAAACTGCTTCTCACTCTCTGCGTCTAAACGCGGATTCAACTCTTTTAGTTAGTCGAACACGCAGCAGAGCAGTTTGAAGGAAACGTTCGTTTTGTGTTTTAGACCGAGATTTCCAGCTATTTCTTCAATGCTTGGATTTCGCCGGGAAAATGCTTTTTCCGCTTCTTCACAAAAAGGGTTTACAAACTCCTGCAAACACACATCAGCTTAACTCTCTAAGTTGAACGAACACATTGAAGAGCGTTCTGTTAGGTAGCTCCATTTTGGTTTTAGAAGCAGATATTTCTCAATACTGCGTTTACTCCCATTCACTCTGGAATACCCAAACACAGCTCCTGGAAGAACCTGCTTCTCACTCTCTGCGTCTAAACGCGGATTCAACTCCCTTAGTTAGGCGAACACGCAGCAGAGCAGTTTGAAGGAAACGTTCGTTTTGTGTTTTAGACGGAGATTTCCAGCTATTTCTAAAATGCTTGGATTTTGCCGGGAAAATGATTTTTCCGCTTCTTCACAGAAAGGGTTTACAAACTCCTGCAAAGACACATCAGCTTAACTCTCTAAGTTGAACGCACACATTGAAGAGCGTTCTGTTAGGTAGCTCCGTTTTGGTTTTAGAAGCAGATATTTCTCAATACAGCGTTTACTCCCATTCACTCTGGAATACCAAAACGCAGCTCCTGGAAGAAACTGCTTTTCACTCTCTGCGTCTAAACGCGGATTCAACTCTCCTAGTTAGTCGAACACGCAGCAGAGCAGTTTGAAGGAAACGTTCGTTTTGTGTTTTAGACCGAGATTTCCAGCTATTTCTTCAATGCTTGGATTTCGCCGGGAAAATGCTTTTTCCGCTTCTTCACAGAAAGGGTTTACAAACTCCTGCAAACACACATCAGCTTAAGTCTCTAAGTTGAACGAACACATTGAAGAGCGTTCTGTTAGGTAGCTCCATTTTGGTTTTATAAGCAGATATTTCTCAATACAGCGTTTACTCCCATTCACTCTGGAATACCAAAACACAGCTCCTGGAAGAACCTGCTTCTCACTCTCTGCGTCTAAACGCGGATTCAACTCCCTTAGTTAGGCGAACACGCAGCAGAGCAGTTTGAAGGAAACGTTCGTTTTGTGTTCTAGACGGAGATTTCCAGCTATTTCTTAAATGCTTGGATTTTGCCGGGAAAATGATTTTTCCGCTTCTTCACAGAAAGGGTTTACAAACTCCTGCAAAGACACATCAGCTTACCTCTCTAAGTTGAACGCACACATTGAAGAGCGTTCTGTTAGGTAGCTCCGTTTTGGTTTTAGAAGCAGATATTTCTCAATACAGCGTTTACTCCCATTCACTCTGGAATACCAAAACGCAGCTCCTGGAAGAAACTGCTTCTCAATCTCTGCGTCTAAACGCGGATACAACTCCCTTAGTTAGGCGAACACGCAGCAGAGCAGTTTGAAGGAAACGTTCGTTTTGTGTTTTAGACGGAGATTTCCAGCAATTTATTAAATGCTTTGATTTGGCCAGGAAAATGCTTTTGCCGCTTCTTCACAGAAAGGGTTTACAAACTCCTGCAAACACACATCAGCTTAACTCTCTAAGTTGAACGCACACATTGAAGAGCGTTTTGTTAGGTAGCTCCGTTTTGGTTTTATAAGCAGATATTTCTCAATACAGCGTTTACTCCCATTCACTCTGGAATACCAAAACGCAGCTCCTGAAAGAAACTGCTTCTCACTCTCTGCGTCTAAACGCGGATTCAACTCCCTTAGTTAGGCGAACACGCAGCAGAGCAGTTTGAAGGAAACGTTCGTTTTGTGTTTTAGACGGAGATTTCCAGCTATTTCTTCAATGCTTGGATTTGGCCGGGAAAATGCTTTTTCCGCTTCTTCACAGAAAGGGTTTACAAACTCCTGCAAACACACATCAGCTTAACTCTCTAAGTTGAACGCACACATTGAAGAGCGTTCTGTTAGGTAGCTCCGTTTTGGTTTTAGAAGCAGATATTTCTCAATACAGCGTTTACTCCCATTCACTCTGGAATACCAAAACGCAGCTCCTGGAAGAAACTGCTTCTCACTCTCTGCGTCTAAACGCGGATTCAACTCCCTTAGTTAGGCGAACACGCAGCAGAGCAGTTTGAAGGAAACGTTCGTTTTGTGGTTCAGACGGAGATTTCCAGCTATTTCGTAAATGCTTTGATTTGGCCGGGAAAATGCTTTTTCCGCTTCTTCACAGAAAGGGTTTACAAACTCCTGCAAACACACATCAGCTTAACTCTCTAAGTTGAACGCACACATTGAAGAGCGTTCTGTTAGGTAGCTCCGTTTTGGTTTTAGAAGCAGATATTTCTCAATACAGCGTTTACTCCCATTCACTCTGGAATACCAAAACGCAGCTCCTGGAAGAAACTGCTTCTCACTCTCTGCGTCTAAACGCGGATTCAACTCCCTTAGTTAGGCGAACAGGCAGCAGAGCAGTTTGAAGGAAACGTTCGATTTGTGTTTTAGACGGAGATTTCCAGCTATTTCGTCACTGCTTGGATTTGGCCGGGAAAATGCTTTTTCCGCTTCTTCAAAGAAAGGGTTTACAAACTCCTGCAAACACATATCAGCTTAACTCTCTAAGTTGAACGCACACATTGAAGAGCGTTCTGTTAGGTAGCTCCGTTTTGGTTTTAGAAGCAGATATTTCTCAATACAGCGTTTACTCCCATTCACTCTGGAATACCAAAACGCAGCTCCTGGAAGAAACTGCTTGTCACTCTCTGCGTCTAAATGCGGATTCAACTCCCTTAGTTAGGCGAACACGCAGCAGAGCAGTTTGAAGGAAACGTTCGTTTTGTGTTTTAGACGGAGATCTCCAGCTATTTCTTCAATGCTTGGATTTGGCCGGGAAAATGCTTTTTCCGCTTCTTCACAGAAAAGGTTTACAAACTCCTGCAAACACACATCAGCTTAACTCTCTAAGTTGAACGCACACATTGAAGAGCGTTCTGTTAGGTAGCTCCGTTTTGGTTTTAGAAGCAGATATTTCTCAATACAGCGTTTACTCCCATTCACACTGGAATACCAAAACGCAGCTCCTGGAAGAAACTGCTTCTCACTCTCTGCGTTTAAACGCGGATTCAAGACCCTTAGTTAAGCGAACACGCAGCAGAGCAGTTTGAAGGAAACGTTCGTTTTGTGTTTTAGACGGAGATTTCCAGCAATTTCTTAAATGCTTTGATTTGGCCGGGAAAATGCTTTTTCCGCTTCTTCACAGAAAGGGTTTACAAACTCCTGCAAACACACATCAGCTTAACTCTCTAAGTTGAACGCACACATTGAAGAGCGTTCTGTTAGGTAGCTCCGTTTTGGTTTTAGAAGCAGATATTTCTCAATACAGCGTTTACTCCCATTCACTCTGGAATACCAAAACGCAGCTCCTGGAAGAAACTGCTTCTCACTCTCTGCGTCTAAACGCGGATTCAACTCCCTTAGTTAGGCGAACAGGCAGCAGAGCAGTTTGAAGGAAACGTTCGATTTGTGTTTTAGACGGAGATTTCCAGCTATTTCGTCAATGCTTGGATTTGGCCGGGAAAATGCTTTTTCCGCTTCTTCAAAGAAAGGGTTTACAAACTCCTGCAAACACATATCAGCTTAACTCTCTAAGTTGAACGCACACATTGAAGAGCGTTCTGTTAGGTAGCTCCGTTTTGGTTTTAGAAGCAGATATTTCTCAATACAGCGTTTACTCCCATTCACTCTGGAATACCAAAACGCAGCTCCTGGAAGAGACTGCTTGTCACTCTCTGCGTCTAAATGCGGATTCAACTCCCTTAGTTAGGCGAACACGCAGCAGAGCAGTTTGAAGGAAACGTTCGTTTTGTGTTTTAGACGAAGATCTCCAGCTATTTCTTCAATGCTTGGATTTGGCCGGGAAAATGCTATTTCCGCTTCTTCACAGAAAAGGTTTACAAACTCCTGCAAACACACATCAGCTTAACTCTCTAAGTTGAACGCACACATTGAAGAGCGTTCTGTTAGGTAGCTCCGTTTTGGTTTTAGAAGCAGATATTTCTCAATACAGCGTTTACTCCCATTCACACTGGAATACCAAAACGCAGCTCCTGGAAGAAACTGCTTCTCACTCTCTGCGTTTACACGCAAATTCAAGTCCCTTAGTTAAGCGAACACGCAGCAGAGCAGTTTGAAGGAAACGTTCGTTTTGTGTTTTAGACGGAGATTTTCAGCTATTTCTTAAATGCTTGGATTAGGCCGGGAAAATGCTCTTTCCGCTTCTTCACAGAAAGGGTTTACAAACTCCTGCAAACACACATCAGCTTAACTCTCTAAGCTGAACGCACACGTTGAAGAGCGTTCTGTTAGGTAGCTCCGTTTTGGTTTTAGAATCAGATATTTCTCAATACAGCGTTTACTCCCATTCACTCTGGAATACAAAAACGCAGCTCCTGGAAGAAACTGCTTCTCACTCTCTGCGTCTAAACGCGGATTCAACTCCCTTAGTTAGGCGAACACGCAGCAGAGCAGTTTGAAGGAAACGTTCGTTTTGTGTTTTAGACGGAGATTTCCAGCTATTTCGTAAATGCTTGGATTTGGCCGGGAAAATGCTTTTTCCGCTTCTTCACAGAAAGGGTTTACAAACTCCTGCAAACACACATCAGCTTAACTCTCTAAGTTGAACGCACACATTGAAGAGCGTTCTGTTAGGTAGCTCCGTTTTGGTTTTAGAAGCAGATATTTCTCAATACAGCGTTTACTCCCATTCACTCTGGAATACCAAAACGCAGCTCCTGGAAGAAACTGCTTCTCACTGTCTGCGTCTAAACGCGGATTCAACTCCCTTAGTTAGGCGAACACGCAGCAGAGCAGTTTGAAGGAAACGTTCGTTTTGTGTTTTAGACCGAGATTTCCAGCTATTTCTTCAATGCTTGGATTTCGCCGGGAAAATGCTTTTTCCGCTTCTTCACAGAAAGGGTTTACAAACTCCTGCAAACACACATCAGCTTAACTCTCTAAGTTGAACGAACACATTGAAGAGCGTTCTGTTAGGTAGCTCCATTTTGGTTTTATAAGCAGATATTTCTCAATACAGCGTTTACTCCCATTCACTCTGGAATACCAAAACACAGCTCCTGGAAGAACCTGCTTCTCACTCTCTGCGTCTAAACGCGGATTCAACTCCCTTAGTTAGGCGAACACGCAGCAGAGCAGTTTGAAGGAAACGTTCGTTTTATGTTCTAGACGGAGATTTCCAGCTATTTCTTAAATGCTTGGATTTTGCCGGGAAAATGATTTTTCCGCTTCTTCACAGAAAGGGTTTACAAACTCCTGCAAAGACACATCAGCTTACCTCTCTAAGTTGAACGCACACATTGAAGAGCGTTCTGTTAGGTAGCTCCGTTTTGGTTTTAGAAGCAGATATTTCTCAATACAGCGTTTACTCCCATTCACTCTGGAATACCAAAACGCAGCTCCTGGAAGAAACTGCTTCTCAATCTCTGCGTCTAAACGCGGATACAACTCCCTTAGTTAGGCGAACACGCAGCAGAGCAGTTTGAAGGAAACGTTCGTTTTGTGTTTTAGACGGAGATTTCCAGCAATTTATTAAATGCTTTGATTTGGCCAGGAAAATGCTTTTGCCGCTTCTTCACAGAAAGGGTTTACAAACTCCTGCAAACACACATCAGCTTAACTCTCTAAGTTGAACGCACACATTGAAGAGCGTTTTGTTAGGTAGCTCCGTTTTGGTTTTATAAGCAGATATTTCTCAATACAGCGTTTACTCCCATTCACTCTGGAATACCAAAACGCAGCTCCTGAAAGAAACTGCTTCTCACTCTCTGCGTCTAAACGCGGATTCAACTCCCTTAGTTAGGCGAACACGCAGCAGAGCAGTTTGAAGGAAACGTTCGTTTTGTGTTTTAGACGGAGATTTCCAGCTATTTCTTCAATGCTTGGATTTGGCCGGGAAAATGCTTTTTCCGCTTCTTCACAGAAAGGGTTTACAAACTCCTGCAAACACACATCAGCTTAACTCTCTAAGTTGAACGCACACATTGAAGAGCGTTCTGTTAGGTAGCTCCGTTTTGGTTTTAGAAGCAGATATTTCTCAATACAGCGTTTACTCCCATTCACTCTGGAATACCAAAACGCAGCTCCTGGAAGAAACTGCTTCTCACTCTCTGCGTCTAAACGCGGATTCAACTCCCTTAGTTAGGCGAACACGCAGCAGAGCAGTTTGAAGGAAACGTTCGTTTTGTGGTTCAGACGGAGATTTCCAGCTATTTCTTCAATGCTTGGATTTGGCCGGGAAAATGCTTTTTCCGCTTCTTCACAGAAAGGGTTTACAAACTCCTGCAAACACACATCAGCTTAACTCTCTAAGTTGAACGCACACATTGAAGAGCGTTCTGTTAGGTAGCTCCGTTTTGGTTTTAGAAGCAGATATTTCTCAATACAGAGTTTACTCCCATTCACTCTGGAATACCAAAACGCAGCTCCTGGAAGAAACTGCTTCTCAATCTCTGCGTCTAAACGCGGATTCAACTCCCTTAGTTAGGCGAACACGCAGCAGAGCAGTTTGAAGGAAACGTTCGTTTTGTGTTTTAGACGGAGATTTCCAGCAATTTCTTAAGTGCTTTGATTTGGCCGGGAAAATGCTTTTTCCGCTTCTTCACAGAAAGGGTTTACAAACTCCTGCAAACACACATCAGCTTAACTCTCTAAGTTGAACGCACACATTGAAGAGCGTTCTGTTAGGTAGCTCCGTTTTGGTTTTAGAAGCAGATATTTCTCAATACAGCGTTTACTCCCATTCACTCTGGAATACCAAAACGCAGCTCCTGGAAGAAACTGCTTCTCACTCTCTGCGTCTAAACGCGGATTCAACTCCCTTAGTTAGGCGAACAGGCAGCAGAGCAGTTTGAAGGAAACGTTCGATTTGTGTTTTAGACGGAGATTTCCAGCTATTTCGTCAATGCTTGGATTTGGCCGGGAAAATGCTTTTTCCGCTTCTTCAAAGAAAGGGTTTACAAACTCCTGCAAACACATATCAGCTTAACTCTCTAAGTTGAACGCACACATTGAAGAGCGTTCTGTTAGGTAGCTCCGTTTTGGTTTTAGAAGCAGATATTTCTCAATACAGCGTTTACTCCCATTCACTCTGGAATACCAAAACGCAGCTCCTGGAAGAAACTGCTTGTCACTCTCTGCGTCTAAATGCGGATTCAACTCCCTTAGTTAGGCGAACACGCAGCAGAGCAGTTTGAAGGAAACGTTCGTTTTGTGTTTTAGACGGAGATCTCCAGCTATTTCTTCAATGCTTGGATTTGGCCGGGAAAATGCTTTTTCCGCTTCTTCACAGAAAAGGTTTACAAACTCCTGCAAACACACATCAGCTTAACTCTCTAAGTTGAACGCACACATTGAAGAGCGTTCTGTTAGGTAGCTCCGTTTTGGTTTTAGAAGCAGATATTTCTCAATACAGCGTTTACTCCCATTCACACTGGAATACCAAAACGCAGCTCCTGGAAGAAACTGCTTCTCACTCTCTGCGTTTAAACGCGGATTCAAGACCCTTAGTTAAGCGAACACGCAGCAGAGCAGTTTGAAGGAAACGTTCGTTTTGTGTTTTAGACGGAGATTTCCAGCAATTTCTTAAATGCTTTGATTTGGCCGGGAAAATGCTTTTTCCGCTTCTTCACAGAAAGGGTTTACAAACTCCTGCAAACACACATCAGCTTAACTCTCTAAGTTGAACGCACACATTGAAGAGCGTTCTGTTAGGTAGCTCCGTTTTGGTTTTAGAAGCAGATATTTCTCAATACAGTGTTTACTCCCATTCACTCTGGAATACCAAAACGCAGCTCCTGGAAGAAACTGCTTCTCACTCTCTGCGTCTAAACGCGGATTCAACTCCCTTAGTTAGGCGAACAGGCAGCAGAGCAGTTTGAAGGAAACGTTCGATTTGTGTTTTAGACGGAGATTTCCAGCTATTTCGTCAATGCTTGGATTTGGCCGGGAAAATGCTTTTTCCGCTTCTTCACAGAAAGGGTTTACAAACTCCTGCAAACACACATCAGCTTAACTCTCTAACTTGAACGCACACATTGAAGAGCGTTCTGTTAGGTAGCTCCGTTTTGGTTTTAGAAGCAGATATTTCTCAATACAGCGTTTACTCCCATTCACTCTGGAATACCAAAACGCAGCTCCTGGAAGAAACTGCTTCTCACTGTCTGCGTCTAAACGCGGATTCAACTCTTTTAGTTAGTCGAACACGCAGCAGAGCAGTTTGAAGGAAACGTTCGTTTTGTGTTTTAGACCGAGATTTCCAGCTATTTCTTCAATGCTTGGATTTCGCCGGGAAAATGCTTTGTCCGCTTCTTCACAGAAAGGGTTTACGAACTCCTGCAAACACACATCAGCTTAACTCTCTAAGTTGAACGAACACATTGAAGAGCGTTCTGTTAGGTAGCTCCATTTTGGTTTTAGAAGCAGATATTTCTCAATACTGCGTTTACTCCCATTCACTCTGGAATACCAAAACACAGCTCCTGGAAGAACCTGCTTCTCACTCTCTGCGTCTAAACGCGGATTCAACTCCCTTAGTTAGGCGAACACGCAGCAGAGCAGTTTGAAGGAAACGTTCGTTTTGTGTTTTAGACGGAGATTTCCAGCTATTTCTTAAATGCTTGGATTTTGCCGGGAAAATGATTTTTCCGCTTCTTCACAGAAAGGGTTTACAAACTCCTGCAAAGACACATCAGCTTAACTCTCTAAGTTGAACGCACACATTGAAGAGCGTTCTGTTAGGTAGCTCCGTTTTGGTTTTAGAAGCAGATATTTCTCAATACAGCGTTTACTCCCATTCACTCTGGAATACCAAAACGCAGCTCCTGGAAGAAACTGCTTCTCACTCTCTGCGTCTAAACGCGGATTCAACTCTTTTAGTTATTCGAACACGCAGCAGAGCAGTTTGAAGGAAACGTTCGTCTTGTGTTTTAGACCGAGATTTCCAGCTATTTCTTCAATGCTTGGATTTCGCCGGGAAAATGCTTTTTCCGCTTCTTCACAGAAAGGGTTTACAAACTCCTGCAAACACACATCAGCTTAACTCTCTAAGTTGAACGCACACATTGAAGAGCGTTCTGTTAGGTAGCTCCGTTTTGGTTTTAGAAGCAGATATTTCTCAATACAGCGTTTACTCCCATTCACTCTGGAATACCAAAACGCAGCTCCTGGAAGAAACTGCTTCTCACTCTCTGCGTCTAAACGCGGATTCAACTCCCTTAGTTAGGCGAACACGCAGCAGAGCAGTTTGAAGGAAACGTTCGTTTTGTGTTTTAGACGGAGATTTCCAGCAATTTCTTAAATGCTTTGATTTGGCCGGGAAAATGCTTTTTCCCCTTCTTCACAGAAAGGGTTTACAAACTCCTGCAAACACACATCAGCTTAACTCTCTAAGTTGAACGCACACATTGAAGAGCGTTCTGTTAGGTAGCTCCGTTTTGGTTTTAGAAGCAGATATTTCTCAATACAGCGTTTACTCCCATTCACTCTGGAATACCAAAACGCAGCTCCTGGAAGAAACTGCTTCTCACTCTCTGCGTCTAAACGCGGATTCAACTCCCTTAGTTAGGCGAACAGGCAGCAGAGCAGTTTGAAGGAAACGTTCGATTTGTGTTTTAGACGGAGATTTCCAGCTATTTCGTCAATGCTTGGATTTGGCCGGGAAAATGCTTTTTCCGCTTCTTCAAAGAAAGGGTTTACAAACTCCTGCAAACACATATCAGCTTAACTCTCTAAGTTGAACGCACACATTGAAGAGCGTTCTGTTAGGTAGCTCCGTTTTGGTTTTAGAAGCAGATATTTCTCAATACAGCGTTTACTCCCATTCACTCTGGAATACCAAAACGCAGCTCCTGGAAGAAACTGCTTGTCACTCTCTGCGTCTAAATGCGGATTCAACTCCCTTAGTTAGGCGAACACGCAGCAGAGCAGTTTGAAGGAAACGTTCGTTTTGTGTTTTAGACGGAGATCTCCAGCTATTTCTTCAATGCTTGGATTTGGCCGGGAAAATGCTTTTTCCGCTTCTTCACAGAAAAGGTTTACAAACTCCTGCAAACACACATCAGCTTAACTCTCTAAGTTGAACGCACACATTGAAGAGCGTTCTGTTAGGTAGCTCCGTTTTGGTTTTAGAAGCAGATATTTCTCAATACAGCGTTTACTCCCATTCACACTGGAATACCAAAACGCAGCTCCTGGAAGAAACTGCTTCTCACTCTCTGCGTTTAAACGCGGATTCAAGTCCCTTAGTTAAGCGAACACGCAGCAGAGCAGTTTGAAGGAAACGTTCGTTTTGTGTTTTAGACGGAGATTTCCAGCTATTTCTTAAATGCTTGGATTAGGCCGGGAAAATGCTTTTTCCGCTTCTTCACAGAAAGGGTTTACAAACTCCTGCAAACACACATCAGCTTAACTCTCTAAGCTGAACGCACACGTTGAAGAGCGTTCTGTTAGGTAGCTCCGTTTTGGTTTTAGAATCAGATATTTCTCAATACAGCGTTTACTCCCATTCACTCTGGAATACAAAAACGCAGCTCCTGGAAGAAACTGCTTCTCACTCTCTGCGTCTAAACGCGGATTCAACTCCCTTAGTTAGGCGAACACGCAGCAGAGCAGTTTGAAGGAAACGTTCGTTTTGTGTTTTAGACGGAGATTTCCAGCTATTTCGTAAATGCTTGGATTTGGCCGGGAAAATGCTTTTTCTGCTTCATCACAGAAAGGGTTTACAAACTCCTGAAAACACACATCAGCTTAACTCTCTAAGTTGAACGCACACATTGAAGAGCGTTCTGTTAGGTAGCTCCGTTTTGGTTTTAGAAGCAGATATTTCTCAATACAGCGTTTACTCCCATTCACTCTGGAATAAAAAAACGCAGCTCCTGGACGAAACTGCTTCTCACTCTCTGCGTCTAAACGCGGATTCAACTCCCTTAGTTAGGCGAACACGCAGCAGAGCAGTTTGAAGGAAACGTTCGTTTTGTGTCTTAGACGGAGATTTCCAGCTATTTCTTCAATGCTTTGATTTGGCCGGGAAAATGCTTTTTCCGCTTCTTCACAGAAAGGGTTTACAAACTCCTGCAAACACACATCAGCTTAACTCTCTATGTTGAACGCACACATTGAAGAGCGTTCTGTTAGGTAGCTCCGTTTTGGTTTTAGAAGCAGATATTTCTCAATACAGCGTTTACTCCCATTCACTCTGGAATACCAAAACGCAGCTCCTGGAAGAAACTGCTTCTCACTCTCTGCGTCTAAACGCAAATTCAACTCCCTTAGTTAGGCGAACACGCAGCAGAGCAGTTTGAAGGAAACGTTCGTTTTGTGTTTTAGACGGAGATTTCCAGCTATTTCTTCAATGCTTGGATTTGGCCGGGAAAATGCTTTTTCCGCTTCTTCACAGAAAGGGTTTACAAAATCCTGCAAACACACATCAGCTTAACTCTCTAAGTTGAACGCACACATTGAAGAGCGTTCTGTTAGGTAGCTCCGTTTTGGTTTTAGAAGCAGATATTTCTCAATACAGCGTTTACTCCCATTCACTCTGGAATACCAAAACGCAGCTCCTGGAAGAAACTGCTTCTCACTCTCTGCGTCTAAAGGCGGATTCAACTCCCTTAGTTAGGCGAACACGCAGCAGAGCAGTTTGAAGGAAACGTTCGTTTTGTGTTTTAGACGGAGATTTTTAGCAATTTCTTCAATGCTTTGATTTGGCCGGGAAAATGCTTTTTCCGCTTCTTGACAGAAAGGGTTTACAAACTCCTGCAAACACACATCAGCTTAACTCTCTAAGTTCAACGCACACATTGAAGAGCGTTCTGTTAGGTAGCTCCGTTTTGGTTTTAGAAGCAGATATTTCTCAATACAGCGTTTACTCCCATTCACTCTGGAATACCAAAACGCAGCTCCTGGAAGAAACTGCTTCTCACTCTCTGCGTCTAAACGCGGATTCAACTCCCTTAGTTAGGCGAACACGCAGCAGAGCAGTTTGAAGGAAACGTTCGTTTTGTGTTTTAGACGGAGATTTCCAGCAATTTCTTCAATGCTTTGATTTGGCCGGGAAAATGCTTTTTCCGCTTCTTCACAGAAAGGGTTTACAAACTCCTGCAAACACACATCAGCTTAACTCTCTAAGTTGAACGCAAACATTGAAGAGCGTTCTGTTAGGTAGCTCCGTTTTGGTTTTAGAAGCAGATATTTCTCAATACAGCGTTTACTCCCATTCACTCTGGAATACCAAAACGCAGCTCCTGGAAGAAACTGCTTCTCACTCTCTGCGTCTAAACGCGGATTCAACTCCCTTAGTTAGGCGAACACGCAGCAGAGCAGTTTGAAGGAAACGTTCGTTTTGTGGTTTAGACGGAGATTTCCAGCTATTTCGTAAATGCTTGGATTTGGCCGGGAAAATGCTTTTTCCGCTTCTTCACAGAAAGGGTTTACAAACTCCTGCAAACACACGTCAGCTTAACTCTCTACGTTAAACGCACACATTGAAGAGCGTTCTGTTAGGTAGCTCCGTTTTGGTTTTAGAAGCAGATATTTCTCAATACAGCGTTTACTCCCATTCACTCTGGAATACCAAAACGCAGCTCCTGGAAGAAACTGCTTCTCACTCTCTGCGTCTCAACGCGAATTCAACTCCCTTAGGCGAACACGCAGCAGAGCAGTTTGAAGGAAACGTTCCTTTTGTGTTTTAGACGCAGATTTCCAGGAATTTCTTCAATGCTTGGATTTGGCCGGGAAAATGCTTTTTCCGCTTCTTCACAGAAAGGGTTTACAAACTCCTGCAAACACACATCAGCTTAACTCTCTAAGTTGAACGCACACATTGAAGAGCGTTCTGTTAGGTAGCTCCGTTTTGGTTTTAGAAGCAGATATTTCTCAATACATCGTTTACTCCCATTCACTCTGGAATACCAAAACGCAGCTCCTGGAAGAAACTGCTTCTCACTCTCTGCGTTTAAGAGCGGATTCAACTCCCTTAGTTAAGCGAACACGCCGCAGAGCAGTTTGAAGGAAACGTTCGTTTTGTGTTTTAGACGGAGATTTCCAGCTATTTCGTAAATGCTTGGATTTGGCCGGGAAAATGCTTTTTCCGCTTATTCACAGAAAGGGTTTACAAACTCCTGAAAACACACATCAGCTTAACTCTCTAAGTTGAACGCACACATTGAAGAGCGTTCTGTTAGGTAGCTCCGTTTTGGTTTTTGAAGCAGATATTTCTCAATACAGCGTTTACTCCCATTCACTCTGGAATACCAAAACGCAGCTCCTGGAAGAAACTGCTTCTCACTCTCTGCGTCTAAACGCGGATTCAACTCCCTTAGTTAGGCGAACACGCAGCAGAGCAGTTTGAAGGAAACGTTCGTTTTGTGTTTTAGACGGAGATTTCCAGCTATTTCTTCAATGCTTGGATTTGGCCGGGAAAATGCTTTTTCCTCTTCTTCACAGAAAGGGTTTACAAACTCCTGCAAACACATATCAGCCTAACGCTCTAAGTTGATCGCACACATTGAAGAGCGTTCTGTTAGGTAGCTCCGTTTTGGTTTTAGAAGCAGATATTTCTCAATACAGCGTTTACTCCCATTCACTCTGGAATACCAAAACGCAGCTCCTGGAAGAAACTGCTTGTCACTCTCTGCGTCTAAATGCGGATTAAACTCCCTTAGTTAGGCGAACATGCAGCAGAGCAGTTTGAAGGAAACGTTCGTTTTGTGTTTTAGACGGAGATCTCCAGCTATTTCTTCAATGCTTGGATTTGGCCGGGAAAATGCTTTTTCCGCTTCTTCACAGAAAGGGTTTACAAACTCCTGCAAACACACATCAGCTTAACTCTCTAAGTTGAACGCACACATTGAAGAGCGTTCTGTTAGGTAGCTCCGTTTTGGTTTTAGAAGCAGATATTTCTCAATACAGCGTTTACTCCCATTCACTCTGGAATACCAAAACGCAGCTCCTGGATGAAACTGCTTCTCACTCTCTGCGTCTAATCGCGGATGCAACTGTCTTAGTTAGGCGAACACGCAGCAGAGCAGTTTGAAGGAAACGTTCGTTTTGTGTTTTAGACGGAGATTTCCAGCTATTTCTTAAATGCTTTGATTTGGCCGGGAAAATGCTTTTTCCGCTTCTTCACAGAAAGGGTTTACAAACTCCTGCAAACACACATCAGCTTAACTCTCTAAGTTGAACGCACACATTGAAGAGCGTTCTGTTAGGTAGCTCCGTTTTGGTTTTTGAAGCAGATATTTCTCAATACAGCGTTTACTCCCATTCACTCTGGAATACCAAAACGCAGCTCCTGGAAGAAACTGCTTCTCACTCTCTGCGTCTAAACGCGGATTCAACTCTTTTAGTTAGTCGAACACGCAGCAGAGCAGTTTGAAGGAAACGTTCGTTTTGTGTTTTAGACGGAGATTTCCAGCTATTTCTTCAATGCTTGGATTTGGCCGGGAAAATGCTTTTTCCGCTTCTTCACAGAAAGGGTTTACAAACTCCTGCAAACACACATCAGCTTAACTCTCTAAGTTGAACGAACACATTGAAGAGCGTTCTGTTAGGTAGCTCCATTTTGGTTTTAGAAGCAGATATTTCTCAATACAGCGTTTACTCCCATTCACTCTGGAATACCAAAACACAGCTCCTGGAAGAACCTGCTTCTCACTCTCTGCGTCTAAACGCGGATTCAACTCCCTTAGTTAGGCGAACACGCAGCAGAGCAGTTTGAAGGAAACGTTCGTTTTGTGTTTTAGACGGAGATTTCCAGCTATTTCTTAAATGCTTGGATTTTGCCGGGAAAATGATTTTTCCGCTTCTTCACAGAAAGGGTTTACAAACTCCTGCGAAGACACATCAGCTTAACTCTCCAAGTTGAACGCACACATTGAAGAGCGTTCTGTTAGGTAGCTCCGTTTTGGTTTTATAAGCAGATATTTCTCAATACAGCGTTTACTCCCATTCACTCTGGAATACCAAAACGCAGCTCCTGAAAGAAACTGCTTCTCACTCTCTGCGTCTAAACGCGGATTCAACTCCCTTAGTTAGGCGAACACGCAGCAGAGCAGTTTGAAGGAAACGTTCGTTTTGTGTTTTAGACGGAGATTTCCAGCTATTTCTTCAATGCTTGGATTTGGCCGGGAAAATGCTTTTTCCGCTTCTTCACAGAAAGGGTTTACAAACTCCTGCAAACACACATCAGCTTAACTCTCTAAGTTGAACGCACACATTGAAGAGCGTTCTGTTAGGTAGCTCCGTTTTGGTTTTAGAAGCAGATATTTCTCAATACAGCGTTTACTCCCATTCACTCTGGAATACCAAAACGCAGCTCCTGGAAGAAACTGCTTCTCACTCTCTGCGTCTAAACGCGGATTCAACTCTTTTAGTTAGTCGAACACGCAGCAGAGCAGTTTGAAGGAAACGTTCGTTTTGTGTTTTAGACCGAGATTTCCAGCTATTTCTTCAATGCTTGGATTTCGCCGGGAAAATGCTTTTTCCGCTTCTTCACAGAAAGGGTTTACAAACTCCTGCAAACACACATCAGCTTAACTCTCTAAGTTGAACGAACACATTGAAGAGCGTTCTGTTAGGTACCTCCATTTTGGTTTTAGAAGCAGATATTTCTCAATACAGCGTTTACTCCCATTCACTCTGGAATACCAAAACACAGCTCCTGGAAGAACCTGCTTCTCACTCTCTGCGTCTAAATGCGGATTCAACTCCCTTAGTTAGGCGAACACGCAGCAGAGCAGTTTGAAGGAAACGTTCGTTTTGTGTTTTAGACGGAGATTTTCAGCTATTTCTTAAATGCTTGGATTTTGCCGGGAAAATGATTTTTCCGCTTCTTCACAGAAAGGGTTTACAAACTCCTGCAAAGACAAATCAGCTTAACTCTCTAAGTTGAACGCACACATTGAAGAGCGTTCTGTTAGGTAGCTCCGTTTTGGTTTTAGAAGCAGATATTTCTCAATACAGCGTTTACTCCCATTCACACTGGAATACCAAAACGCAGCTCCTGGAAGAAACTGCTTCTCACTCTGCGTTTAAACGCGGATTCAAGTCCCTTAGCTAAGCGAACACGCAGCAGAGCAGTTTGAAGGAAACGTTCGTTTTGTGTTTTAGACGGAGATTTCCAGCTATTTCTTAAATACTTGGATTAGGCCGGGAAAATGCTTTTTCCGCTTCTTCACAGAAAGGGTTTACAAACTCCTGCAAACACAAATCCGCTTAACTCTCTAAGCTGAACGCACACATTGAAGAGCGTTCTGTTAGGTAGCTCCGTTTTGGTTTTAGAATCAGATATTTCTCAATACAGCGTTTACTCCCATTCACTCTGGAATACAAAAACGCAGCTCCTGGAAGGAACTGCTTCTCACTCTCTCCGTCTAAACGCGGATTCAACTCCCTTACTTAGGCGAACACGAGGCAGAGCAGTTTGAAGGAAACGTTCCTTTTGTGTTTTCGACGGAGATTTCCAGCTATTTCGTAAATGCTTGGATTTGGCCGGGAAAATGCTTTTTCCGCTTCTTCACAGAAAGGGTTTACAAACTCCTGCAAACACACATCAGCTTAACTCTCTAAGTTGAACGCACACATTGAAGAGCGTTCTGTTAGGTAGCTCCGTTTTGGTTTTAGAAGCAGATATTTCTCAATACAGCGTTTACTCCCATTCACTCTGGAATACCAAAACGCAGCTCCTGGAAGAAACTGCTTCTCACTCTCTGCGTCTAAACGCGGATTCAACTCCCTTAGTTAGGCGAACACGCAGCAGAGCAGTTTGAAGGAAACGTTCGTTTTGTGTTTTAGACGGAGATTTCCAGCTATTTCTTCAATGCTTTGATTTGGCCGGGAAAATGCTTTTTCCGCTTCTTCACAGAAAGGGTTTACAAACTCCTGCAAACACACATCAGCTTAACTCTCGAAGTTGAACGCACACATTGAAGAGCGTTCTGTTAGGTAGCTCCGTTTTGGTTTTAGAAGCAGATATTTCTCAATACAGCGTTTACTCCCATTCACTCTGGAATACCAAAACGCAGCTCCTGGAAGAAACTGCTTCTCACTCTCTGCGTCTAAACGCAAATTCAACTCCCTTAGTTAGGCGAACACGCAGCAGAGCAGTTTGAAGGAAACGTTCGTTTTGTGTTTTAGACGCAGATTTCCAGCTATTTCGTAAATGCTTGGATTTGGCCGGGAAAATGCTTTTTCCGCTTCTTCACAGAAAGGGTTTACAAACTCCTGCAAACACACATCAGCTTAACTCTCTAAGTTGAACGCACACATTGAAGAGCGTTCTGTTAGGTAGCTCCGTTTTGGTTTTAGAAGCAGATATTTCTCAATACAGCGTTTACTCCCATTCACTCTGGAATACCAAAACGCAGCTCCTGGAAGAAACTGCTTCTCACTCTCTGCGTCTAAACGCGGATTCAACTCCCTTAGTTAGGCGAACACGCAGCAGAGCAGTTTGAAGGAAACGTTCGTTTTGTGTTTTAGACGGAGGTTTCCAGCAATTTCTTCAATGCTTTGATTTGGCCGGGAAAATGCTTTTTCCGCTTCTTCACAGAAAGGGTTTACAAACTCCTGCAAACACACATCAGCTTAACTCTCTAAGTTGAACGCAAACATTGAAGAGCGTTCTGTTAGGTAGCTCCGTTTTGGTTTTAGAAGCAGATATTTCTCAATACAGCGTTTACTCCCATTCACTCTGGAATACCAAAACGCAGCTCCTGGAAGAAACTGCTTCTCACTCTCTGCGTCTAAACGCGGATTCAACTCCCTTAGTTAGGCGAACACGCAGCAGAGCAGTTTGAAGGAAACGTTCGTTTTGTGGTTTAGACGGAGATTTCCAGCTATTTCGTAAATGCTTGGATTTGGCCGGGAAAATGCTTTTTCCGCTTCTTCACAGAAAGGGTTTACAAACTCCTGCAAACACACGTCAGCTTAACTCTCTACGTTAAACGCACACATTGAAGAGCGTTCTGTTAGGTAGCTCCGTTTTGGTTTTAGAAGCAGATATTTCTCAATACAGCGTTTACTCCCATTCACTCTGGAATACCAAAACGCAGCTCCTGGAAGAAACTGCTTCTCACTCTCTGCGTCTCAACGCGAATTCAACTCCCTTAGGCGAACACGCAGCAGAGCAGTTTGAAGGAAACGTTCCTTTTGTGTTTTAGACGCAGATTTCCAGGAATTTCTTCAATGCTTGGATTTGGCCGGGAAAATGCTTTTTCCGCTTCTTCACAGAAAGGGTTTACAAACTCCTGCAAACACACATCAGCTTAACTCTCTAAGTTGAACGCACACATTGAAGAGCGTTCTGTTAGGTAGCTCCGTTTTGGTTTTAGAAGCAGATATTTCTCAATACAGCGTTTACTCCCATTCACTCTGGAATACCAAAACGCAGCTCCTGGAAGAAACTGCTTCTCACTCTCTGCGTTTAAGCGCGGATTCAACTCCCTTAGTTAAGCGAACACGCCGCAGAGCAGTTTGAAGGAAACGTTCGTTTTGTGTTTTAGACGGAGATTTCCAGCTATTTCGTAAATGCTTGGATTTGGCCGGGAAAATGCTTTTTCCGCTTATTCACAGAAAGGGTTTACAAACTCCTGAAAACACACATCAGCTTAACTCTCTAAGTTGAACGCACACATTGAAGAGCGTTCTGTTAGGTAGCTCCGTTTTGGTTTTTGAAGCAGATATTTCTCAATACAGCGTTTACTCCCATTCACTCTGGAATACCAAAACGCAGCTCCTGGAAGAAACTGCTTCTCACTCTCTGCGTCTAAACGCGGATTCAACTCCCTTAGTTAGGCGAACACGCAGCAGAGCAGTTTGAAGGAAACGTTCGTTTTGTGTTTTAGACGGAGATTTCCAGCTATTTCTTCAATGCTTGGATTTGGCCGGGAAAATGCTTTTTCCTCTTCTTCACAGAAAGGGTTTACAAACTCCTGCAAACACATATCAGCTTAACGCTCTAAGTTGATCGCACCCATTGAAGAGCGTTCTGTTAGGTAGCTCCGTTTTGGTTTTAGAAGCAGATATTTCTCAATACAGCGTTTACTCCCATTCACTCTGGAATACCAAAACGCAGCTCCTGGAAGAAACTGCTTGTCACTCTCTGCGTCTAAATGCGGATTAAACTCCCTTAGTTAGGCGAACATGCAGCAGAGCAGTTTGAAGGAAACGTTCGTTTTGTGTTTTAGACGGAGATCTCCAGCTATTTCTTCAATGCTTGGATTTGGCCGGGAAAATGCTTTTTCCGCTTCTTCACAGAAAGGGTTTACAAAATCCTGCAAACACACATCAGCTTAACTCTCTAAGTTGAACGCACACATTGAAGAGCGTTCTGTTAGGTGGCTCCGTTTTGGTTTTAGAAGCAGATATTTCTCAATACAGCGTTTACTCCCATTCACTCTGGAATACCAAAACGCAGCTCCTGGATGAAACTGCTTCTCACTCTCTGCGTCTAATCGCGGATGCCACTGTCTTAGTTAGGCGAACACGCAGCAGAGCAGTTTGAAGGAAACGTTCGTTTTGTGTTTTAGACGGAGATTTCCAGCTATTTCTTAAATGCTTTGATTTGGCCGGGAAAATGCTTTTTCCGCTTCTTCACAGAAAGGGTTTACAAACTCCTGCAAACACACATCAGCTTAACTCTCTAAGTTGAACGCACACATTGAAGAGCGTTCTGTTAGGTAGCTCCGTTTTGGTTTTAGAAGCAGGTATTTCTCAATACAGCGTTTACTCCCATTCACTCTGGAATACCAAAACGCAGCTCCTGGAAGAAACTGCTTCTCACTCTCTGCGTCTAAACGCGGATTCAACTCCCTTAGGTAGGCGAACACGCAGCAGAGCAGTTTGAAGGAAACGTTCGTTTTGTGTTTTAGACCGAGATTTCCAGCTATTTCTTTAATGCTTGGATTTGGCCGGGAAAATGCTTTTTCCGCTTCTTCACAGAAAGTGTTTACAAACTCCTGCAAACACACATCAGCTTAACTCTCTAAGTTGAACGCACACATTGAAGAGCGTTCTGTTAGGTAGCTCCGTTTTGGTTTTAGAAGCAGGTATTTCTCAATACAGCGTTTACTCCCATTCACTCTGGAATACCAAAACGCAGCTCCTGGAAGAAACTGCTTCTCACTCTCTGCGTCTAAACGCGGATTCAACTACCTTAGTTAGGCGAACACGCAGCAGAGCAGTTTGAAGGAAACTTTCGTTTTGTGTTTTAGACGGAGATTTCCAGCTATTTCTTCAATGCTTGGATTTGGCCGGGAAAATGCTTTTTTCGCTTCTTCACATAAAGCGTTTACAAACTCCTGCAAACACACATCAGCTTAACTCTCTAAGTTGAACGCACACATCGAAGAGCGTTCTGTTAGGTGGCTCCGTTTTGGTTTTAGAAGCAGATATTTCTCAATACAGCGTTTACTCCCATTCACTCTGGAATACCAAAACGCAGCTCCTGGATGAAACTGCTTCTCACTCTCTGCGTCTAATCGCGGATGCAACTGTCTTAGTTAGGCGAACACGCAGCAGAGCAGTTTGAAGGAAACGTTCGTTTTGTGTTTTAGACGGAGATTTCCAGCTATTTCTTAAATGCTTTGATTTGGCCGGGAAAATGCTTTTTCCGCTTCTTCACAGAAAGGGTTTACAAACTCCTGCAAACACACATCAGCTTAACTCTCTAAGTTGAACGCACACATTGAAGAGCGTTCTGTTAGGTAGCTCCGTTTTGGTTTTTGAAGCAGATATTTCTCAATACAGCGTTTACTCCCATTCACTCTGGAATACCAAAACGCAGCTCCTGGAAGAAACTGCTTCTCACTCTCTGCGTCTAAACGCGGATTCAACTCCCTTAGGTAGGCGAACACGCAGCAGAGCAGTTTGAAGGAAACGTTCGTTTTGTGTTTTAGACCGAGATTTCCAGCTATTTCTTTAATGCTTGGATTTGGCC
The DNA here is from genome assembly GCF_049354715.1 of Callithrix jacchus. NCBI lineage: Eukaryota > Metazoa > Chordata > Mammalia > Primates > Cebidae > Callithrix > Callithrix jacchus. Next base: position 26,239,628 of record NC_133510.1, on the reverse strand, counting down.
GGGAAAATGCTTTTTCCGCTTCTTCACAGAAAGTGTTTACAAACTCCTGCAAACACACATCAGCTTAACTCTCTAAGTTGAACGCACACATTGAAGAGCGTTCTGTTAGGTAGCTCCGTTTTGGTTTTAGAAGCAGGTATTTCTCAATACAGCGTTTACTCCCATTCACTCTGGAATACCAAAACGCAGCTCCTGGAAGAAACTGCTTCTCACTCTCTGCGTCTAAACGCGGATTCAACTACCTTAGTTAGGCGAACACGCAGCAGAGCAGTTTGAAGGAAACTTTCGTTTTGTGTTTTAGACGGAGATTTCCAGCTATTTCTTCAATGCTTGGATTTGGCCGGGAAAATGCTTTTTTCGCTTCTTCACATAAAGCGTTTACAAACTCCTGCAAACACACATCAGCTTAACTCTCTAAGTTGAACGCACACATTGAAGAGCGTTCTGTTAAGTAGCTCCGTTTTGGTTTTAGAAGTAGATATTTCTCAATACAGCGTTTACTCCCATTCACTCTGGAATACCAAAACGCAGCTCCTGGAAGAAACTGCTTCTCACTCTCTGCGTCTAAACGCGGATTCAACTCCCTTAGTTAGGCGAACACGCAGCAGAGCAGTTTGAAGGAAACGTTCGTTTTGTGTTTTAGACGGAGATTTCCAGCTATTTCTTCAATGCTTGGATTTGGCCGGGAAAATGCTTTTTCCGCTTCTTCACAGAAAGGGTTTACAAACTCCTGCAAACACATATCAGCTTAACGCTCTAAGTTGATCGCACACATTGAAGAGCGTTCTGTTAGGTAGCTCCGTTTTGGTTTTAGAAGCAGATATTTCTCAATACAGCGTTTACTCCCATTCACTCTGGAATACCAAAACGCAGCTCCTGGAAGAAACTGCTTGTCACTCTCTGCGTCTAAATGCAAATTCAACTCCCTTAGTTAGGCGAACATGCAGCAGAGCAGTTTGAAGGAAACGTTCGTTTTGTGTTTTAGACGGAAATCTCCAGCTATTTCTTCAATGCTTGGATTTGGCCGAAAAAATGCTTTTTCCGCTTCTTCACAGAAAGGGTTTACAAACTCCTGCAAACACACATCAGCTTAACTCTCTAAGTTGAACGCACACATTGAAGAGCGTTCTGTTAGGTAGCTCCGTTTTGGTTTTAGAAGCAGATATTTCTCAATACAGCGTTTACTCCCATTCACTCTGGAATACCAAAACGCAGCTCCTGGAAGAAACTGCTTCTCACTCTCTGCGTCTAAACGCGGATTCAACTCCCTTAGTTAGGCGAACACGCAGCAGAGCAGTTTGAAGGAAACGTTCGTTTTGTGGTTTAGACGGAGATTTCCTGCTATTTCTTCAATGCTTGGATTTGGGCGGGAAAATGCTTTTTCCGCTTCTTCACAGAAAGGGTTTACAAACTCCTGCAAACACACATCAGCTTAACTCTCTAAGTTGAACGCACACATTTAAGAGCGTTCTGTTAGGTTGCTCCGTTTTGGTTTTAGAAACAGATATTTCTCAATACAGCGTTTACTCCCATTCACTCTGGAATACCAAAACGCAGCTCCTGGAAGAAACTGCTTCTCACTCTCTGCGTCTCAACGCGGATTCAACTCCCTTAGTTAGGCGAACACGGAACAGAGCAGTTTGAAATAAACGTTCCTTTTGTGTTTTAGACGGAAATTTCCAGCTATTTCTTAAATGCTTGGATTTGGCCGGGAAAATGCTTTTTCCACTTCTTCACAGAAAGGGTTTACAAACTCCTGCAAACACACATCAGCTTAACTCTCTATGTTGAACGCACACATTGAAGAGCGTTCTGTTAGGTAGCTCCGTTTTGGTTTTAGAAGCAGATATTTCTCAATACAGCGTTTACTCCCATTCACTCTGGAATACCAAAACGCAGCTCCTGGAAGAAACTGCTTCTCACTCTCTGCGTCTCAACGCGGATTCAACTCCCTTAGTTAGGCGAACACGCAGCAGAGCAGTTTGAAGGAAACGTTCGTTTTGTGTTTTAGACGGAGATTTCCAGCTATTTCTTCAATGCTTGGATTTGGCTGGGAAAATGCTTTTTCCGCTTCTTCACAGAAAGGGTTTACAAACTCCTGCAAACACACATCAGCTTAACTCTCTAAGTTGAACGCACACATTGAAGAGCGTTCTGTTAGGTAGCTCCGTTTTGGTTTTAGAGTCAGATATTCCTCAATACAGCTTTTACTCCCATTCACTCTGGAATACCAAAACGCAGCTCCTGGAAGAAACTGCTTCTCACTCTCTGCGACTCAACGCGGATTCAACTCCCTTAGTTAGGCGAACACGCAGCAGAGCAGTTTGAAGGAATCGTTCGTTTTGTGTTTTAGACGGAGATTTCCAGCAATTTCGTAAATGCTTAGATTTGGCCGGGAAAATGCTTTTTCCGCATCTTCACAGAAAGGGTTTACAAACTCCTGCAAAGACACATCAGCTTAACTCTCTAAGTTGAACGCACACATTGAAGAGCGTTCTGTTAGGTAGCTCCGTTTTGGTTTTAGAAGCAGATATTTCTCAATACAGCGTTTACTCCCATTCACTCTGGAATACCAAAACGCAGCTCCTGGAAGAAACTGCTTCTCACTCTCTGCGTCTAAACGCGGATTCAACTCTTTTAGTTAGGCGAACACGCAGCAGAGCAGTTTGAAGGAAACGTTCGTTTTGTGTTTTAGACGGAGATCTACAGCTATTTCTTCAATGCTTGGATTTGGCCGGGAAAATGCTTTTTCCGCTTCTTCACAGAAAGGGTTTACAAACTCCTGCAAACACACATCAGCTTAACTCTCTAAGTTGAACGCAAACATTGAAGAGCGTTCTGTTAGGTAGCTCCGTTTTGGTTTTAGAAGCAGATATTTCTCAATTCAGCGTTTACTCCCATTCACTCTGGAATACCAAAACGCAGCTCCTGGAAGAAACTGCTTCTCACTCTCTGCGTCTAAATGCGGATTCAACTCCCTTAGTTAGGCGAACACGCAGCAGAGCAGTTTGAAGGAAACGTTCGTTTTGTGTTTTAGACGGAGATTTCCAGCTATTTCTTCAATGCTTGGATTTGGCCGGGAAAATGCTTTTTCCGCTTCTTCACAGAAAGGGTTTACAAACTCCTGCAAACACACATCAGCTTAACTCTCTAAGTTGAACGCACACATTGAAGAGCGTTCTGTTAGGTAGCTCCGTTTTGCTTTTAGAAGCAGATATTTCTCAATACAGCGTTTACTCCCATTCACTCTGGAATACCAAAACGCAGCTCCTGGAAGAAACTGCTTCTCACTCTCTGCGTCTAAACGCTAATTCAACTCCCTTAGTTAGGCGAACACGCAGCAGAGCAGTTTGAAGGAAACGTTCGTTTTGTGTTTTAGACGGAGATTTCCAGCTCTTTCGTAAATGCTTGGATTTGGCCGGGAAAATGCTTTTTCCGCTTCTTCACAGAAAGGGTTTACAAACTCCTGCAAACACACATCAGCTTTACTCTCTAAGTTGAACGTACACATTGAAGAGCGTTCTGTTAGGTAGCTCCGTTTTGCTTTTAGAAGCAGATATTTCTCAATACAGCGTTTACTCCCATTCACTCTGGAATACCAAAACGCAGCTCCTGGAAGAAACTGCTTCTCACTCTCTGCGTCTAAACGCGGATTCAACTCCCTTAGTTAGGCGAACACGCAGCAGAGCAGTTTGAAGGAAACGTTCATTTTGTGTTTTAGACGGAGATTTCCAGCTATTTCGTAAATGCTTGGATTTGGCCGGAAAAATGCTTTTTCCGCTTCTTCACATAAAGGGTTTACAAACTCCTGCAAACACACATCAGCTTAACTCTCTAAGTTGAACGAACACATTGAAGAGCGTTCTGTTAGGTAGCTCCCTTTTGGTTTTAGAAGCAGATATTTCTCAATACAGCGTTTACTCCCATTCACTATGGAATACAAAAACGCAGCTCCTGGAAGAAACTGCTTCTCACTCTCTGCGTCTAAACGCGGATTCAACTCCCTTAGTTAGGCGAACACGCAGCAGAGCAGTTTGAAGGAAACGTTCGTTTTGTGTTTTAGACGGAGATTTCCAGCTATTTCTTCAATGCTTGGATTTGGCCGGGAATATGCTTTTTCCGCTTATTCACAGATAGGGTTTACAAACTGCTGCAAACACACATCAGCTTGACTTTGTAAGGTGAACGCACACATTGAAGAGCGTTCTGTTAGGTAGCTCCGTTTTGGTTTTAGAAGGAGATATTTCTCAATACAGCGTTTACTCCCATTCACTCTGGAATACCAAAACGCAGCTCCTGGAAGAAACTGCTTCTCACTCTCTGCGTCTCAACGCGGATTCAACTCCCTTAGTTAGGCGAACACGCAGCAGAGCAGTTTGAAGGAAACGTTCGTTTTGTGTTTTAGACGGAGATTTCCAGCTATTTCTTCAATGCTTGGATTTGGCTGGAAAAATGCTTTTTCCGCTTCTTCACAGAAAGGGTTTACAAACTCCTGCAAACACACATCAGCTTAACTCTCTAAGTTGAACGCACACATTGAAGAGCGTTCTGTTAGGTAGCTCCGTTTTGGTTTTAGAGTCAGATATTCCTCAATACAGCTTTTACTCCCATTCACTCTGGAATACCAAAACGCAGCTCCTGGAAGAAACTGCTTCTCACTCTCTGCGTCTCAACGCGGATTCAACTCCCTTAGTTAGGCGAACACGCAGCAGAGCAGTTTGAAGGAAACCTTCCTTTTGTGTTTTCGACGGAGATTTCCAGCTATTTCTTCAAGGCTTGGATTTGGCCGGGAAAATGCTTTGTCCGCTTCTTCACAGAAAGGGTTTACAAACTCCTGCAAACACACATCAGCTTAACTCTCTAAGTTGAACGCACACATTGAAGAGCGTTCTGTTAGGTAGCTCCGTTTTGGTTTTAGAAGCAGATATTTCTCAATACAGCGTTTACTCCCATTCACTCTGGAATACCAAAACGCAGCTCCTGGAAGAAACTGCTTCTCACTCTCTGCGTCTCAACGCGGATTCAACTCCCTTAGTTAGGCGAACACGCAGCAGAGCAGTTTGAAGGAAACGTTCGTTTTGTGTTTTAGACGGAGATTTCCAGCAATTTCGTAAATGCTTGGATTTGGCCGGGAAAATGCTTTTTCCGCTTCTTCACAGAAAGGGTTTACAAACTCCTGCAAACACACATCAGCTTAACTCTCTAAGTTGAACGCACACATTGAAGAGCGTTCTGTTAGGTAGCTCCGTTTTGGTTTTAGAAGCAGATATTTCTCAATACAGCGTTTACTCCCATTCACTCTGGAATACCAAAACGCAGCTCCTGGAAGGAACTGCTTCTCACTCTCTGCGTCTAAACGCGGATTCAACTCCCTTAGTTAGGCGAACACGCAGCAGAGCAGTTTGAAGGAAACGTTCGTTTTGTGTTTTAGACGGAGATTTCCAGGTATTTCTTCAATGCTTGAATTTGGCCGGGAAAATGCTTTGTCCGCTTCTTCACAGAAAGGGTTTACAAACTCCTGCAAACACACATGAGCTTAACTCTCTAAGTTGAACGCACACATTGAAGAGCGTTCTGTTAGGTAGCTCCGTTTTGGTTTTAGAAGCAGATATTTCTCAATACAGCCTTTACTCCCATTCACTCTGGAATACCAAAACGCAGCTCCTGGAAGAAACTGCTTCTCACTCTCTGCGTCTAAACGCGGATTCAACTCTTTTAGTTAGTCGATCACGCAGCAGAGCAGTTTGAAGGAAACGTTCGTTTTGTGTTTTAGACCGAGATTTCCAGCTATTTCTTCAATGCTTGGATTTCGCCGGGAAAATGCTTTTTCCGCTTCTTCACAGAAAGGGTTTACAAACTCCTGCAAACACACATCAGCTTAACTCTCTAAGTTGAACGAACACATTGAAGAGCGTTCTGTTAGGTAGCTCCATTTTGGTTTTAGAAGCAGATATTTCTCAATACAGCGTTTACTCCCATTCACTCTGGAATACCAAAACACAGCTCCTGGAAGAACCTGCTTCTCACTCTCTGCGTCTAAACGCGGATTCAACTCCCTTAGTTAGGGGAACACGCAGCAGAGCAGTTTGAAGGAAACGTTCGTTTTGTGTTTTAGACGGAGATTTCCAGCTATTTCTTAAATGCTTGGATTTTGCCGGGAAAATGATTTTTCCGCTTCTTCACAGAAAGGGTTTACAAACTCCTGCAAAGACACATCAGCTTAACTCTCTACGTTGAACGCACACATTGAAGAGCGTTCTGTTAGGTAGCTCCGTTTTGGTTTTAGAAGCAGATATTTCTCAATACAGCGTTTACTCCCATTCACTCTGGAATACCAAAACGCAGCTCCTGGAAGAAACTGCTTCTCAATCTCTGCGTCTAAACGCGGATACAACTCCCTTAGTTAGGCGAACACGCAGCAGAGCAGTTTGAAGGAAACGTTCGTTTTGTGTTTTAGACGGAGATTTCCAGCAATTTATTAAATGCTTTGATTTGGCCGGGAAAATGCTTTTGCCGCTTCTTCACAGAAAGGGTTTACAAACTCCTGCAAACACACATCAGCTTAACTCTCTAAGTTGAACGCACACATTGAAGAGCGTTCTGTTAGGTAGCTCCGTTTTGGTTTTATAAGCAGATATTTCTCAATACAGCGTTTACTCCCATTCACTCTGGAATACCAAAACGCAGCTCCTGAAAGAAACTGCTTCTCACTCTCTGCGTCTAAACGCGAATTCAACTCCCTTAGTTAGGCGAACACGCAGCAGAGCAGTTTGAAGGAAACGTTCGTTTTGTGTTTTAGACGGAGATTTCCAGCTATTTCTTCAATGCTTGGATTTGGCCGGGAAAATGCTTTTTCCGCTTCTTCACAGAAAGGGTTTACAAACTCCTGCAAACACACATCAGCTTAACTCTCTAAGTTGAACGCACACATTGAAGAGCGTTCTGTTAGGTAGCTCCGTTTTGGTTTTAGAAGCAGATATTTCTCAATACAGCCTTTACTCCCATTCACTCTGGAATACCAAAACGCAGCTCCTGGAAGAAACTGCTTCTCACTCTCTGCGTCTAAACGCGGATTCAACTCTTTTAGTTAGTCGAACACGCAGCAGAGCAGTTTGAAGGAAACGTTCGTTTTGTGTTTTAGACCGAGATTTCCAGCTATTTCTTCAATGCTTGGATTTCGCCGGGAAAATGCTTTTTCCGCTTCTTCACAGAAAGGGTTTACAAACTCCTGCAAACACACATCAGCTTAACTCTCTAAGTTGAACGAACACATTGAAGAGCGTTCTGTTAGGTAGCTCCATTTTGGTTTTATAAGCAGATATTTCTCAATACAGCGTTTACTCCCATTCACTCTGGAATACCAAAACACAGCTCCTGGAAGAACCTGCTTCTCACTCTCTGCGTCTAAACGCGGATTCAACTCCCTTAGTTAGGCGAACACGCAGCAGAGCAGTTTGAAGGAAACGTTCGTTTTGTGTTTTAGACGGAGATTTCCAGCTATTTCTTAAATGCTTGGATTTTGCCGGGAAAATGATTTTTCCGCTTCTTCACAGAAAGGGTTTACAAACTCCTGCAAAGACACATCAGCTTAACTCTCTAAGTTGAACGCACACATTGAAGAGCGTTCTGTTAGGTAGCTCCGTTTTGGTTTTAGAAGCAGATATTTCTCAATACAGCGTTTACTCCCATTCACTCTGGAATACCAAAACGCAGCTCCTGGAAGAAACTGCTTCTCAATCTCTGCGTCTAAACGCGGATACAACTCCCTTAGTTAGGCGAACACGCAGCAGAGCAGTTTGAAGGAAACGTTCGTTTTGTGTTTTAGACGGAGATTTCCAGCTATTTCTTCAATGCTTGGATTTGGCCGGGAAAATGCTTTTTCCGCTTCTTCACAGAAAGGGTTTACAAACTCCTGCAAACACACATCAGCTTAACTCTCTAAGTTGAACGCACACATTGAAGAGCGTTCAGTTAGGTAGCTCCGTTTTGCTTTTAGAAGCAGATATTTCTCAATACAGCGTTTACTCCCTTTCACTCTGGAATACCAAAACGCAGCTCCTGGAAGAAACTGCTTCTCACTCTCTGCGTCTAAACGCGGATTCAACTCCCTTAGTTAGGCGAACACGCAGCAGAGCAGTTTGAAGGAAACGTTCGTTTTGTGTTTTAGACGGAGATTTCCAGCTATTTCTTCAATGCTTGGATTTGGCCGGGAAAATGCTTTTTCCTCTTCTTCACAGAAAGGGTTTACAAACTCCTGCAAACACACATCAGCTTAACTCTCTAAGTTGAACGCACACATTGAAGAGCGTTTTGTTAGGTAGCTCCGTTTTGGTTTTAGAAGCAGATATTTCTCAATACAGCGTTTACTCCCATTCACTCTGGAATACCAAAACGCAGCTCCTGGAAGAAACTGCTTCTCACTCTCTGCGTCTAAACGCGGATTCAACTCTTTTAGTTAGTCGAACACGCAGCAGAGCAGTTTGAAGGAAACGTTCGTTTTGTGTTTTAGACCGAGATTTCCTGCTATTTCTTCAATGCTTGGATTTCGCCGGGAAAATGCTTTTTCCGCTTCTTCACAAAAAGGGTTTACAAACTCCTGCAAACACACATCAGCTTAACTCTCTAAGTTGAAGGAACACATTGAAGAGCGTTCTGTTAGGTAGCTCCATTTTGGTTTTAGAAGCAGATATTTCTCAATACAGCGTTTACTCCCATTCACTCTGGAATACCAAAACACAGCTCCTGGAAGAACCTGCTTCTCACTCTCTGCGTCTAAACGCAGATTCAACTCCCTTAGTTAGGCGAACACGCAGCAGAGCAGTTTGAAGGAAACGTTCGTTTTGTGTTTTAGACGGAGATTTCCAGCTATTTCTTAAATGCTTGGATTTTGCCGGGAAAATGATTTTTCCGCTTCTTCACAGAAAGGGTTTACAAACTCCTGCAAAGACACATCAGCTTAACTCTCTAAGTTGAACGCACACATTGAAGAGCGTTCTGTTAGGTAGCTCCGTTTTGCTTTTAGAAGCAGATATTTCTCAATACAGCGTTTACTCCCTTTCACTCTGGAATACCAAAACGCAGCTCCTGGAAGAAACTGCTTCTCACTCTCTGCGTCTAAACGCGGATTCAACTCCCTTAGTTAGGCGAACACGCAGCAGAGCAGTTTGAAGGAAACGTTCGTTTTGTGTTTTAGACGGAGATTTCCAGCTATTTCTTCAATGCTTGGATTTGGCCGGGAAAATGCTTTTTCCTCTTCTTCACAGAAAGGGTTTACAAACTCCTGCAAACACACATCAGCTTAACTCTCTAAGTTGAACGCACACATTGAAGAGCGTTCTGTTAGGTAGCTCCGTTTTGGTTTTAGAAGCAGATATTTCTCAATACAGCGTTTACTCCCATTCACTCTGGAATACCAAAACGCAGCTCCTGGAAGAAACTGCTTCTCACTCTCTGCGTCTAAACGCGGATTCAACTCTTTTAGTTAGTCGAACACGCAGCAGAGCAGTTTGAAGGAAACGTTCGTTTTGTGTTTTAGACCGAGATTTCCAGCTATTTCTTCAATGCTTGGATTTCGCCGGGAAAATGCTTTTTCCGCTTCTTCACAAAAAGGGTTTACAAACTCCTGCAAACACACATCAGCTTAACTCTCTAAGTTGAACGAACACATTGAAGAGCGTTCTGTTAGGTAGCTCCATTTTGGTTTTAGAAGCAGATATTTCTCAATACTGCGTTTACTCCCATTCACTCTGGAATACCAAAACACAGCTCCTGGAAGAACCTGCTTCTCACTCTCTGCGTCTAAACGCGGATTCAACTTTCTTAGTTAGGCGAACACGCAGCAGAGCAGTTTGAAGGAAACGTTCGTTTTGTGTTTTAGACGGAGATTTCCAGCTATTTCTTAAATGCTTGGATTTGGCCGGGAAAATGCTTTTTCCGCTTCTTCACAGAAAGGGTTTACAAACTCCTGCAAAGACACATCAGCTTAACTCTCTAAGTTGAACGCACACATTGAAGAGCGTTCTGTTAGGTAGCTCCGTTTTGGTTTTAGAAGCAGATATTTCTCAATACAGCGTTTACTCCCATTCACTCTGGAATACCAAAACGCAGCTCCTGGAAGAAACTGCTTCTCACTCTCTGCGTCTAAACGCGGATTCAACTCTTTTAGTTAGTCGAACACGCAGCAGAGCAGTTTGAAGGAAACGTTCGTTTTGTGTTTTAGACCGAGATTTCCAGCTATTTCTTCAATGCTTGGATTTCGCCGGGAAAATGCTTTTTCCGCTTCTTCACAGAAAGGGTTTACAAACTCCTGCAAACACACATCAGCTTAACTCTCTAAGTTGAACGAACACATTGAAGAGCGTTCTGTTAGGTAGCTCCATTTTGGTTTTATAAGCAGATATTTCTCAATACAGCGTTTACTCCCATTCACTCTGGAATACCAAAACACAGCTCCTGGAAGAACCTGCTTCTCACTCTCTGCGTCTAAACGCGGATTCAACTCCCTTAGTTAGGCGAACACGCAGCAGAGCAGTTTGAAGGAAACGTTCGTTTTGTGTTTTAGACGGAGATTTCCAGCTATTTCTTAAATGCTTGGATTTTGCCGGGAAAATGATTTTTCCGCTTCTTCACAGAAAGGGTTTACAAACTCCTGCAAAGACACATCAGCTTAACTCTCTAAGTTGAACGCACACATTGAAGAGCGTTCTGTTAGGTAGCTCCGTTTTGGTTTTAGAAGCAGATATTTCTCAATACAGCGTTTACTCCCATTCACTCTGGAATACCAAAACGCAGCTCCTGGAAGAAACTGCTTCTCAATCTCTGCGTCTAAACGCGGATACAACTCCCTTAGTTAGGCGAACACGCAGCAGAGCAGTTTGAAGGAAACGTTCGTTTTGTGTTTTAGACGGAGATTTCCAGCAATTTATTAAATGCTTTGATTTGGCCGGGAAAATGCTTTTTCCGCTTCTTCACAGAAAGGGTTTACAAACTCCTGCAAACACACATCAGCTTAACTCTCTAAGTTGAACGCACACATTGAAGAGCGTTCTGTTAGGTAGCTCCGTTTTGGTTTTAGAAGCAGATATTTCTCAATACAGCGTTTACTCCCATTCACTCTGGAATACCAAAACGCAGCACCTGGAAGAAACTGCTTCTCACTCTCTGCGACTCAACGCGGATTCAACTCCCTTAGTTAGGCGAACACGCAGCAGAGCAGTTTGAAGGAATCGTTCGTTTTGTGTTTTAGACGGAGATTTCCAGCAATTTCGTAAATGCTTAGATTTGGCCGGGAAAATGCTTTTTCCGCATCTTCACAGAAAGGGTTTACAAACTCCTGCAAAGACACATCAGCTTAACTCTCTAAGTTGAACGCACACATTTAAGAGCGTTCTGTTAGGTAGCTCCGTTTTGGTTTTAGAAGCAGATATTTCTCAATACAGCGTTTACTCCCATTCACTCTGGAATACCAAAACGCAGCTCCTGGAAGAAACTGCTTCTCACTCTCTGCGTCTAAACGCGGATTCAACTCTTTTAGTTAGGCGAACACGCAGCAGAGCAGTTTGAAGGAAACGTTCGTTTTGTGTTTTAGACGGAGATCTACAGCTATTTCTTCAATGCTTGGATTTGGCCGGGAAAATGCTTTTTCCGCTTCTTCACAGAAAGGGTTTACAAACTCCTGCAAACACACATCAGCTTAACTCTCTAAGTTGAACGCAAACATTGCAGAGCGTTCTGTTAGGTAGCTCCGTTTTGGTTTTAGAAGCAGATATTTCTCAATTCAGCGTTTACTCCCATTCACTCTGGAATACCAAAACGCAGCTCCTGGAAGAAACTGCTTCTCACTCTCTGCGTCTAAATGCGGATTCAACTCCCTTAGTTAGGCGAACACGCAGCAGAGCAGTTTGAAGGAAACGTTCGTTTTGTGTTTTAGACGGAGATTTCCAGCTCTTTCGTAAATGCTTGGATTTGGCCGGGAAAATGCTTTTTCCGCTTCTTCACAGAAAGGGTTTACAAACTCCTGCAAACACACATCAGCTTTACTCTCTAAGTTGAACGTACACATTGTAGAGCGTTCTGTTAGGTAGCTCCGTTTTGCTTTTAGAAGCAGATATTTCTCAATACAGCGTTTACTCCCATTCACTCTGGAATACCAAAACGCAGCTCCTGGAAGAAACTGCTTCTCACTCTCTGCGTCTAAACGCGGATTCAACTCCCTTAGTTAGGCGAACACGCAGCAGAGCAGTTTGAAGGAAACGTTCATTTTGTGTTTTAGACGGAGATTTCCAGCTATTTCGTAAATGCTTGGATTTGGCCGGAAAAATGCTTTTTCCGCTTCTTCACATAAAGGGTTTACAAACTCCTGCAAACACACATCAGCTTAACTCTCTAAGTTGAACGAACACATTGAAGAGCGTTCTGTTAGGTAGCTCCCTTTTGGTTTTAGAAGCAGATATTTCTCAATACAGCGTTTACTCCCATTCACTATGGAATACAAAAACGCAGCTCCTGGAAGAAACTGCTTCTCACTCTCTGCGTCTAAACGCGGATTCAACTCCCTTAGTTAGGCGAACACGCAGCAGAGCAGTTTGAAGGAAACGTTCGTTTTGTGTTTTAGACGGAGATTTCCAGCTATTTCTTCAATGCTTGGATTTGGCCGGGAATATGCTTTTTCCGCTTATTCACAGATAGGGTTTACAAACTGCTGCAAACACACATCAGCTTGACTTTGTAAGGTGAACGCACACATTGAAGAGCGTTCTGTTAGGTAGCTCCGTTTTGGTTTTAGAAGGAGATATTTCTCAATACAGCGTTTACTCCCATTCACTCTGGAATACCAAAACGCAGCTCCTGGAAGAAACTGCTTCTCACTCTCTGCGTCTCAACGCGGATTCAACTCCCTTAGTTAGGCGAACACGCAGCAGAGCAGTTTGAAGGAAACGTTCGTTTTGTGTTTTAGACGGAGATTTCCAGCTATTTCTTCAATGCTTGGATTTGGCTGGAAAAATGCTTTTTCCGCTTCTTCACAGAAAGGGTTTACAAACTCCTGCAAACACACATCAGCTTAACTCTCTAAGTTGAACGCACACATTGAAGAGCGTTCTGTTAGGTAGCTCCGTTTTGGTTTTAGAGTCAGATATTCCTCAATACAGCTTTTACTCCCATTCACTCTGGAATACCAAAACGCAGCTCCTGGAAGAAACTGCTTCTCACTCTCTGCGTCTCAACGCGGATTCAACTCCCTTAGTTAGGCGAACACGCAGCAGAGCAGTTTGAAGGAAACCTTCCTTTTGTGTTTTCGACGGAGATTTCCAGCTATTTCTTCAAGGCTTGGATTTGGCCGGGAAAATGCTTTGTCCGCTTCTTCACAGAAAGGGTTTACAAACTCCTGCAAACACACATCAGCTTAACTCTCTAAGTTGAACGCACACATTGAAGAGCGTTCTGTTAGGTAGCTCCGTTTTGGTTTTAGAAGCAGATATTTCTCAATACAGCGTTTACTCCCATTCACTCTGGAATACCAAAACGCAGCTCCTGGAAGAAACTGCTTCTCACTCTCTGCGTCTCAACGCGGATTCAACTCCCTTAGTTAGGCGAACACGCAGCAGAGCAGTTTGAAGGAAACGTTCGTTTTGTGTTTTAGACGGAGATTTCCAGCAATTTCGTAAATGCTTGGATTTGGCCGGGAAAATGCTTTTTCCGCTTCTTCACAGAAAGGGTTTACAAACTCCTGCAAACACACATCAGCTTAACTCTCTAAGTTGAACGCACACATTGAAGAGCGTTCTGTTAGGTAGCTGCGTTTTGGTTTTAGAAGCAGATATTTCTCAATACAGCGATTACTCCCATTCACTCTGGAATACCAAAACGCAGCTCCTGGAAGGAACTGCTTCTCACTCTCTGCGTCTAAACGCGGATTCAACTCCCTTAGTTAGGCGAACACGCAGCAGAGCAGTTTGAAGGAAACGTTCGTTTTGTGTTTTAGACGGAGATTTCCAGGTATTTCTTCAATGCTTGAATTTGGCCGGGAAAATGCTTTGTCCGCTTCTTCACAGAAAGGGTTTACAAACTCCTGCAAACACACATGAGCTTAACTCTCTAAGTTGAACGCACACATTGAAGAGCGTTCTGTTAGGTAGCTCCGTTTTGGTTTTAGAAGCAGATATTTCTCAATACAGCCTTTACTCCCATTCACTCTGGAATACCAAAACGCAGCTCCTGGAAGAAACTGCTTCTCACTCTCTGCGTCTAAACGCGGATTCAACTCTTTTAGTTAGTCGATCACGCAGCAGAGCAGTTTGAAGGAAACGTTCGTTTTGTGTTTTAGACCGAGATTTCCAGCTATTTCTTCAATGCTTGGATTTAGCCGGGAAAATGCTTTTTCCGCTTCTTCACAGAAAGGGTTTACAAACTCCTGCAAACACACATCAGCTTAACTCTCTAAGTTGAACGAACACATTGAAGAGCGTTCTGTTAGGTAGCTCCATTTTGGTTTTAGAAGCAGATATTTCTCAATACAGCGTTTACTCCCATTCTCTCTGGAATACCAAAACACAGCTCCTGGAAGAACCTGCTTCTCACTCTCTGCGTCTAAACGCGGATTCAACTCCCTTAGTTAGGGGAACACGCAGCAGAGCAGTTTGAAGGAAACGTTCGTTTTGTGTTTTAGACGGAGATTTCCAGCTATTTCTTAAATGCTTGGATTTTGCCGGGAAAATGATTTTTCCGCTTCTTCACAGAAAGGGTTTACAAACTCCTGCAAAGACACATCAGCTTAACTCTCTACGTTGAACGCACACATTGAAGAGCGTTCTGTTAGGTAGTTCCGTTTTGGTTTTAGAAGCAGATATTTCTCAATACAGCGTTTACTCCCATTCACTCTGGAATACCAAAACGCAGCTCCTGGAAGAAACTGCTTCTCAATCTCTGCGTCTAAACGCGGATACAACTCCCTTAGTTAGGCGAACACGCAGCAGAGCAGTTTGAAGGAAACGTTCGTTTTGTGTTTTAGACGGAGATTTCCAGCAATTTATTAAATGCTTTGATTTGGCCGGGAAAATGCTTTTGCCGCTTCTTCACAGAAAGGGTTTACAAACTCCTGCAAACACACATCAGCTTAACTCTCTAAGTTGAACGCACACATTGAAGAGCGTTCTGTTAGGTAGCTCCGTTTTGGTTTTATAAGCAGATATTTCTCAATACAGCGTTTACTCCCATTCACTCTGGAATACCAAAACGCAGCTCCTGAAAGAAACTGCTTCTCACTCTCTGCGTCTAAACGCGGATTCAACTCCCTTAGTTAGGCGAACACGCAGCAGAGCAGTTTGAAGGAAACGTTCGTTTTGTGTTTTAGACGGAGATTTCCAGCTATTTCTTCAATGCTTGGATTTGGCCGGGAAAATGCTTTTTCCGCTTCTTCACAGAAAGGGTTTACAAACTCCTGCAAACACACATCAGCTTAACTCTCTAAGTTGAACGCACACATTGAAGAGCGTTCTGTTAGGTAGCTCCGTTTTGGTTTTAGAAGCAGATATTTCTCAATACAGCGTTTACTCCCATTCACTCTGGAATACCAAAACGCAGCTCCTGGAAGAAACTGCTTCTCACTCTCTGCGTCTAAACGCGGATTCAACTCTTTTAGTTAGTCGAACACGCAGCAGAGCAGTTTGAAGGAAACGTTCGTTTTGTGTTTTAGACCAAGATTTCCAGCTATTTCTTCAATGCTTGGATTTCGCCGGGAAAATGCTTTTTCCGCTTCTTCACAGAAAGGGTTTACAAACTCCTGCAAACACACATCAGCTTAACTCTCTAAGTTGAACGAACACATTGAAGAGCGTTCTGTTAGGTAGCTCCATTTTGGTTTTATAAGCAGATATTTCTCAATACAGCGTTTACTCCCATTCACTCTGGAATACCAAAACACAGCTCCTGGAAGAACCTGCTTCTCACTCTCTGCGTCTAAACGCGGATTCAACTCCCTTAGTTAGGCGAACACGCAGCAGAGCAGTTTGAAGGAAACGTTCGTTTTGTGTTTTAGACGGAGATTTCCAGCTATTTCTTAAATGCTTGGATTTTGCCGGGAAAATGATTTTTCCGCTTCTTCACAGAAAGGGTTTACAAACTCCTGCAAAGACACATCAGCTTAACTCTCTAAGTTGAACGCACACATTGAAGAGCGTTCTGTTAGGTAGCTCCGTTTTGGTTTTAGAAGCAGATATTTCTCAATACAGCGTTTACTCCCATTCACTCTGGAATACCAAAACGCAGCTCCTGGAAGAAACTGCTTCTCAATCTCTGCGTCTAAACGCGGATACAACTCCCTTAGTTAGGCGAACACGCAGCAGAGCAGTTTGAAGGAAACGTTCGTTTTGTGTTTTAGACGGAGATTTCCAGCTATTTCTTCAATGCTTGGATTTGGCCGGGAAAATGCTTTTTCCGCTTCTTCACAGAAAGGGTTTACAAACTCCTGCAAACACACATCAGCTTAACTCTCTAAGTTGAACGCACACATTGAAGAGCGTTCAGTTAGGTAGCTCCGTTTTGCTTTTAGAAGCAGATATTTCTCAATACAGCGTTTACTCCCTTTCACTCTGGAATACCAAAACGCAGCTCCTGGAAGAAACTGCTTCTCACTCTCTGCGTCTAAACGCGGATTCAACTCCCTTAGTTAGGTGAACACGCAGCAGAGCAGTTTGAAGGAAACGTTCGTTTTGTGTTTTAGACGGAGATTTCCAGCTATTTCTTCAAAGCTTGGATTTGGCCGGGAAAATGCTTTTTCCTCTTCTTCACAGAAAGGGTTTACAAACTCCTGCAAACACACATCAGCTTAACTCTCTAAGTTGAACGCACACATTGAAGAGCGTTTTGTTAGGTAGCTCCGTTTTGGTTTTAGAAGCAGATATTTCTCAATACAGCGTTTACTCCCATTCACTCTGGAATACCAAAACGCAGCTCCTGGAAGAAACTGCTTCTCACTCTCTGCGTCTAAACGCGGATTCAACTCTTTTAGTTAGTCGAACACGCAGCAGAGCAGTTTGAAGGAAACGTTCGTTTTGTGTTTTAGACCGAGATTTCCTGCTATTTCTTCAATGCTTGGATTTCGCCGGGAAAATGCTTTTTCCGCTTCTTCACAAAAAGGGTTTACAAACTCCTGCAAACACACATCAGCTTAACTCTCTAAGTTGAAGGAACACATTGAAGAGCGTTCTGTTAGGTAGCTCCATTTTGGTTTTAGAAGCAGATATTTCTCAATACAGCGTTTACTCCCATTCACTCTGGAATACCAAAACACAGCTCCTGGAAGAACCTGCTTCTCACTCTCTGCGTCTAAACGCAGATTCAACTCCCTTAGTTAGGCGAACACGCAGCAGAGCAGTTTGAAGGAAACGTTCGTTTTGTGTTTTAGACGGAGATTTCCAGCTATTTCTTAAATGCTTGGATTTTGCCGGGAAAATGATTTTTCCGCTTCTTCACAGAAAGGGTTTACAAACTCCTGCAAAGACACATCAGCTTAACTCTCTAAGTTGAACGCACACATTGAAGAGCGTTCTGTTAGGTAGCTCCGTTTTGCTTTTAGAAGCAGATATTTCTCAATACAGCGTTTACTCCCTTTCACTCTGGAATACCAAAACGCAGCTCCTGGAAGAAACTGCTTCTCACTCTCTGCGTCTAAACGCGGATTCAACTCCCTTAGTTAGGCGAACACGCAGCAGAGCAGTTTGAAGGAAACGTTCGTTTTGTGTTTTAGACGGAGATTTCCAGCTATTTCTTCAATGCTTGGATTTGGCCGGGAAAATGCTTTTTCCTCTTCTTCACAGAAAGGGTTTACAAACTCCTGCAAACACACATCAGCTTAACTCTAAGTTGAACGCACACATTGAAGAGCGTTCTGTTAGGTAGCTCCGTTTTGGTTTTAGAAGCAGATATTTCTCAATACAGCGTTTACTCCCATTCACTCTGGAATACCAAAACGCAGCTCCTGGAAGAAACTGCTTCTCACTCTCTGCGTCTAAACGCGGATTCAACTCTTTTAGTTAGTCGAACACGCAGCAGAGCAGTTTGAAGGAAACGTTCGTTTTGTGTTTTAGACCGAGATTTCCAGCTATTTCTTCAATGCTTGGATTTCGCCGGGAAAATGCTTTTTCCGCTTCTTCACAAAAAGGGTTTACAAACTCCTGCAAACACACATCAGCTTAACTCTCTAAGTTGAACGAACACATTGAAGAGCGTTCTGTTAGGTAGCTCCATTTTGGTTTTAGAAGCAGATATTTCTCAATACTGCGTTTACTCCCATTCACTCTGGAATACCAAAACACAGCTCCTGGAAGAACCTGCTTCTCACTCTCTGCGTCTAAACGCGGATTCAACTTTCTTAGTTAGGCGAACACGCAGCAGAGCAGTTTGAAGGAAACGTTCGTTTTGTGTTTTAGACGGAGATTTCCAGCTATTTCTTAAATGCTTGGATTTGGCCGGGAAAATGCTTTTTCCGCTTCTTCACAGAAAGGGTTTACAAACTCCTGCAAAGACACATCAGCTTAACTCTCTAAGTTGAACGCACACATTGAAGAGCGTTCTGTTAGGTAGCTCCGTTTTGGTTTTAGAAGCAGATATTTCTCAATACAGCGTTTACTCCCATTCACTCTGGAATACCAAAACGCAGCTCCTGGAAGAAACTGCTTCTCACTCTCTGCGTCTAAACGCGGATTCAACTCTTTTAGTTAGTCGAACACGCAGCAGAGCAGTTTGAAGGAAACGTTCGTTTTGTGTTTTAGACCGAGATTTCCAGCTATTTCTTCAATGCTTGGATTTCGCCGGGAAAATGCTTTTTCCGCTTCTTCACAGAAAGGGTTTACAAACTCCTGCAAACACACATCAGCTTAACTCTCTAAGTTGAACGAACACATTGAAGAGCGTTCTGTTAGGTAGCTCCATTTTGGTTTTATAAGCAGATATTTCTCAATACAGCGTTTACTCCCATTCACTCTGGAATACCAAAACACAGCTCCTGGAAGAACCTGCTTCTCACTCTCTGCGTCTAAACGCGGATTCAACTCCCTTAGTTAGGCGAACACGCAGCAGAGCAGTTTGAAGGAAACGTTCGTTTTGTGTTTTAGACGGAGATTTCCAGCTATTTCTTAAATGCTTGGATTTTGCCGGGAAAATGATTTTTCCGCTTCTTCACAGAAAGGGTTTACAAACTCCTGCAAAGACACATCAGCTTAACTCTCTAAGTTGAACGCACACATTGAAGAGCGTTCTGTTAGGTAGCTCCGTTTTGGTTTTAGAAGCAGATATTTCTCAATACAGCGTTTACTCCCATTCACTCTGGAATACCAAAACGCAGCTCCTGGAAGAAACTGCTTCTCACTCTCTGCGTCTAAACGCGGATTCAACTCCCTTAGTTAGGCGAACACGCAGCAGAGCAGTTTGAAGGAAACGTTCGTTTTGTGGTTCAGACGGAGATTTCCAGCTATTTCGTAAATGCTTTGATTTGGCCGGGAAAATGCTTTTTCCGCTTCTTCACAGAAAGGGTTTACAAACTCCTGCAAACACACATCAGCTTAACTCTCTAAGTTGAACGCACACATTGAAGAGCGTTCTGTTAGGTAGCTCCGTTTTGGTTTTAGAAGCAGATATTTCTCAATACAGAGTTTACTCCCATTCACTCTGGAATACCAAAACGCAGCTCCTGGAAGAAACTGCTTCTCAATCTCTGCGTCTAAACGCGGATTCAACTCCCTTAGTTAGGCGAACACGCAGCAGAGCAGTTTGAAGGAAACGTTCGTTTTGTGTTTTAGACGGAGATTTCCAGCAATTTCTTAAATGCTTTGATTTGGCCGGGAAAATGCTTTTTCCGCTTCTTCACAGAAAGGGTTTACAAACTCCTGCAAACACACATCAGCTTAACTCTCTAAGTTGAACGCACACATTGAAGAGCGTTCTGTTAGGTAGCTCCGTTTTGGTTTTAGAAGCAGATATTTCTCAATACAGCGTTTACTCCCATTCACTCTGGAATACCAAAACGCAGCTCCTGGAAGAAACTGCTTCTCACTCTCTGCGTCTAAACGCGGATTCAACTCCCTTAGTTAGGCGAACAGGCAGCAGAGCAGTTTGAAGGAAACGTTCGATTTGTGTTTTAGACGGAGATTTCCAGCTATTTCGTCAATGCTTGGATTTGGCCGGGAAAATGCTTTTTCCGCTTCTTCAAAGAAAGGGTTTACAAACTCCTGCAAACACATATCAGCTTAACTCTCTAAGTTGAACGCACACATTGAAGAGCGTTCTGTTAGGTAGCTCCGTTTTGGTTTTAGAAGCAGATATTTCTCAATACAGCGTTTACTCCCATTCACTCTGGAATACCAAAACGCAGCTCCTGGAAGAAACTGCTTGTCACTCTCTGCGTCTAAATGCGGATTCAACTCCCTTAGTTAGGCGAACACGCAGCAGAGCAGTTTGAAGGAAACGTTCGTTTTGTGTTTTAGACGGAGATCTCCAGCTATTTCTTCAATGCTTGGATTTGGCCGGGAAAATGCTTTTTCCGCTTCTTCACAGAAAAGGTTTACAAACTCCTGCAAACACACATCAGCTTAACTCTCTAAGTTGAACGCACACATTGAAGAGCGTTCTGTTAGGTAGCTCCGTTTTGGTTTTAGAAGCAGATATTTCTCAATACAGCGTTTACTCCCATTCACACTGGAATACCAAAACGCAGCTCCTGGAAGAAACTGCTTCTCACTCTCTGCGTTTAAACGCGGATTCAAGTCCCTTAGTTAAGCGAACACGCAGCAGAGCAGTTTGAAGGAAACGTTCGTTTTGTGTTTTAGACGGAGATTTCCAGCTATTTCTTAAATGCTTGGATTAGGCCGGGAAAATGCTTTTTCCGCTTCTTCACAGAAAGGGTTTACAAACTCCTGCAAACACACATCAGCTTAACTCTCTAAGCTGAACGCACACGTTGAAGAGCGTTCTGTTAGGTAGCTCCGTTTTGGTTTTAGAATCAGATATTTCTCAATACAGCGTTTACTCCCATTCACTCTGGAATACAAAAACGGAGCTCCTGGAAGAAACTGCTTCTCAATCTCTGCGTCTAAACGCGGATACAACTCCCTTAGTTAGGCGAACACGCAGCAGAGCAGTTTGAAGGAAACGTTCGTTTTGTGTTTTAGACGGAGATTTCCAGCAATTTATTAAATGCTTTGATTTGGCCGGGAAAATGCTTTTTCCGCTCCTTCACAGAAAGGGTTTACAAACTCCTGCAAACACACATCAGCTTAACTCTCTAAGTTGAACGCACACATTGAAGAGCGTTTTGTTAGGTAGCTCCGTTTTGGTTTTATAAGCAGATATTTCTCAATACAGCGTTTACTCCCATTCACTCTGGAATACCAAAACGCAGCTCCTGAAAGAAACTGCTTCTCACTCTCTGCGTCTAAACGCGGATTCAACTCCCTTAGTTAGGCGAACACGCAGCAGAGCAGTTTGAAGGAAACGTTCGTTTTGTGTTTTAGACGGAGATTTCCAGCTATTTCTTCAATGCTTGGATTTGGCCGGGAAAATGCTTTTTCCGCTTCTTCACAGAAAGGGTTTACAAACTCCTGCAAACACACATCAGCTTAACTCTCTAAGTTGAACGCACACATTGAAGAGCGTTCTGTTAGGTAGCTCCGTTTTGGTTTTAGAAGCAGATATTTCTCAATACAGCGTTTACTCCCATTCACTCTGGAATACCAAAACGCAGCTCCTGGAAGAAACTGCTTCTCACTCTCTGCGTCTAAACGCGGATTCAACTCCCTTAGTTAGGCGAACACGCAGCAGAGCAGTTTGAAGGAAACGTTCGTTTTGTGGTTTAGACGGAGATTTCCAGCTATTTCGTAAATGCTTTGATTTGGCCGGGAAAATGCTTTTTCCGCTTCTTCACAGAAAGGGTTTACAAACTCCTGCAAACACACATCAGCTTAACTCTCTAAGTTGAACGCACACATTGAAGAGCGTTCTGTTAGGTAGCTCCGTTTTGGTTTTAGAAGCAGATATTTCTCAATACAGAGTTTACTCCCATTCACTCTGGAATACCAATACGCAGCTCCTGGAAGAAACTGCTTCTCAATCTCTGCGTCTAAACGCGGATTCAACTTCCTTAGTTAGGCGAACACGCAGCAGAGCAGTTTGAAGGAAACGTTCGTTTTGTGTTTTAGACGGAGATTTCCAGCAATTTCTTAAATGCTTTGATTTGGCCGGGAAAATGCTTTTTCCCCTTCTTCACAGAAAGGGTTTACAAACTCCTGCAAACACACATCAGCTTAACTCTCTAAGTTGAACGCACACATTGAAGAGCGTTCTGTTAGGTAGCTCCGTTTTGGTTTTAGAAGCAGATATTTCTCAATACAGCGTTTACTCCCATTCACTCTGGAATACCAAAACGCAGCTCCTGGAAGAAACTGCTTCTCACTCTCTGCGTCTAAACGCGGATTCAACTCCCTTAGTTAGGCGAACAGGCAGCAGAGCAGTTTGAAGGAAACGTTCGATTTGTGTTTTAGACGGAGATTTCCAGCTATTTCGTCAATGCTTGGATTTGGCCGGGAAAATGCTTTTTCCGCTTCTTCAAAGAAAGGGTTTACAAACTCCTGCAAACACATATCAGCTTAACTCTCTAAGTTGAACGCACACATTGAAGAGCGTTCTGTTAGGTAGCTCCGTTTTGGTTTTAGAAGCAGATATTTCTCAATACAGCGTTTACTCCCATTCACTCTGGAATAAAAAAACGCAGCTCCTGGACGAAACTGCTTCTCACTCTCTGCGTCTAAACGCGGATTCAACTCCCTTACTTAGGCGAACACGCAGCAGAGCAGTTTGAAGGAAACGTTCGTTTTGTGTCTTAGACGGAGATTTCCAGCTATTTCTTCAATGCTTTGATTTGGCCGGGAAAATGCTTTTTCCGCTTCTTCACAGAAAGGGTTTACAAACTCCTGCAAACACACATCAGCTTAACTCTCTATGTTGAACGCACACATTGAAGAGCGTTCTGTTAGGTAGCTCCGTTTTGGTTTTAGAAGCAGATATTTCTCAATACAGCGTTTACTCCCATTCACTCTGGAATACCAAAACGCAGCTCCTGGAAGAAACTGCTTCTCACTCTCTGCGTCTAAACGCAAATTCAACTCCCTTAGTTAGGCGAACACGCAGCAGAGCAGTTTGAAGGAAACGTTCGTTTTGTGTTTTAGACGGAGATTTCCAGCTATTTCGTAAATGCTTGGATTTGGCCGGGAAAATGCTTTTTCCGCTTCTTCACAGAAAGGGTTTACAAACTCCTGCAAACACACATCAGCTTAACTCTCTAAGTTGAACGCACACATTGAAGAGCGTTCTGTTAGGTAGCTCCGTTTTGGTTTTAGAAGCAGATATTTCTCAATACAGCGTTTACTCCCATTCACTCTGGAATACCAAAACGCAGCTCCTGGAAGAAACTGCTTCTCACTCTCTGCGTCTAAACGCGGATTCAACTCCCTTAGTTAGGCGAACACGCAGCAGAGCAGTTTGAAGGAAACGTTCGTTTTGTGGTTTAGACGGAGATTTCCAGCTATTTCGTAAATGCTTTGATTTGGCCGGGAAAATGCTTTTTCCGCTTCTTCACAGAAAGGGTTTACAAACTCCTGCAAACACACATCAGCTTAACTCTCTAAGTTGAACGCACACATTGAAGAGCGTTCTGTTAGGTAGCTCCGTTTTGGTTTTAGAAGCAGATATTTCTCAATACAGAGTTTACTCCCATTCACTCTGGAATACCAATACGCAGCTCCTGGAAGAAACTGCTTCTCAATCTCTGCGTCTAAACGCGGATTCAACTTCCTTAGTTAGGCGAACACGCAGCAGAGCAGTTTGAAGGAAACGTTCGTTTTGTGTTTTAGACGGAGATTTCCAGCAATTTCTTAAATGCTTTGATTTGGCCGGGAAAATGCTTTTTCCCCTTCTTCACAGAAAGGGTTTACAAACTCCTGCAAACACACATCAGCTTAACTCTCTAAGTTGAACGCACACATTGAAGAGCGTTCTGTTAGGTAGCTCCGTTTTGGTTTTAGAAGCAGATATTTCTCAATACAGCGTTTACTCCCATTCACTCTGGAATACCAAAACGCAGCTCCTGGAAGAAACTGCTTCTCACTCTCTGCGTCTAAACGCGGATTCAACTCCCTTAGTTAGGCGAACAGGCAGCAGAGCAGTTTGAAGGAAACTTTCGATTTGTGTTTTAGACGGAGATTTCCAGCTATTTCGTCAATGCTTGGATTTGGCCGGGAAAATGCTTTTTCCGCTTCTTCACAGAAAGGGTTTACAAACTCCTGCAAACACACATCAGCTTAACTCTCTAAGTTGAACGCACACATTGAAGAGCGTTCTGTTAGGTAGCTCCGTTTTGGTTTTAGAAGCAGATATTTCTCAATACAGAGTTTACTCCCATTCACTCTGGAATACCAAAACGCAGCTCCTGGGAGAAACTGCTTCTCAATCTCTGCGTCTAAACGCGGATTCAACTCCCTTAGTTAGGCGAACACGCAGCAGAGCAGTTTGAAGGAAACGTTCGTTTTGTGTTTTAGACCGAGATTTCCAGCTATTTCTTCAATGCTTGGATTTCGCCAGGAAAATGCTTTTTCCGCTTCTTCACAAAAAGGGTTTACAAACTCCTGCAAACACACATCAGCTTAACTCTCTAAGTTGAACGAACACATTGAAGAGCGTTCTGTTAGGTAGCTCCATTTTGGTTTTAGAAGCAGATATTTCTCAATACTGCGTTTACTCCCATTCACTCTGGAATACCAAAACACAGCTCCTGGAAGAACCTGCTTCTCACTCTCTGCGTCTAAACGCGGATTCAACTCCCTTAGTTAGGCGAACACGCAGCAGAGCAGTTTGAAGGAAACGTTCGTTTTGTGTTTTAGACGGAGATTTCCAGCTATTTCTAAAATGCTTGGATTTTGCCGGGAAAATGATTTTTCCGCTTCTTCACAGAAAGGGTTTACAAACTCCTGCAAAGACACATCAGCTTAACTCTCTAAGTTGAACGCACACATTGAAGAGCGTTCTGTTAGGTAGCTCCGTTTTGGTTTTAGAAGCAGATATTTCTCAATACAGCGTTTACTCCCATTCACTCTGGAATACCAAAACGCAGCTCCTGGAAGAAACTGCTTCTCACTCTCTGCGTCTAAACGCGGATTCAACTCTTTTAGTTAGTCGAACACGCAGCAGAGCAGTTTGAAGGAAACGTTCGTTTTGTGTTTTAGACCGAGATTTCCAGCTATTTCTTCAATGCTTGGATTTCGCCGGGAAAATGCTTTTTCCCCTTCTTCACAGAAAGGGTTTACAAACTCCTGCAAACACACATCAGCTTAACTCTCTAAGTTGAACGAACACATTGAAGAGCGTTCTGTTAGGTAGCTCCATTTTGGTTTTAGAAGCAGATATTTCTCAATACAGCGTTTACTCCCATTCACTCTGGAATACCAAAACACAGCTCCTGGAAGAACCTGCTTCTCACTCTCTGCGTCTAAACGCGGATCCAACTCCCTTAGTTAGGCGAACACGCAGCAGAGCAGTTTGAAGGAAACGTTCGTTTTGTGTTTTAGACGGAGATTTCCAGCTATTTCTTAAATGCTTGGATTTTGCCGGGAAAATGATTTTTCCGCTTCTTCACAGAAAGGGTTTACAAACTCCTGCAAAGACACATCAGCTTAACTCTCTAAGTTGAAGGCACACATTGAAGAGCGTTCTGTTAGGTAGCTCCGTTTTGGTTTTAGAAGCAGATATTTCTCAATACAGCGTTTACTCCCATTCACTCTGGAATACCAAAACGCAGCTCCTGGAAGAAACTGCTTCTCAATCTCTGCGTCTAAACGCTGATACAACTCCCTTAGTTAGGCGAACACGCAGCCGAGCAGTTTGAAGGAAACGTTCGTTTTGTGTTTTAGACGGAGATTTCCAGCTATTTCTTCAATGCTTGGATTTGGCCGGGAAAATGCTTTTTCCTCTTCTTCACAGAAAGGGTTTACAAACTCCTGCAAACACACATCAGCTTAACTCTCTAAGTTGAACGCACACATTGAAGAGCGTTCTGTTAGGTAGCTCCGTTTTGGTTTTAGAAGCAGATATTTCTCAATACAGCGTTTACTCCCATTCACTCTGGAATACCAAAACGCAGCTCCTGGAAGAAACTGCTTCTCACTCTCTGCGTCTAAACGCGGATTCAACTCTTTTAGTTAGTCGAACACGCAGCAGAGCAGTTTGAAGGAAACGTTCGTTTTGTGTTTTAGACCGAGATTTCCAGCTATTTCTTCAATGCTTGGATTTCGCCGGGAAAATGCTTTTTCCGCTTCTTCACAAAAAGGGTTTACAAACTCCTGCAAACACACATCAGCTTAAGTCTCTAAGTTGAACGAACACATTGAAGAGCGTTCTGTTAGGTAGCTCCATTTTGGTTTTATAAGCAGATATTTCTCAATACAGCGTTTACTCCCATTCACTCTGGAATACCAAAACACAGCTCCTGGAAGAACCTGCTTCTCACTCTCTGCGTCTAAACGCGGATTCAACTCCCTTAGTTAGGCGAACACGCAGCAGAGCAGTTTGAAGGAAACGTTCGTTTTGTGTTTTAGACGGAGATTTCCAGCTATTTCTAAAATGCTTGGATTTTGCCGGGAAAATGATTTTTCCGCTTCTTCACAGAAAGGGTTTACAAACTCCTGCAAAGACACATCAGCTTAACTCTCTAAGTTGAACGCACACATTGAAGAGCGTTCTGTTAGGTAGCTCCGTTTTGGTTTTAGAAGCAGATATTTCTCAATACAGCGTTTACTCCCATTCACTCTGGAATACCAAAACGCAGCTCCTGGAAGAAACTGCTTCTCACTCTCTGCGTCTAAACGCGGATTCAACTCTTTTAGTTAGTCGAACACGCAGCAGAGCAGTTTGAAGGAAACGTTCGTTTTGTGTTTTAGACCGAGATTTCCAGCTATTTCTTCAATGCTTGGATTTCGCCGGGAAAATGCTTTTTCCGCTTCTTCACAGAAAGGGTTTACAAACTCCTGCAAACACACATCAGCTTAACTCTCTAAGTTGAACGAACACATTGAAGAGCGTTCTGTTAGGTAGCTCCATTTTGGTTTTATAAGCAGATATTTCTCAATACAGCGTTTACTCCCATTCACTCTGGAATACCAAAACACAGCTCCTGGAAGAACCTGCTTCTCACTCTCTGCGTCTAAACGCGGATTCAACTCCCTTAGTTAGGCGAACACGCAGCAGAGCAGTTTGAAGGAAACGTTCGTTTTGTGTTCTAGACGGAGATTTCCAGCTATTTCTTAAATGCTTGGATTTTGCCGGGAAAATGATTTTTCCGCTTCTTCACAGAAAGGGTTTACAAACTCCTGCAAAGACACATCAGCTTACCTCTCTAAGTTGAACGCACACATTGAAGAGCGTTCTGTTAGGTAGCTCCGTTTTGGTTTTAGAAGCAGATATTTCTCAATACAGCGTTTACTCCCATTCACTCTGGAATACCAAAACGCAGCTCCTGGAAGAAACTGCTTCTCAATCTCTGCGTCTAAACGCGGATACAACTCCCTTAGTTAGACGAACACGCAGCCGAGCAGTTTGAAGGAAACGTTCGTTTTGTGTTTTAGACGGAGATTTCCAGCAATTTATTAAATGCTTTGATTTGGCCGGGAAAATGCTTTTTCCGCTTCTTCACAGAAAGGGTTTACAAACTCCTGCAAACACACATCAGCTTAACTCTCTAAGTTGAACGCACACATTGAAGAGCGTTTTGTTAGGTAGCTCCGTTTTGGTTTTATAAGCAGATATTTCTCAATACAGCGTTTACTCCCATTCACTCTGGAATACCAAAACGCAGCTCCTGAAAGAAACTGCTTCTCACTCTCTGCGTCTAAACGCGGATTCAACTCCCTTAGTTAGGCGAACACGCAGCAGAGCAGTTTGAAGGAAACGTTCGTTTTGTGTTTTAGACGGAGATTTCCAGCTATTTCTTCAATGCTTGGATTTGGCCGGGAAAATGCTTTTTCCGCTTCTTCACAGAAAGGGTTTACAAACTCCTGCAAACACACATCAGCTTAACTCTCTAAGTTGAACGCACACATTGAAGAGCGTTCTGTTAGGTAGCTCCGTTTTGGTTTTAGAAGCAGATATTTCTCAATACAGCGTTTACTCCCATTCACTCTGGAATACCAAAACGCAGCTCCTGGAAGAAACTGCTTCTCACTCTCTGCGTCTAAACGCGGATTCAACTCCCTTAGTTAGGCGAACACGCAGCAGAGCAGTTTTAAGGAAACGTTCGTTTTGTGGTTCAGACGGAGATTTCCAGCTATTTCGTAAATGCTTTGATTTGGCCGGGAAATTGCTTTTTCCGCTTCTTCACAGAAAGGGTTTACAAACTCCTGCAAACACACATCAGCTTAACTCTCTAAGTTGAACGCACACATTGAAGAGCGTTCTGTTAGGTAGCTCCGTTTTGGTTTTAGAAGCAGATATTTCTCAATACAGAGTTTACTCCCATTCACTCTGGAATACCAAAACGCAGCTCCTGGAAGAAACTGCTTCTCAATCTCTGCGTCTAAACGCGGATTCAACTCCCTTAGTTAGGCGAACACGCAGCAGAGCAGTTTGAAGGAAACGTTCGTTTTGTGTTTTAGACGGAGATTTCCAGCAATTTCTTAAATGCTTTGATTTGGCCGGGAAAATGCTTTTTCCCCTTCTTCACAGAAAGGGTTTACAAACTCCTGCAAACACACATCAGCTTAACTCTCTAAGTTGAACGCACACATTGAAGAGCGTTCTGTTAGGTAGCTCCGTTTTGGTTTTAGAAGCAGATATTTCTCAATACAGCGTTTACTCCCATTCACTCTGGAATACCAAAACGCAGCTCCTGGAAGAAACTGCTTCTCACTCTCTGCGTCTAAACGCGGATTCAACTCCCTTAGTTAGGCGAACAGGCAGCAGAGCAGTTTGAAGGAAACGTTCGATTTGTGTTTTAGACGGAGATTTCCAGCTATTTCGTCAATGCTTGGATTTGGCCGGGAAAATGCTTTTTCCGCTTCTTCAAAGAAAGGGTTTACAAACTCCTGCAAACACATATCAGCTTAACTCTCTAAGTTGAACGCACACATTGAAGAGCGTTCTGTTAGGTAGCTCCGTTTTGGTTTTAGAAGCAGATATTTCTCAATACAGCGTTTACTCCCATTCACTCTGGAATACCAAAACGCAGCTCCTGGAAGAAACTGCTTGTCACTCTCTGCGTCTAAATGCGGATTCAACTCCCTTAGTTAGGCGAACACGCAGCAGAGCAGTTTGAAGGAAACGTTCGTTTTGTGTTTTAGACGGAGATCTCCAGCTATTTCTTCAATGCTTGGATTTGGCCGGGAAAATGCTTTTTCCGCTTCTTCACAGAAAAGGTTTACAAACTCCTGCAAACACACATCAGCTTAACTCTCTAAGTTGAACGCACACATTGAAGAGCGTTCTGTTAGGTAGCTCCGTTTTGGTTTTAGAAGCAGATATTTCTCAATACAGCGTTTACTCCCATTCACTCTGGAATACCAAAACGCAGCTCCTGGAAGAAACTGCTTCTCACTCTCTGCGTCTAAACGCGGATTCAACTCCCTTAGTTAGGCGAACACGCAGCAGAGCAGTTTGAAGGAAACGTTCGTTTTGTGGTTTAGACGGAGATTTCCAGCTATTTCGTAAATGCTTTGATTTGGCCGGGAAAATGCTTTTTCCGCTTCTTCACAGAAAGGGTTTACAAACTCCTGCAAACACACATCAGCTTAACTCTCTAAGTTGAACGCACACATTGAAGAGCGTTCTGTTAGGTAGCTCCGTTTTGGTTTTAGAAGCAGATATTTCTCAATACAGAGTTTACTCCCATTCACTCTGGAATACCAAAACGCAGCTCCTGGGAGAAACTGCTTCTCAATCTCTGCGTCTAAACGCGGATTCAACTCCCTTAGTTAGGCGAACACGCAGCAGAGCAGTTTGAAGGAAACGTTCGTTTTGTGTTTTAGACCGAGATTTCCAGCTATTTCTTCAATGCTTGGATTTCGCCGGGAAAATGCTTTTTCCGCTTCTTCACAGAAAGGGTTTACAAACTCCTGCAAACACACATAAGCTTACCTCTCTAAGTTGAACGAACACATTGAAGAGCGTTCTGTTAGGTAGCTCCATTTTGGTTTTAGAAGCAGATATTTCTCAATACTGCGTTTACTCCCATTCACTCTGGAATACCAAAACACAGCTCCTGGAAGAACCTGCTTCTCACTCTCTGCGTCTAAACGCGGATTCAACTCCCTTAGTTAGGCGAACACGCAGCAGAGCAGTTTGAAGGAAACGTTCGTTTTGTGTTTTAGACGGAGATTTCCAGCTATTTCTAAAATGCTTGGATTTTGCCGGGAAAATGATTTTTCCGCTTCTTCACAGAAAGGGTTTACAAACTCCTGCAAAGACACATCAGCTTAACTCTCTAAGTTGAACGCACACATTGAAGAGCGTTCTGTTAGGTAGCTCCGTTTTGGTTTTAGAAGCAGATATTTCTCAATACAGCGTTTACTCCCATTCACTCTGGAATACCAAAACGCAGCTCCTGGAAGAAACTGCTTCTCACTCTCTGCGTCTAAACGCGGATTCAACTCTTTTAGTTAGTCGAACACGCAGCAGAGCAGTTTGAAGGAAACGTTCGTTTTGTGTTTTAGACCGAGATTTCCAGCTATTTCTTCAATGCTTGGATTTCGCCGGGAAAATGCTTTTTCCGCTTCTTCACAGAAAGGGTTTACAAACTCCTGCAAACACACATCAGCTTAACTCTCTAAGTTGAACGAACACATTGAAGAGCGTTCTGTTAGGTAGCTCCATTTTGGTTTTAGAAGCAGATATATCTCAATACAGCGTTTACTCCCATTCACTCTGGAATACCAAAACACAGCTCCTGGAAGAACCTGCTTCTCACTCTCTGCGTCTAAACGCGGATTCAACTCCCTTAGTTAGGCGAACACGCAGCAGAGCAGTTTGAAGGAAACGTTCGTTTTGTGTTTTAGACGGAGATTTCCAGCAATTTCTCAAATGCTTTGATTTGGCCGAAAAAATGCTTTTTCCGCTTCTTCACAGAAAGGGTTTACAAACTCCTGCAAACACACATCAGCTTAACTCTCTAAGTTGAACGCACACATTGAAGAGCGTTCTGTTAGGTAGCTCCGTTTTGGTTTTAGAAGCAGATATTTCTCAATACAGCGTTTACTCCCATTCACTCTGGAATACCAAAACGCAGCTCCTGGAAGAAACTGCTTCTCAGTCGCTGCGTCTAAACGCTGATACAACTCCCTTAGTTAGGCGAACACGCAGCAGAGCAGTTTGAAGGAAACGTTCGTTTTGTGTTTTAGACGGAGATTTCCAGCAATTTCTTCAATGCTTTGATTTGGCCGGGAAAATGCTTTTTCCGTTTCTTCACAGAACGGGTTTACAAACTCCTGCAAACACACATCAGCTTAACTCTCTAAGTTGAACGCACACATTGAAGAGCGTTCTGTTAGGTAGCTCCGTTTTGGTTTTAGAAGCAGATATTTCTCAATACAGCGTTTACTCCCATTCACTCTGGAATACCAAAACCCAGCTCCTGAAAGAAACTGCTTCTCACTCTCTGCGTCTAAACGCGGATTCAACTCCCTTAGTTAGGCGAACACGCAGCAGAGCAGTTTGAAGGAAACGTTCGTTTTGTGTTTTAGACGGAGATTTCCAGCTATTTCTTCAATGCTTGGATTTGGCCGGGAAAATGCTTTTTCCGCTTCTTCACAGAAAGGGTTTACAAACTCCTGCAAACACACATCAGCTTAACTCTCTAAGTTGAACGCACACATTGAAGAGCGTTCTGTTAGGTAGCTCCGTTTTGGTTTTAGAAGCAGATATTTCTCAATACAGCGTTTACTCCCTTTCACTCTGGAATACCAAAACGCAGCTCCTGTAAGAAACTGCTTCTCACTCTCTGCGTCTAAACGCGGATTCAACTCCCTTAGTTAGGCGAACACGCAGCAGAGCAGTTTGAAGGAAACGTTCGTTTTGTGTTTTAGACGGAGATTTCCAGCTATTTCTTCAATGCTTGGATTTGGCCGGGAAAATGCTTTTTCCTCTTCTTCACAGAAAGGGTTTACAAACTCCTGCAAACACACATCAGCTTAACTCTCTAAGTTGAACGCACACATTGAAGAGCGTTCTGTTAGGTAGCTCCGTTTTGGTTTTAGAAGCAGATATTTCTCAATACAGCGTTTACTCCCATTCACTCTGGAATACCAAAACGCAGCTCCTGAAAGAAACTGCTTCTCACTCTCTGCGTCTAAACGCGGATTCAACTCCCTTAGTTAGGCGAACACGCAGCAGAGCAGTTTGAAGGAAACGTTCGTTTTGTGTTTTAGACGGAGATTTCCAGCTATTTCTTCAATGCTTGGATTTGGCCGGGAAAATGCTTTTTCCGCTTCTTCACAGAAAGGGTTTACAAACTCCTGCAAACACACATCAGCTTAACTCTCTAAGTTGAACGCACACATTGAAGAGCGTTCTGTTAGGTAGGTCCGTTTTGGTTTTAGAAGCAGATATTTCTCAATACAGCGTTTACTCCCTTTCACTCTGGAATACCAAAACGCAGCTCCTGGAAGAAACTGCTTCTCACTCTCTGCGTCTAAACGCGGATTCAACTCCCTTAGTTAGGCGAACACGCAGCAGAGCAGTTTGAAGGAAACGTTCGTTTTGTGTTTTAGACGGAGATTTCCAGCTATTTCTTCAATGCTTGGATTTGGCCGGGAAAATGCTTTTTCCTCTTCTTCACAGAAAGGGTTTACAAACTCCTGCAAACACACATCAGCTTAACTCTCTAAGTTGAACGCACACATTGAAGAGCGTTCTGTTAGGTAGCTCCGTTTTGGTTTTAGAAGCAGATATTTCTCAATACAGCGTTTACTCCCATTCACTCTGGAATACCAAAACGCAGCTCCTGGAAGAAACTGCTTCTCACTCTCTGCGTCTAAACGCGGATTCAACTCTTTTAGTTAGTCGAACACGCAGCAGAGCAGTTTGAAGGAAACGTTCGTTTTTTGTTTTAGACCGAGATTTCCAGCTATTTCTTCAATGCTTGGATTTCGCCGGGAAAATGCTTTTTCCGCTTCTTCACAGAAAGGGTTTACAAACTCCTGCAAACACACATCAGCTTAACTCTCTAAGTGGAACGCACACATTGAAGAGCGTTCTGTTAGGTAGCTCCGTTTTGGTTTTATAAGCAGATATTTCTCAATACAGCGTTTACTCCCATTCACTCTGGAATACCAAAACGCAGCTCCTGAAAGAAACTGCTTCTCACTCTCTGCGTCTAAACGCGGATTCAACTCCCTTAGTTAGGCGAACACGCAGCAGAGCAGTTTGAAGGAAACGTTCGTTTTGTGTTTTAGACGGAGATTTCCAGCTATTTCTTCAATGCTTGGATTTGGCCGGGAAAATGCTTTTTCCGCTTCTTCACAGAAAGGGTTTACAAACTCCTGCAAACACACATCAGCTTAACTCTCTAAGTTGAACGCACACATTGAAGAGCGTTCTGTTAGGTAGCTCCGTTTTGGTTTTAGAAGCAGATATTTCTCAATACAGCCTTTACTCCCATTCACTCTGGAATACCAAAACGCAGCTCCTGGAAGAAACTGCTTCTCACTCTCTGCGTCTAAACGCGGATTCAACTCTTTTAGTTAGTCGAACACGCAGCAGAGCAGTTTGAAGGAAACGTTCGTTTTGTGTTTTAGACCGAGATTTCCAGCTATTTCTTCAATGCTTGGATTTCGCCGGGAAAATGCTTTGTCCGCTTCTTCACAGAAAGGTTTTACGAACTCCTGCAAACACACATCAGCTTAACTCTCTAAGTTGAACGCACACATTGAAGAGCGTTCTGTTAGGTAGCTCCATTTTGGTTTTATAAGCAGATATTTCTCAATACAGCGTTTACTCCCATTCACTCTGGAATACCAAA
Organism: Callithrix jacchus; assembly: GCF_049354715.1. Taxonomy (NCBI): domain Eukaryota; kingdom Metazoa; phylum Chordata; class Mammalia; order Primates; family Cebidae; genus Callithrix; species Callithrix jacchus. The sequence goes on along the minus strand of NC_133510.1, from coordinate 26,205,589 downwards.
ACACAGCTCCTGGAAGAACCTGCTTCTCACTCTCTGCGTCTAAACGCGGATTCAACTCCCTTAGTTAGGCGAACACGCAGCAGAGCAGTTTGAAGGAAACGTTCGTTTTGTGTTCTAGACGGAGATTTCCAGCTATTTCTTAAATGCTTGGATTTTGCCGGGAAAATGATTTTTCCGCTTCTTCACAGAAAGGGTTTACAAACTCCTGCAAAGACACATCAGCTTACCTCTCTAAGTTGAACGCACACATTGAAGAGCGTTCTGTTAGGTAGCTCCGTTTTGGTTTTAGAAGCAGATATTTCTCAATACAGCGTTTACTCCCATTCACTCTGGAATACCAAAACGCAGCTCCTGGAAGAAACTGCTTCTCAATCTCTGCGTCTAAACGCGGATACAACTCCCTTAGTTAGACGAACACGCAGCCGAGCAGTTTGAAGGAAACGTTCGTTTTGTGTTTTAGACGGAGATTTCCAGCAATTTATTAAATGCTTTGATTTGGCCGGGAAAATGCTTTTTCCGCTTCTTCACAGAAAGGGTTTACAAACTCCTGCAAACACACATCAGCTTAACTCTCTAAGTTGAACGCACACATTGAAGAGCGTTTTGTTAGGTAGCTCCGTTTTGGTTTTATAAGCAGATATTTCTCAATACAGCGTTTACTCCCATTCACTCTGGAATACCAAAACGCAGCTCCTGAAAGAAACTGCTTCTCACTCTCTGCGTCTAAACGCGGATTCAACTCCCTTAGTTAGGCGAACACGCAGCAGAGCAGTTTGAAGGAAACGTTCGTTTTGTGTTTTAGACGGAGATTTCCAGCTATTTCTTCAATGCTTGGATTTGGCCGGGAAAATGCTTTTTCCGCTTCTTCACAGAAAGGGTTTACAAACTCCTGCAAACACACATCAGCTTAACTCTCTAAGTTGAACGCACACATTGAAGAGCGTTCTGTTAGGTAGCTCCGTTTTGGTTTTAGAAGCAGATATTTCTCAATACAGCGTTTACTCCCATTCACTCTGGAATACCAAAACGCAGCTCCTGGAAGAAACTGCTTCTCACTCTCTGCGTCTAAACGCGGATTCAACTCCCTTAGTTAGGCGAACACGCAGCAGAGCAGTTTTAAGGAAACGTTCGTTTTGTGGTTCAGACGGAGATTTCCAGCTATTTCGTAAATGCTTTGATTTGGCCGGGAAATTGCTTTTTCCGCTTCTTCACAGAAAGGGTTTACAAACTCCTGCAAACACACATCAGCTTAACTCTCTAAGTTGAACGCACACATTGAAGAGCGTTCTGTTAGGTAGCTCCGTTTTGGTTTTAGAAGCAGATATTTCTCAATACAGAGTTTACTCCCATTCACTCTGGAATACCAAAACGCAGCTCCTGGAAGAAACTGCTTCTCAATCTCTGCGTCTAAACGCGGATTCAACTCCCTTAGTTAGGCGAACACGCAGCAGAGCAGTTTGAAGGAAACGTTCGTTTTGTGTTTTAGACGGAGATTTCCAGCAATTTCTTAAATGCTTTGATTTGGCCGGGAAAATGCTTTTTCCCCTTCTTCACAGAAAGGGTTTACAAACTCCTGCAAACACACATCAGCTTAACTCTCTAAGTTGAACGCACACATTGAAGAGCGTTCTGTTAGGTAGCTCCGTTTTGGTTTTAGAAGCAGATATTTCTCAATACAGCGTTTACTCCCATTCACTCTGGAATACCAAAACGCAGCTCCTGGAAGAAACTGCTTCTCACTCTCTGCGTCTAAACGCGGATTCAACTCCCTTAGTTAGGCGAACAGGCAGCAGAGCAGTTTGAAGGAAACGTTCGATTTGTGTTTTAGACGGAGATTTCCAGCTATTTCGTCAATGCTTGGATTTGGCCGGGAAAATGCTTTTTCCGCTTCTTCAAAGAAAGGGTTTACAAACTCCTGCAAACACATATCAGCTTAACTCTCTAAGTTGAACGCACACATTGAAGAGCGTTCTGTTAGGTAGCTCCGTTTTGGTTTTAGAAGCAGATATTTCTCAATACAGCGTTTACTCCCATTCACTCTGGAATACCAAAACGCAGCTCCTGGAAGAAACTGCTTGTCACTCTCTGCGTCTAAATGCGGATTCAACTCCCTTAGTTAGGCGAACACGCAGCAGAGCAGTTTGAAGGAAACGTTCGTTTTGTGTTTTAGACGGAGATCTCCAGCTATTTCTTCAATGCTTGGATTTGGCCGGGAAAATGCTTTTTCCGCTTCTTCACAGAAAAGGTTTACAAACTCCTGCAAACACACATCAGCTTAACTCTCTAAGTTGAACGCACACATTGAAGAGCGTTCTGTTAGGTAGCTCCGTTTTGGTTTTAGAAGCAGATATTTCTCAATACAGCGTTTACTCCCATTCACTCTGGAATACCAAAACGCAGCTCCTGGAAGAAACTGCTTCTCACTCTCTGCGTCTAAACGCGGATTCAACTCCCTTAGTTAGGCGAACACGCAGCAGAGCAGTTTGAAGGAAACGTTCGTTTTGTGGTTTAGACGGAGATTTCCAGCTATTTCGTAAATGCTTTGATTTGGCCGGGAAAATGCTTTTTCCGCTTCTTCACAGAAAGGGTTTACAAACTCCTGCAAACACACATCAGCTTAACTCTCTAAGTTGAACGCACACATTGAAGAGCGTTCTGTTAGGTAGCTCCGTTTTGGTTTTAGAAGCAGATATTTCTCAATACAGAGTTTACTCCCATTCACTCTGGAATACCAAAACGCAGCTCCTGGGAGAAACTGCTTCTCAATCTCTGCGTCTAAACGCGGATTCAACTCCCTTAGTTAGGCGAACACGCAGCAGAGCAGTTTGAAGGAAACGTTCGTTTTGTGTTTTAGACCGAGATTTCCAGCTATTTCTTCAATGCTTGGATTTCGCCGGGAAAATGCTTTTTCCGCTTCTTCACAGAAAGGGTTTACAAACTCCTGCAAACACACATCAGCTTACCTCTCTAAGTTGAACGAACACATTGAAGAGCGTTCTGTTAGGTAGCTCCATTTTGGTTTTAGAAGCAGATATTTCTCAATACTGCGTTTACTCCCATTCACTCTGGAATACCAAAACACAGCTCCTGGAAGAACCTGCTTCTCACTCTCTGCGTCTAAACGCGGATTCAACTCCCTTAGTTAGGCGAACACGCAGCAGAGCAGTTTGAAGGAAACGTTCGTTTTGTGTTTTAGACGGAGATTTCCAGCTATTTCTAAAATGCTTGGATTTTGCCGGGAAAATGATTTTTCCGCTTCTTCACAGAAAGGGTTTACAAACTCCTGCAAAGACACATCAGCTTAACTCTCTAAGTTGAACGCACACATTGAAGAGCGTTCTGTTAGGTAGCTCCGTTTTGGTTTTAGAAGCAGATATTTCTCAATACAGCGTTTACTCCCATTCACTCTGGAATACCAAAACGCAGCTCCTGGAAGAAACTGCTTCTCACTCTCTGCGTCTAAACGCGGATTCAACTCTTTTAGTTAGTCGAACACGCAGCAGAGCAGTTTGAAGGAAACGTTCGTTTTGTGTTTTAGACCGAGATTTCCAGCTATTTCTTCAATGCTTGGATTTCGCCGGGAAAATGCTTTTTCCGCTTCTTCACAGAAAGGGTTTACAAACTCCTGCAAACACACATCAGCTTAACTCTCTAAGTTGAACGAACACATTGAAGAGCGTTCTGTTAGGTAGCTCCATTTTGGTTTTAGAAGCAGATATATCTCAATACAGCGTTTACTCCCATTCACTCTGGAATACCAAAACACAGCTCCTGGAAGAACCTGCTTCTCACTCTCTGCGTCTAAACGCGGATTCAACTCCCTTAGTTAGGCGAACACGCAGCAGAGCAGTTTGAAGGAAACGTTCGTTTTGTGTTTTAGACGGAGATTTCCAGCAATTTCTCAAATGCTTTGATTTGGCCGAAAAAATGCTTTTTCCGCTTCTTCACAGAAAGGGTTTACAAACTCCTGCAAACACACATCAGCTTAACTCTCTAAGTTGAACGCACACATTGAAGAGCGTTCTGTTAGGTAGCTCCGTTTTGGTTTTAGAAGCAGATATTTTTCAATACAGCGTTTACTCCCATTCACTCTGGAATACCAAAACGCAGCTCCTGGAAGAAACTGCTTCTCAGTCGCTGCGTCTAAACGCTGATACAACTCCCTTAGTTAGGCGAACACGCAGCAGAGCAGTTTGAAGGAAACGTTCGTTTTGTGTTTTAGACGGAGATTTCCAGCAATTTCTTCAATGCTTTGATTTGGCCGGGAAAATGCTTTTTCCGTTTCTTCACAGAACGGGTTTACAAACTCCTGCAAACACACATCAGCTTAACTCTCTAAGTTGAACGCACACATTGAAGAGCGTTCTGTTAGGTAGCTCCGTTTTGGTTTTAGAAGCAGATATTTCTCAATACAGCGTTTACTCCCATTCACTCTGGAATACCAAAACCCAGCTCCTGAAAGAAACTGCTTCTCACTCTCTGCGTCTAAACGCGGATTCAACTCCCTTAGTTAGGCGAACACGCAGCAGAGCAGTTTGAAGGAAACGTTCGTTTTGTGTTTTAGACGGAGATTTCCAGCTATTTCTTCAATGCTTGGATTTGGCCGGGAAAATGCTTTTTCCGCTTCTTCACAGAAAGGGTTTACAAACTCCTGCAAACACACATCAGCTTAACTCTCTAAGTTGAACGCACACATTGAAGAGCGTTCTGTTAGGTAGCTCCGTTTTGGTTTTAGAAGCAGATATTTCTCAATACAGCGTTTACTCCCTTTCACTCTGGAATACCAAAACGCAGCTCCTGTAAGAAACTGCTTCTCACTCTCTGCGTCTAAACGCGGATTCAACTCCCTTAGTTAGGCGAACACGCAGCAGAGCAGTTTGAAGGAAACGTTCGTTTTGTGTTTTAGACGGAGATTTCCAGCTATTTCTTCAATGCTTGGATTTGGCCGGGAAAATGCTTTTTCCTCTTCTTCACAGAAAGGGTTTACAAACTCCTGCAAACACACATCAGCTTAACTCTCTAAGTTGAACGCACACATTGAAGAGCGTTCTGTTAGGTAGCTCCGTTTTGGTTTTAGAAGCAGATATTTCTCAATACAGCGTTTACTCCCATTCACTCTGGAATACCAAAACGCAGCTCCTGAAAGAAACTGCTTCTCACTCTCTGCGTCTAAACGCGGATTCAACTCCCTTAGTTAGGCGAACACGCAGCAGAGCAGTTTGAAGGAAACGTTCGTTTTGTGTTTTAGACGGAGATTTCCAGCTATTTCTTCAATGCTTGGATTTGGCCGGGAAAATGCTTTTTCCGCTTCTTCACAGAAAGGGTTTACAAACTCCTGCAAACACACATCAGCTTAACTCTCTAAGTTGAACGCACACATTGAAGAGCGTTCTGTTAGGTAGGTCCGTTTTGGTTTTAGAAGCAGATATTTCTCAATACAGCGTTTACTCCCTTTCACTCTGGAATACCAAAACGCAGCTCCTGGAAGAAACTGCTTCTCACTCTCTGCGTCTAAACGCGGATTCAACTCCCTTAGTTAGGCGAACACGCAGCAGAGCAGTTTGAAGGAAACGTTCGTTTTGTGTTTTAGACGGAGATTTCCAGCTATTTCTTCAATGCTTGGATTTGGCCGGGAAAATGCTTTTTCCTCTTCTTCACAGAAAGGGTTTACAAACTCCTGCAAACACACATCAGCTTAACTCTCTAAGTTGAACGCACACATTGAAGAGCGTTCTGTTAGGTAGCTCCGTTTTGGTTTTAGAAGCAGATATTTCTCAATACAGCGTTTACTCCCATTCACTCTGGAATACCAAAACGCAGCTCCTGGAAGAAACTGCTTCTCACTCTCTGCGTCTAAACGCGGATTCAACTCTTTTAGTTAGTCGAACACGCAGCAGAGCAGTTTGAAGGAAACGTTCGTTTTTTGTTTTAGACCGAGATTTCCAGCTATTTCTTCAATGCTTGGATTTCGCCGGGAAAATGCTTTTTCCGCTTCTTCACAGAAAGGGTTTACAAACTCCTGCAAACACACATCAGCTTAACTCTCTAAGTGGAACGCACACATTGAAGAGCGTTCTGTTAGGTAGCTCCGTTTTGGTTTTATAAGCAGATATTTCTCAATACAGCGTTTACTCCCATTCACTCTGGAATACCAAAACGCAGCTCCTGAAAGAAACTGCTTCTCACTCTCTGCGTCTAAACGCGGATTCAACTCCCTTAGTTAGGCGAACACGCAGCAGAGCAGTTTGAAGGAAACGTTCGTTTTGTGTTTTAGACGGAGATTTCCAGCTATTTCTTCAATGCTTGGATTTGGCCGGGAAAATGCTTTTTCCGCTTCTTCACAGAAAGGGTTTACAAACTCCTGCAAAGACACATCAGCTTAACTCTCTAAGTTGAACGCACACATTGAAGAGCGTTCTGTTAGGTAGCTCCGTTTTGGTTTTAGAAGCAGATATTTCTCAATACAGCCTTTACTCCCATTCACTCTGGAATACCAAAACGCAGCTCCTGGAAGAAACTGCTTCTCACTCTCTGCGTCTAAACGCGGATTCAACTCTTTTAGTTAGTCGAACACGCAGCAGAGCAGTTTGAAGGAAACGTTCGTTTTGTGTTTTAGACCGAGATTTCCAGCTATTTCTTCAATGCTTGGATTTCGCCGGGAAAATGCTTTGTCCGCTTCTTCACAGAAAGGTTTTACGAACTCCTGCAAACACACATCAGCTTAACTCTCTAAGTTGAACGAACACATTGAAGAGCGTTCTGTTAGGTAGCTCCATTTTGGTTTTAGAAGCAGATATTTCTCAATACTGCGTTTACTCCCATTCACTCTGGAATACCAAAACACAGCTCCTGGAAGAACCTGCTTCTCACTCTCTGCGTCTAAACGCGGATTCAACTCCCTTAGTTAGGCGAACACGCAGCAGAGCAGTTTGAAGGAAACGTTCGTTTTGTGTTTTAGACGGAGATTTCCAGCTATTTCTTAAATGCTTGGATTTTGCCGGGACAATGCTTTTTCCGCTTCTTCACAGAAAGGGTTTACAAACTCCTGCAAAGACACATCAGCTTAACTCTCTAAGTTGAACGCACACATTGAAGAGCGTTCTGTTAGGTAGCTCCGTTTTGGTTTTAGAAGCAGATATTTCTCAATACAGCGTTTACTCCCATTCACTCTGGAATACCAAAACGCAGCTCCTGGAAGAAACTGCTTCTCACTCTCTGCGTCTAAACGCGGATTCAACTCCCTTAGTTAGGCGAACACGCAGCAGAGCAGTTTGAAGGAAACGTTCGTTTTGTGTTTTAGACGGAGATTTCCAGCTATTTCTTCAATGCTTGGATTTGGCCGGGAAAATGCTTTTTCCGCTTCTTCACAGAAAGGGTTTACAAACTCCTGCAAACACACATCAGCTTAACTCTCTAAGTTGAACGCACACATTGAAGAGCGTTCTGTTAGGTAGCTCCGTTTTGGTTTTAGAAGCAGATATTTCTCAATACAGCCTTTACTCCCATTCACTCTGGAATACCAAAACGCAGCTCCTGGAAGAAACTGCTTCTCACTCTCTGCGTCTAAACGCGGATTCAACTCTTTTAGTTAGTCGAACACGCAGCAGAGCAGTTTGAAGGAAACGTTCGTTTTGTGTTTTAGACCGAGATTTCCAGCTATTTCTTCAATGCTTGGATTTCGCCGGGAAAATGCTTTTTCCGCTTCTTCACAGAAAGGGTTTACAAACTCCTGCAAACACACATCAGCTTAACTCTCTAAGTTGAACGAACACATTGAAGAGCGTTCTGTTAGGTAGCTCCATTTTGGTTTTAGAAGCAGATATATCTCAATACAGCGTTTACTCCCATTCACTCTGGAATACCAAAACACAGCTCCTGGAAGAACCTGCTTCTCACTCTCTGCGTCTAAACGCGGATTCAACTCCCTTAGTTAGGCGAACACGCAGCAGAGCAGTTTGAAGGAAACGTTCGTTTTGTGGTTTAGACGGAGATTTCCAGCTATTTCTTAAATGCTTGGATTTTGCCGGGAAAATGATTTTTCCGCTTTTTCACAGAAGGGGTTTACAAACTCCTGCAAAGACACATCAGCTTAACTCTCTAAGTTGAACGCACACATTGAAGAGCGTTCTGTTAGGTAGCTCCGTTTTGGTTTTAGAAGCAGATATTTCTCAATACAGCGTTTACTCCCATTCACTCTGGAATACCAAAACGCAGCTCCTGGAAGAAACTGCTTCTCACTCTCTGCGTCTAAACGCGGATTCAACTCCCTTAGTTAGGCGAACACGCAGCAGAGCAGTTTGAAGGAAACGTTCCTTTTGTGTTTTAGACGGAGATTTCCAGCAATTTCTCAAATGCTTTGATTTGGCCGAAAAAATGCTTTTTCCGCTTCTTCACAGAAAGGGTTTACAAACTCCTGCAAACACACATCAGCTTAACTCTCTAAGTTGAACGCACACATTGAAGAGCGTTCTGTTAGGTAGCTCCGTTTTGGTTTTAGAAGCAGATATTTCTCAATACAGCGTTTACTCCCATTCACTCTGGAATACCAAAACGCAGCTCCTGGAAGAAACTGCTTCTCAATCGCTGCGTCTAAACGCTGATACAACTCCCTTAGTTAGGCGAACACGCAGCAGAGCAGTTTGAAGGAAACGTTCGTTTTGTGTTTTAGACGGAGATTTCCAGCAATTTCTTCAATGCTTTGATTTGGCCGGGAAAATGCTTTTTCCGCTTCTTCACAGAACGGGTTTACAAACTCCTGCAAACACACATCAGCTTAACTCTCTAAGTTGAACGCACACATTGAAGAGCGTTCTGTTAGGTAGCTCCGTTTTGGTTTTAGAAGCAGATATTTCTCAATACAGCGTTTACTCCCATTCACTCTGGAATACCAAAACGCAGCTCCTGAAAGAAACTGCTTCTCACTCTCTGCGTCTAAACGCGGATTCAACTCCCTTAGTTAGGCGAACACGCAGCAGAGCAGTTTGAAGGAAACGTTCGTTTTGTGTTTTAGACGGAGATTTCCAGCTATTTCTTCAATGCTTGGATTTGGCCGGGAAAATGCTTTTTCCGCTTCTTCACAGAAAGGGTTTACAAACTCCTGCAAACACACATCAGCTTAACTCTCTAAGTTGAACGCACACATTGAAGAGCGTTCTGTTAGGTAGGTCCGTTTTGGTTTTAGAAGCAGATATTTCTCAATACAGCGTTTACTCCCTTTCACTCTGGAATACCAAAACGCAGCTCCTGTAAGAAACTGCTTCTCACTCTCTGCGTCTAAACGCGGATTCAACTCCCTTAGTTAGGCGAACACGCAGCAGAGCAGTTTGAAGGAAACGTTCGTTTTGTGTTTTAGACGGAGATTTCCAGCTATTTCTTCAATGCTTGGATTTGGCCGGGAAAATGCTTTTTCCTCTTCTTCACAGAAAGGGTTTACAAACTCCTGCAAACACACATCAGCTTAACTCTCTAAGTTGAACGCACACATTGAAGAGCGTTCTGTTAGGTAGCTCCGTTTTGGTTTTAGAAGCAGATATTTCTCAATACAGCGTTTACTCCCATTCACTCTGGAATACCAAAACGCAGCTCCTGGAAGAAACTGCTTCTCACTCTCTGCGTCTAAACGCGGATTCAACTCTTTTAGTTAGTCGAACACGCAGCAGAGCAGTTTGAAGGAAACGTTCGTTTTGTGTTTTAGACCGAGATTTCCAGCTATTTCTTCAATGCTTGGATTTCGCCGGGAAAATGCTTTTTCCGCTTCTTCACAGAAAGGGTTTACAAACTCCTGCAAACACACATCAGCTTAACTCTCTAAGTGGAACGCACACATTGAAGAGCGTTCTGTTAGGTAGCTCCGTTTTGGTTTTATAAGCAGATATTTCTCAATACAGCGTTTACTCCCATTCACTCTGGAATACCAAAACGCAGCTCCTGAAAGAAACTGCTTCTCACTCTCTGCGTCTAAACGCGGATTCAACTCCCTTAGTTAGGCGAACACGCAGCAGAGCAGTTTGAAGGAAACGTTCGTTTTGTGTTTTAGACGGAGATTTCCAGCTATTTCTTCAATGCTTGGATTTGGCCGGGAAAATGCTTTTTCCGCTTCTTCACAGAAAGGGTTTACAAACTCCTGCAAACACACATCAGCTTAACTCTCTAAGTTGAACGCACACATTGAAGAGCGTTCTGTTAGGTAGCTCCGTTTTGGTTTTAGAAGCAGATATTTCTCAATACAGCCTTTACTCCCATTCACTCTGGAATACCAAAACGCAGCTCCTGGAAGAAACTGCTTCTCACTCTCTGCGTCTAAACGCGGATTCAACTCTTTTAGTTAGTCGAACACGCAGCAGAGCAGTTTGAAGGAAACGTTCGTTTTGTGTTTTAGACCGAGATTTCCAGCTATTTCTTCAATGCTTGGATTTCGCCGGGAAAATGCTTTTTCCGCTTCTTCACAGAAAGGGTTTACAAACTCCTGCAAACACACATCAGCTTAACTCTCTAAGCTGAAGGCACACGTTGAAGAGCGTTCTGTTAGGTAGCTCCGTTTTGGTTTTAGAATCAGATATTTCTCAATACAGCGTTTACTCCCATTCACTCTGGAATACCAAAACGCAGCTCCTGGAAGAAACTGCTTCTCAATCGCTGCGTCTAAACGCTGATACAACTCCCTTAGTTAGGCGAACACGCAGCAGAGCAGTTGGAAGGAAACGTTTGTTTTGTGTTTTAGACGGAGATTTCCAGCAATTTCTCAAATGCTTTGATTTGGCAGAGAAAATGCTTTTTCCGCTTCTTCACAGAAAGGGTTTACAAACTCCTGCAAACACACATCAGCTTAACTCTCTAACTTGAACGCACACATTGAAGAGCGTTCTGTTAGGCAGCTCCGTTTTGGTTTTAGAAGCAGATATTTCTCAATACAGCGTTTACTCCCATTCACTCTGGAATACCAAAACGCAGCTCCTGAAAAAAACTGCTTCTCCCTCTCTGCGTCTAAACGCGGATTCAACTCCCTTAGTTAGGCGAACACGCAGCAGAGCAGTTTGAAGGAAACGTTCGTTTTGTGTTTTAGACGGAGATTTCCAGCTATTTCTTCAATTCTTGGATTTGGCCGGGAAAATGCTTTTTCCGCTTCTTCACAGAAAGGGTTTACAAACTCCTGCAAACACACATCAGCTTAACTCTCTAAGTTGAATGCACACATTGAAGAGCGTTCTGTTAGGTAGCTCCGTTTTGCTTTTAGAAGCAGATATTTCTCAATACAGCGTTTACTCCCTTTCACTCTGGAATACCAAAACGCAGCTCCTGGAAGAAACTGCTTCTCACTCTCTGCGTCTAAACGCGGATTCAACTCCCTTAGTTAGGCGAACACGCAGCAGAGCAGTTTGAAGGAAACGTTCGTTTTGTGTTTTAGACGGAGATTTCCAGCTATTTCTTCAATGCTTGGATTTGGCCGGGAAAATGCTTTTTCCTCTTCTTCACAGAAAGGGTTTACAAACTCCTGCAAACACACATCAGCTGAACTCTCTAAGTTGAACGCACACATTGAAGAGCGTTCTGTTAGGTAGCTCCGTTTTGGTTTTAGAAGCAGATATTTCTCAATACAGCGTTTACTCCCATTCACTCTGGAATACCAAAACGCAGCTCCTGGAAGAAACTGCTTCTCACTCTCTGCGTCTAAACGCGGATTCAACTCTTTTAGTTAGTCGAACACGCAGCAGAGCAGTTTGAAGGAAACGTTCGTTTTGTGTTTTAGACCGAGATTTCCAGCTATTTCTTCAATGCTTGGATTTCGCCGGGAAAATGCTTTTTCCGCTTCTTCACAGAAAGGGTTTACAAACTCCTGCAAACACACATCAGCTTAACTCTCTAAGTTGAACGAACACATTGAAGAGCGTTCTGTTAGGTAGCTCCATTTTGGTTTTAGAAGCAGATATTTCTCAATACAGCGTTTACTCCCATTCACTCTGGAATACCAAAACACAGCTCCTGGAAGAACCTGCTTGTCACTCTCTGCGTCTAAACGCGGATTCAACTCCCTTAGTTAGGCGAACACGCAGCAGAGCAGTTTGAAGGAAACGTTCGTTTTGTGTTTTAGACGGAGATTTCCAGCTATTTCTTAAATGCTTGGATTTTGCCGGGAAAATGATTTTTCCGCTTCTTCACAGAAAGGGTTTACAAACTCCTGCAAAGACACATCAGCTTAACTCTCTAAGTTGAACGCACACATTGAAGAGCGTTCTGTTAGGTAGCTCCGTTTTGGTTTTAGAAGCAGATATTTCTCAATACAGCGTTTACTCCCATTCACTCTGGAATACCAAAACGCAGCTCCTGGAAGAAACTGCTTCTCAATCTCTGCGTCTAAACGCGGATACAACTCCCTTAGTTAGGCGAACACGCAGCAGAGCAGTTTGAAGGAAACGTTCGTTTTGTGTTTTAGACGGAGATTTCCAGCAATTTATTAAATGCTGTGATTTGGCCGGGAAAATGCTTTTTCCGCTTCTTCACAGAAAGGGTTTACAAACTCCTGCAAACACACATCAGCTTAACTCTGTAAGTTGAACGCACACATTGAAGAGCGTTCTGTTAGGTAGCTTTGTTTTGGTTTTATAAGCAGATATTTCTCAATACAGCGTTTACTCCCATTCACTCTGGAATACCAAAACGCAGCTCCTGAAAGAAACTGCTTCTCACTCTCTGCGTCTAAACGCGGATTCAACTCCCTTAGTTAGGCGAACACGCAGCAGAGCAGTTTGAAGGAAACGTTCGTTTTGTGTTTTAGACGGAGATTTCCAGCTATTTCTTCAATGCTTGGATTTGGCCGGGAAAATGCTTTTTCCGCTTGTTCACAGAAAGGGTTTACAAACTCCTGCAAACACACATCAGCTTAACTCTCTAAGTTGAACGCACACATTGAAGAGCGTTCTGTTAGGTAGCTCCGTTTTGGTTTTAGAAGCAGATATTTCTCAATACAGCCTTTACTCCCATTCACTCTGGAATACCAAAACGCAGCTCCTGGAAGAAACTGCTTCTCACTCTCTGCGTCTAAACGCGGATTCAACTCTTTTAGTTAGTCGAACACGCAGCAGAGCAGTTTGAAGGAAACGTTCGTTTTGTGTTTTAGACCGAGATTTCCAGCTATTTCTTCAATGCTTGGATTTCGCCGGGAAAATGCTTTTCTCGCGTCTTCACAGAAAGGGTTTACAAACTCCTGCAAACACACATCAGCTTAACTCTCTAAGTTGAACGAACACATTGAAGAGCGTTCTGTTAGGTAGCTCCATTTTGGTTTTAGAAGCAGATATATCTCAATACAGCGTTTACTCCCATTCACTCTGGAATACCAAAACACAGCTCCTGGAAGAACCTGCTTCTCACTCTCTGCGTCTAAACGCGGATTCAACTCCCTTAGTTAGGCGAACACGCAGCAGAGCAGTTTGAAGGAAACGTTCGTTTTGTGTTTTAGACGGAGATTTCCAGCTATTTCTTAAATGCTTGGATTTTGCCGGGAAAATGATTTTTCCGCTTCTTCACAGAAAGGGTTTACAAACTCCTGCAAAGACACATCAGCTTAACTCTCTAAGTTGAACGCACACATTGAAGAGCGTTCTGTTAGGTAGCTCCGTTTTGGTTTTAGAAGCAGATATTTCTCAATACAGCGTTTACTCCCATTCACTCTGGAATACCAAAACGCAGCTCCTGGAAGAAACTGCTTCTCACTCTCTGAGTCTAAACGCGGATTCAGCTCCCTTAGTTAGGCGAACACGCAGCAGAGCAGTTTGAAGGAAACGTTTGTTTTGTGTTTTAGACGGAGATTTCCAGCAATTTCTCAAATGCTTTGATTTGGCCGAAAAAATGCTTTTTCCGCTTCTTCACAGAAAGGGTTTACAAACTCCTGCAAACACACATCAGCTTAACTCTCTAAGTTGAACGCACACATTGAAGAGCGTTCTGTTAGGTAGCTCCGTTTTGGTTTTAGAAGCAGATATTTCTCAATACAGCGTTTACTCCCATTCACTCTGGAATACCAAAACGCAGCTCCTGGAAGAAACTGCTTCTCAATCTCTGCGTCTAAACGCTGATACAACTCCCTTAGTTAGGCGAACACGCAGCAGAGCAGTTTGAAGGAAACGTTCGTTTTGTGTTTTAGACGGAGATTTCCAGCTATTTCTTCAATGCTTGGATTTGGCCGGGAAAATGCTTTTTCCGCTTCTTCACAGAAAAAGTTTACAAACTCCTGCAAACACACATCAGCTTAACTCTCTAAGTTGAACGCACACATTGAAGAGCGTTCTGTTAGGTAGCTCCGTTTTGGTTTTAGAAGCAGATATTTCTCAATACAGCGTTTACTCCCATTCACTCTGGAATACCAAAACGCAGCTCCTGGAAGAAACTGCTTCTCACTCTCTGCGTCTAAACGCGGATTCAACTCCCTTAGTTAGGCGAACACGCAGCAGAGCAGTTTGAAGGAAACGTTCGTTTTGTGTTTTAGACGGAGATTTCCAGCTATTTCTTAAATGCTTGGATTTTGCCGGGAAAATGATTTTTCCGCTTCTTCACAGAAATGGTTTACAAACTCCTGCAAAGACACATCAGCTTAACTCTCTAAGTTGAACGCACACATTGAAGAGCGTTCTGGTAGGTAGCTCCGTTTTGGTTTTAGAAGCAGATATTTCTCAATACAGCGTTTACTCCCATTCACTCTGGAATACCAAAACGCAGCTCCTGGAAGAAATTGCTTCTCACTCTCTGCGTCTAAACGCGGATTCAACTCCCTTAGTTAGGCGAACACGCAGCAGAGCAGTTTGAAGGAAACGTTTGTTTTGTGTTTTAGACGGAGATTTCCAGCAATTTCTCAAATGCTTTGATTTGGCCGAAAAAATGCTTTTTCCGCTTCTTCACAGAAAGGGTTTACAAACTCCTGCAAACACACATCAGCTTAGCTCTCTAAGTTGAACGCACACATTGAAGAGCGTTCTGTTAGGTAGCTCCGTTTTGGTTTTAGAAGCAGATATTTCTCAATACAGCGTTTACTCCCATTCACTCTGGAATACCAAAACGCAGCTCCTGGAAGAAACTGCTTCTCAATCTCTGCGTCTAAACGCTGATACAACTCCCTTAGTTAGGCGAACACGCAGCAGAGCAGTTTGAAGGAAACGTTCGTTTTGTGTTTTAGACGGAGATTTCCAGCAATTTCTTCAATGCTTTGATTTGGCCGGGAAAATCCTTTTTCCGCTTCTTCACAGAAAGGGTTTACAAACTCCTGCAAACACACATCAGCTTAACTCTCTAAGTTGAACGCACACATTGAAGAGCGTTCTGTTAGGTAGCTCCGTTTTGGTTTTAGAAGCAGATATTTCTCAATACAGCGTTTACTCCCATTCACTCTGGAATACCAAAACGCAGCTCCTGTAAGAAACTGCTTCTCACTCTCTGCGTCTAAACGCGGATTCAACTCCCTTAGTTAGGCGAACACGCAGCAGAGCAGTTTGAAGGAAACGTTCGTTTTGTGTTTTAGATGGAGATTTCCAGCAATTTCTTCAATGCTTTGATTTGGCCGGGAAAATGCTTTTTCCGCTTCTTCACAGAAAGGGTTTACAAACTCCTGCAAACACACATCAGCTTAACTCTCTAAGTTGAACGCACACATTGAAGAGCTTTCTGTTAGGTAGCTCCGTTTTGGTTTTAGAAGCAGATATTTCTCAATACAGCGTTTACTCCCATTCACTCTGGAATACCAAAACGCAGCTCCTGGAAGAAACTGCTTCTCACTCTCTGCGTCTAAACGCGGATTCAACTCCCTTAGTTAGGCGAACACGCAGCAGAGCAGTTTGAAGGAAACGTTTGTTTTGTGTTTTAGACGGAGATTTCCAGCAATTTCTCAAATGCTTTGATTTGGCCGAAAAAATGCTTTTTCCGCTTCTTCACAGAAAGGGTTTACAAACTCCTGCAAACACACATCAGCTTAGCTCTCTAAGTTGAACGCACACATTGAAGAGCGTTCTGTTAGGTAGCTCCGTTTTGGTTTTACAAGCAGATATTTCTCAATACAGCGTTTACTCCCATTCACTCTGGAATACCAAAACGCAGCTCCTGGAAGAAACTGCTTCTCAATCTCTGCGTCTAAACGCTGATACAACTCCCTTAGTTAGGCGAACACGCAGCAGAGCAGTTTGAAGGAAACGTTCGTTTTGTGTTTTAGACGGAGATTTCCAGCAATTTCTTCAATGCTTTGATTTGGCCGGGAAAATCCTTCTTCCGCTTCTTCACAGAAAGGGTTTACAAACTCCTGCAAACACACATCAGCTTAACTCTCTAAGTTGAACGCACACATTGAAGAGCGTTCTGTTAGGTAGCTCCGTTTTGGTTTTAGAAGCAGATATTTCTCAATACAGCGTTTACTCCCATTCACTCTGGAATACCAAAACGCAGCTCCTGAAAGAAACTGCTTCTCACTCTCTGCGTCTAAACGCGGATTCAACTCCCTTAGTTAGGCGAACACGCAGCAGAGCAGTTTGAAGGAAACGTTCGTTTTGTGTTTTAGACGGAGATTTCCAGCTATTTCTTCAATGCTTGGATTTGGCCGGGAAAATGCTTTTTCCGCTTCTTCACAGAAAGGGTTTACAAACTCCTGCAAACACACATCAGCTTAACTCTCTAAGTTGAACGCACACATTGAAGAGCGTTCTGTTAGGTAGCTCCGTTTTGGTTTTAGAAGCAGATATTTCTCAATACAGCGTTTACTCCCATTCACTCTGGAATACCAAAACGCAGCTCCTGGAAGAAACTGCTTCTCACTCTCTGCGTCTAAACGCGGATTCAACTCCCTTAGTTAGGCGAACACGCAGCAGAGCAGTTTGAAGGAAACGTTCGTTTTGTGTTTTAGACGGAGATTTCCAGCTATTTCTTAAATGCTTGGATTTTGCCGGGAAAATGATTTTTCCGCTTCTTCACAGAAATGGTTTACAAACTCCTGCAAAGACACATCAGCTTAACTCTCTAAGTTGAACGCACACATTGAAGAGCGTTCTGGTAGGTAGCTCCGTTTTGGTTTTAGAAGCAGATATTTCTCAATACAGCGTTTACTCCCATTCACTCTGGAATACCAAAACGCAGCTCCTGGAAGAAATTGCTTCTCACTCTCTGCGTCTAAACGCGGATTCAACTCCCTTAGTTAGGCGAACACGCAGCAGAGCAGTTTGAAGGAAACGTTTGTTTTGTGTTTTAGACGGAGATTTCCAGCAATTTCTCAAATGCTTTGATTTGGCCGAAAAAATGCTTTTTCCGCTTCTTCACAGAAAGGGTTTACAAACTCCTGCAAACACACATCAGCTTAGCTCTCTAAGTTGAACGCACACTTTGAAGAGCGTTCTGTTAGGTAGCTCCGTTTTGGTTTTAGAAGCAGATATTTCTCAATACAGCGTTTACTCCCATTCACTCTGGAATACCAAAACGCAGCTCCTGGAAGAAACTGCTTCTCAATCTCTGCGTCTAAACGCTGATACAACTCCCTTAGTTAGGCGAACACGCAGCAGAGCAGTTTGAAGGAAACGTTCGTTTTGTGTTTTAGACGGAGATTTCCAGCAATTTCTTCAATGCTTTGATTTGGCCGGGAAAATCCTTTTTCCGCTTCTTCACAGAAAGGGTTTACAAACTCCTGCAAACACACATCAGCTTAACTCTCTAAGTTGAACGCACACATTGAAGAGCGTTCTGTTAGGTAGCTCCGTTTTGGTTTTAGAAGCAGATATTTCTCAATACAGCGTTTACTCCCATTCACTCTGGAATACCAAAACGCAGCTCCTGAAAGAAAGTGCTTCTCACTCTCTGCGTCTAAACGCGGATTCAACTCCCTTAGTTAGGCGAACACGCAGCAGAGCAGTTTGAAGGAAACGTTCGTTTTGTGTTTTAGACGGAGATTTCCAGCAATTTCTTCAATGCTTTGATTTGGCCGGGAAAATGCTTTTTCCGCTTCTTCACAGAAAGGGTTTACAAACTCCTGCAAACACACATCAGCTTAACTCTCTAAGTTGAACGCACACATTGAAGAGCTTTCTGTTAGGTAGCTCCGTTTTGGTTTTAGAAGCAGATATTTCTCAATACAGCGTTTACTCCCATTCACTCTGGAATAGCAAAACGCAGCTCCTGGAAGAAACTGCTTCTCACTCTCTGCGTCTAAACGCGGATTCAACTCCCTTAGTTAGGCGAACACGCAGCAGAGCAGTTTGAAGGAAACGTTTGTTTTGTGTTTTAGACGGAGATTTCCAGCAATTTCTCAAATGCTTTGATTTGGCCGAAAAAATGCTTTTTCCGCTTCTTCACAGAAAGGGTTTACAAACTCCTGCAAACACACATCAGCTTAGCTCTCTAAGTTGAACGCACACATTGAAGAGCGTTCTGTTAGGTAGCTCCGTTTTGGTTTTACAAGCAGATATTTCTCAATACAGCGTTTACTCCCATTCACTCTGGAATACCAAAACGCAGCTCCTGGAAGAAACTGCTTCTCAATCTCTGCGTCTAAACGCTGATACAACTCCCTTAGTTAGGCGAACACGCAGCAGAGCAGTTTGAAGGAAACGTTCGTTTTGTGTTTTAGACGGAGATTTCCAGCAATTTCTTCAATGCTTTGATTTGGCCGGGAAAATCCTTCTTCCGCTTCTTCACAGAAAGGGTTTACAAACTCCTGCAAACACACATCAGCTTAACTCTCTAAGTTGAACGCACACATTGAAGAGCGTTCTGTTAGGTAGCTCCGTTTTGGTTTTAGAAGCAGATATTTCTCAATACAGCGTTTACTCCCATTCACTCTGGAATACCAAAACGCAGCTCCTGAAAGAAACTGCTTCTCACTCTCTGCGTCTAAACGCGGATTCAACTCCCTTAGTTAGGCGAACACGCAGCAGAGCAGTTTGAAGGAAACGTTCGTTTTGTGTTTTAGACGGAGATTTCCAGCTATTTCTTCAATGCTTGGATTTCGCCGGGAAAATGCTTTTTCCGCTTCTTCACAGAAAGGGTTTACAAACTCCTGCAAACACACATCAGCTTAACTCTCTAAGTTGAACGCACACATTGAAGAGCGTTCTGTTAGGTAGCTCCGTTTTGCTTTTAGAAGCAGATATTTCTCAATACAGCGTTTACTCCCTTTCACTCTGGAATACCAAAACGCAGCTCCTGGAAGAAACTGCTTCTCACTCTCTGGGTCTAAACGCGGATACAACTCCCTTAGTTAGGCGAACACGCAGCAGAGCAGTTTGAAGGAAACGTTCGTTTTGTGTTTTAGACGGAGATTTCCAGCAATTTATTAATGCTTTGATTTGGCCGGGAAAATGCTTTTTCCGCTTCTTCACAGAAAGGGTTTACAAACTCCTGCAAAGACACATCAGCTTAACTCTCTAAGTTGAACGCACACATTGAAGAGCGTTCTGTTAGGTAGCTCCGTTTTGGTTTTAGAAGCAGATATTTCTCAATACAGCGTTTACTCCCATTCACTCTGGAATACCAAAACGCAGCTCCTGAAAGAAACTGCTTCTCACTCTCTGCGTCTAAACGCGGATTCAACTCCCTTAGTTAGGCGAACACGCAGCAGAGCAGTTTGAAGGAAACGTTCGTTTTGTGTTTTAGACGGAGATTTCCAGCTATTTCTTCAATGCTTGGATTTGGCCGGGAAAATGCTTTTTCCGCTTCTTCACAGAAAGGGTTTACAAACTCCTGCAAACACACATCAGCTTAACTCTCTAAGTTGAACGCACACATTGAAGGGCGTTCTGTTAGGTAGCTCCGTTTTGGTTTTAGAAGCAGATATTTCTCAATACAGCCTTTACTCCCATTCACTCTGGAATACCAAAACGCAGCTCCTGGAAGAAACTGCTTCTCACTCTCTGCGTCTAAACGCGGATTCAACTCTTTTAGTTAGTTGAACACGCAGCAGAGCAGTTTGAAGGAAACGTTCGTTTTGTGTTTTAGACCGAGATTTCCAGCTATTTCTTCAATGCTTGGATTTCGCCGGGAAAATGCTTTTTCCGCTTCTTCACAGAAAGGGTTTACAAACTCCTGCAAACACACATCAGCTTAACTCTCTAAGCTGAAGGCACACGTTGAAGAGCGTTCTGTTAGGTAGCTCCGTTTTGGTTTTAGAATCAGATATTTCTCAATACAGCGTTTACTCCCATTCACTCTGGAATACCAAAACGCAGCTCCTGGAAAAAACTGCTTCTCAATCGCTGCGTCTAAACGCTGATACACCTCCCTTAGTTAGGCGAACACGCAGCAGAGCAGTTGGAAGGAAACGTTTGTTTTGTGTTTTAGACGGAGATTTCCAGCAATTTCTCAAATGCTTTGATTTGGCAGAGAAAATGCTTTTTCCGCTTCTTCACAGAAAGGGTTTACAAACTCCTGCAAACACACATCAGCTTAACTCTCTAACTTGAACGCACACATTGAAGAGCGTTCTGTTAGGCAGCTCCGTTTTGGTTTTAGAAGCAGATATTTCTCAATACAGCGTTTACTCCCATTCACTCTGGAATACCAAAACGCAGCTCCTGAAAAAAACTGCTTCTCCCTCTCTGCGTCTAAACGCGGATTCAACTCCCTTAGTTAGGCGAACACGCAGCAGAGCAGTTTGAAGGCAACGTTCGTTTTGTGTTTTAGACGGAGATTTCCAGCTATTTCTTCAATGCTTGGATTTGGCCGGGAAAATGCTTTTTCCGCTTCTTCACAGAAAGGGTTTACAAACTCCTGCAAACACACATCAGCTTAACTCTCTAAGTTGAATGCACACATTGAAGAGCGTTCTGTTAGGTAGCTCCGTTTTGCTTTTAGAAGCAGATATTTCTCAATACAGCGTTTACTCCCTTTCACTCTGGAATACCAAAACGCAGCTCCTGGAAGAAACTGCTTCTCACTCTCTGCGTCTAAACGCGGATTCAACTCCCTTAGTTAGGCGAACACGCAGCAGAGCAGTTTGAAGGAAACGTTCGTTTTGTGTTTTAGACGGAGATTTCCAGCTATTTCTTCAATGCTTGGATTTGGCCGGGAAAATGCTTTTTCCTCTTCTTCACAGAAAGGGTTTACAAACTCCTGCAAACACACATCAGCTGAACTCTCTAAGTTGAACGCACACATTGAAGAGCGTTCTGTTAGGTAGCTCCGTTTTGGTTTTAGAAGCAGATATTTCTCAATACAGCGTTTACTCCCATTCACTCTGGAATACCAAAACGCAGCTCCTGGAAGAAACTGCTTCTCACTCTCTGCGTCTAAACGCGGATTCAACTCTTTTAGTTAGTCGAACACGCAGCAGAGCAGTTTGAAGGAAACGTTCGTTTTGTGTTTTAGACCGAGATTTCCAGCTATTTCTTCAATGCTTGGATTTCGCCGGGAAAATGCTTTTTCCGCTTCTTCACAGAAAGGGTTTACAAACTCCTGCAAACACACATCAGCTTAACTCTCTAAGTTGAACGAACACATTGAAGAGCGTTCTGTTAGGTAGCTCCATTTTGGTTTTAGAAGCAGATATTTCTCAATACAGCGTTTACTCCCATTCACTCTGGAATACCAAAACACAGCTCCTGGAAGAACCTGCTTGTCACTCTCTGCGTCTAAACGCGGATTCAACTCCCTTAGTTAGGCGAACACGCAGCAGAGCAGTTTGAAGGAAACGTTCGTTTTGTGTTTTAGACGGAGATTTCCAGCTATTTCTTAAATGCTTGGATTTTGCCGGGAAAATGATTTTTCCGCTTCTTCACAGAAAGGGTTTACAAACTCCTGCAAAGACACATCAGCTTAACTCTCTAAGTTGAACGCACACATTGAAGAGCGTTCTGTTAGGTAGCTCCGTTTTGGTTTTAGAAGCAGATATTTCTCAATACAGCGTTTACTCCCATTCACTCTGGAATACCAAAACGCAGCTCCTGGAAGAAACTGCTTCTCAATCTCTGCGTCTAAACGCGGATACAACTCCCTTAGTTAGGCGAACACGCAGCAGAGCAGTTTGAAGGAAACTTTCGTTTTGTGTTTTAGACGGAGATTTCCAGCAATTTCTCAAATGCTTTGATTTGGCCGAAAAAATGCTTTTTCCGCTTCTTCACAGAAAGGGTTTACAAACTCCTGCAAACACACATCAGCTTAACTCTCTAAGTTGAACGCACACATTGAAGAGCGTTCTGTTAGGTAGCTCCGTTTTGGTTTTAGAAGCAGATATTTCTCAATACAGCGTTTACTCCCATTCACTCTGGAATACCAAAACGCAGCTCCTGGAAGAAACTGCTTCTCAATCTCTGCGTCTAAACGCTGATACAACTCCCTTAGTTAGGCGAACACGCAGCAGAGCAGTTTGAAGGAAACGTTCGTTTTGTGTTTTAGACGGAGATTTCCAGCTATTTCTTCAATGCTTGGATTTGGCCGGGAAAATGCTTTTTCCGCTTCTTCACAGAAAAAGTTTACAAACTCCTGCAAACACACATCAGCTTAACTCTCTAAGTTGAACGCACACATTGAAGAGCGTTCTGTTAGGTAGCTCCGTTTTGGTTTTAGAAGCAGATATTTCTCAATACAGCGTTTACTCCCATTCACTCTGGAATACCAAAACGCAGCTCCTGGAAGAAACTGCTTCTCACTCTCTGCGTCTAAACGCGGATTCAACTCCCTTAGTTAGGCGAACACGCAGCAGAGCAGTTTGAAGGAAACGTTCGTTTTGTGTTTTAGACGGAGATTTCCAGCTATTTCTTAAATGCTTGGATTTTGCCGGGAAAATGATTTTTCCGCTTCTTCACAGAAATGGTTTACAAACTCCTGCAAAGACACATCAGCTTAACTCTCTAAGTTGAACGCACACATTGAAGAGCGTTCTGGTAGGTAGCTCCGTTTTGGTTTTAGAAGCAGATATTTCTCAATACAGCGTTTACTCCCATTCACTCTGGAATACCAAAACGCAGCTCCTGGAAGAAATTGCTTCTCACTCTCTGCGTCTAAACGCGGATTCAACTCCCTTAGTTAGGCGAACACGCAGCAGAGCAGTTTGAAGGAAACGTTTGTTTTGTGTTTTAGACGGAGATTTCCAGCAATTTCTCAAATGCTTTGATTTGGCCGAAAAAATGCTTTTTCCGCTTCTTCACAGAAAGGGTTTACAAACTCCTGCAAACACACATCAGCTTAGCTCTCTAAGTTGAACGCACACATTGAAGAGCGTTCTGTTAGGTAGCTCCGTTTTGGTTTTAGAAGCAGATATTTCTCAATACAGCGTTTACTCCCATTCACTCTGGAATACCAAAACGCAGCTCCTGGAAGAAACTGCTTCTCAATCTCTGCGTCTAAACGCTGATACAACTCCCTTAGTTAGGCGAACACGCAGCAGAGCAGTTTGAAGGAAACGTTCGTTTTGTGTTTTAGACGGAGATTTCCAGCAATTTCTTCAATGCTTTGATTTGGCCGGGAAAATCCTTTTTCCGCTTCTTCACAGAAAGGGTTTACAAACTCCTGCAAACACACATCAGCTTAACTCTCTAAGTTGAACGCACACATTGAAGAGCGTTCTGTTAGGTAGCTCCGTTTTGGTTTTAGAAGCAGATATTTCTCAATACAGCGTTTACTCCCATTCACTCTGGAATACCAAAACGCAGCTCCTGAAAGAAACTGCTTCTCACTCTCTGCGTCTAAACGCGGATTCAACTCCCTTAGTTAGGCGAACACGCAGCAGAGCAGTTTGAAGGAAACGTTCGTTTTGTGTTTTAGATGGAGATTTCCAGCAATTTCTTCAATGCTTTGATTTGGCCGGGAAAATGCTTTTTCCGCTTCTTCACAGAAAGGGTTTACAAACTCCTGCAAACACACATCAGCTTAACTCTCTAAGTTGAACGCACACATTGAAGAGCTTTCTGTTAGGTAGCTCCGTTTTGGTTTTAGAAGCAGATATTTCTCAATACAGCGTTTACTCCCATTCACTCTGGAATACCAAAACGCAGCTCCTGGAAGAAACTGCTTCTCACTCTCTGCGTCTAAACGCGGATTCAACTCCCTTAGTTAGGCGAACACGCAGCAGAGCAGTTTGAAGGAAACGTTTGTTTTGTGTTTTAGACGGAGATTTCCAGCAATTTCTCAAATGCTTTGATTTGGCCGAAAAAATGCTTTTTCCGCTTCTTCACAGAAAGGGTTTACAAACTCCTGCAAACACACATCAGCTTAGCTCTCTAAGTTGAACGCACACATTGAAGAGCGTTCTGTTAGGTAGCTCCGTTTTGGTTTTACAAGCAGATATTTCTCAATACAGCGTTTACTCCCATTCACTCTGGAATACCAAAACGCAGCTCCTGGAAGAAACTGCTTCTCAATCTCTGCGTCTAAACGCTGATACAACTCCCTTAGTTAGGCGAACACGCAGCAGAGCAGTTTGAAGGAAACGTTCGTTTTGTGTTTTAGACGGAGATTTCCAGCAATTTCTTCAATGCTTTGATTTGGCCGGGAAAATCCTTCTTCCGCTTCTTCACAGAAAGGGTTTACAAACTCCTGCAAACACACATCAGCTTAACTCTCTAAGTTGAACGCACACATTGAAGAGCGTTCTGTTAGGTAGCTCCGTTTTGGTTTTAGAAGCAGATATTTCTCAATACAGCGTTTACTCCCATTCACTCTGGAATACCAAAACGCAGCTCCTGAAAGAAACTGCTTCTCACTCTCTGCGTCTAAACGCGGATTCAACTCCCTTAGTTAGGCGAACACGCAGCAGAGCAGTTTGAAGGAAACGTTCGTTTTGTGTTTTAGACGGAGATTTCCAGCTATTTCTTCAATGCTTGGATTTGGCCGGGAAAATGCTTTTTCCGCTTCTTCACAGAAAGGGTTTACAAACTCCTGCAAACACACATCAGCTTAACTCTCTAAGTTGAACGCACACATTGAAGAGCGTTCTGTTAGGTAGCTCCGTTTTGCTTTTAGAAGCAGATATTTCTCAATACAGCGTTTACTCCCTTTCACTCTGGAATACCAAAACGCAGCTCCTGGAAGAAACTGCTTCTCACTCTCTGCGTCTAAACGCGGATACAACTCCCTTAGTTAGGCGAACACGCAGCAGAGCAGTTTGAAGGAAACGTTCGTTTTGTGTTTTAGACGGAGATTTCCAGCAATTTATTAATGCTTTGATTTGGCCGGGAAAATGCTTTTTCCGCTTCTTCACAGAAAGGGTTTACAAACTCCTGCAAACACACATCAGCTTAACTCTCTAAGTTGAACGCACACATTGAAGAGCGTTCTGTTAGGTAGCTCCGTTTTGGTTTTAGAAGCAGATATTTCTCAATACAGCGTTTACTCCCATTCACTCTGGAATACCAAAACGCAGCTCCTGAAAGAAACTGCTTCTCACTCTCTGCGTCTAAACGCGGATTCAACTCCCTTAGTTAGGCGAACACGCAGCAGAGCAGTTTGAAGGAAACGTTCGTTTTGTGTTTTAGACGGAGATTTCCAGCTATTTCTTCAATGCTTGGATTTGGCCGGGAAAATGCTTTTTCCGCTTCTTCACAGAAAGGGTTTACAAACTCCTGCAAACACACATCAGCTTAACTCTCTAAGTTGAACGCACACATTGAAGAGCGTTCTGTTAGGTAGCTCCGTTTTGGTTTTAGAAGCAGATATTTCTCAATACAGCGTTTACTCCCATTCACTCTGGAATACCAAAACGCAGCTCCTGGAAGAAACTGCTTCTCACTCTCTGCGTCTAAACGCGGATTCAACTCTTTTAGTTAGTCGAACACGCAGCAGAGCAGTTTGAAGGAAACGTTCGTTTTGTGTTTTAGACCGAGATTTCCAGCTATTTCTTCAATGCTTGGATTTCGCCGGGAAAATGCTTTTTCCGCTTCTTCACAGAAAGGGTTTACAAACTCCTGCAAACACACATCAGCTTAACTCTCTAAGTTGAACGAACACATTAAAGAGCGTTCTGTTAGGTAGCTCCATTTTGGTTTTAGAAGCAGATATATCTCAATACAGCGTTTACTCCCATTCACTCTGGAATACCAAAACACAGCTCCTGGAAGAACCTGCTTCTCACTCTCTGCGTCTAAACGCGGATTCGACTCCCTTAGTTAGGCGAACACGCAGCAGAGCAGTTTGAAGGAAACGTTCGTTTTGTGTTTTAGACGGAGATTTCCAGCTATTTCTTAAATGCTTGGATTTTGCCGGGAAAATGATTTTTCCGCTTCTTCACAGAAAGGGTTTACAAACTCCTGCAAAGACACATCAGCTTAACTCTCTAAGTTGAACGCACACATTGAAGAGCGTTCTGTTAGGTAGCTCCGTTTTGGTTTTAGAAGCAGATATTTCTCAATACAGCGTTTACTCCCATTCACTCTGGAATACCAAAACGCAGCTCCTGGAAGAAACTGCTTCTCACTCTCTGCGTCTAAACGCGGATTCAACTCCCTTAGTTAGGCGAACACGCAGCAGAGCAGTTTGAAGGAAACGTTTGTTTTGTGTTTTAGACGGAGATTTCCAGCAATTTCTCTAATGCTTTGATTTGGCCGAAAAAATGCTTTTTCCGCTTCTTCACAGAAAGGGTTTACAAACTCCTGCAAACACACATCAGCTTAACTCTCTAAGTTGAACGCACACATTGAAGAGCGTTCTGTTAGGTAGCTCCGTTTTGGTTTTAGAAGCAGATATTTCTCAATACAGCCTTTACTCCCATTCACTCTGGAATACCAAAACGCAGCTCCTGGAAGAAACTGCTTCTCACTCTCTGCGTCTAAACGCGGATTCAACTCTTTTAGTTAGTCGAACACGCAGCAGAGCAGTTTGAAGGAAACGTTCGTTTTGTGTTTTAGACCGAGATTTCCAGCTATTTCTTCAATGCTTGGATTTCGCCGGGAAAATGCTTTTTCCGCTTCTTCACAGAAAGGGTTTACAAACTCCTGCAAACACACATCAGCTTAACTCTCTAAGTTGAACGAAAACATTGAAGAGCGTTCTGTTAGGTAGCTCCATTTTGGTTTTAGAAGCAGATATATCTCAATACAGCGTTTAATCCCATTCACTCTGGAATACCAAAACACAGCTCCTGGAAGAACCTGCTTCTCACTCTCTGCGTCTAAACGCGGATTCAACTCCCTTAGTTAGGCGAACACGCAGCAGAGCAGTTTGAAGGAAACGTTCGTTTTGTGTTTTAGACGGAGATTTCCAGCTATTTCTTAAATGCTTGGATTTTGCCGGGAAAATGATTTTTCCGCTTCTTCACAGAAAGGGTTTACAAACTCCTGCAAAGACACATCAGCTTAACTCTCTAAGTTGAACGCACACATTGAAGAGCGTTCTGTTAGGTAGCTCCGTTTTGGTTTTAGAAGCAGATATTTCTCAATACAGCGTTTACTCCCATTCACTCTGGAATACCAAAACGCAGCTCCTGGAAGAAACTGCTTCTCACTCTCTGCGTCTAAACGCGGATTCAACTCCCTTAGTTAGGCGAACACGCAGCAGAGCAGTTTGAAGGAAACGTTTGTTTTGTGTTTTAGACGGAGATTTCCAGCAATTTCTCTAATGCTTTGATTTGGCCGAAAAAATGCTTTTTCCGCTTCTTCACAGAAAGGGTTTACAAACTCCTGCAAACACACATCAGCTTAACTCTCTAAGTTGAACGCACACATTGAAGAGCGTTCTGTTAGGTAGCTCCGTTTTGGTTTTAGAAGCAGATATTTCTCAATACAGCCTTTACTCCCATTCACTCTGGAATACCAAAACGCAGCTCCTGGAAGAAACTGCTTCTCACTCTCTGCGTCTAAACGCGGATTCAACTCTTTTAGTTAGTCGAACACGCAGCAGAGCAGTTTGAAGGAAACGTTCGTTTTGTGTTTTAGACCGAGATTTCCAGCTATTTCTTCAATGCTTGGATTTCGCCGGGAAAATGCTTTTTCCGCTTCTTCACAGAAAGGGTTTACAAACTCCTGCAAACACACATCAGCTTAACTCTCTAAGTTGAACGAAAACATTGAAGAGCGTTTTGTTAGGTAGCTCCATTTTGGTTTTAGAAGCAGATATATCTCAATACAGCGTTTAATCCCATTCACTCTGGAATACCAAAACACAGCTCCTGGAAGAACCTGCTTCTCACTCTCTGCGTCTAAACGCGGATTCAACTCCCTTAGTTAGGCGAACACGCAGCAGAGCAGTTTGAAGGAAACGTTCGTTTTGTGTTTTAGACGGAGATTTCCAGCTATTTCTTAAATGCTTGGATTTTGCCGGGAAAATGATTTTTCCGCTTCTTCACAGAAAGGGTTTACAAACTCCTGCAAAGACACATCAGCTTAACTCTCTAAGTTGAACGCACACATTGAAGAGCGTTCTGTTAGGTAGCTCCGTTTTGGTTTTAGAAGCAGATATTTCTCAATACAGCGTTTACTCCCATTCACTCTGGAATACCAAAACGCAGCTCCTGGAAGAAACTGCTTCTCACTCTCTGCGTCTAAACGCGGATTCAACTCCCTTAGTTAGGCGAACACGCAGCAGAGCAGTTTGAAGGAAACGTTTGTTTTGTGTTTTAGACGGAGATTTCCAGCAATTTCTCAAATGCTTTGATTTGGCCGAAAAAATGCTTTTTCCGCTTCTTCACAGAAAGGGTTTACAAACTCCTGCAAACACACATCAGCTTAACTCTCTAAGTTGAACGCACACATTGAAGAGCGTTCTGTTAGGTAGCTCCGTTTTGGTTTTAGAAGCAGATATTTCTCAATACAGCGTTTACTCCCATTCACTCTGGAATACCAAAACGCAGCTCCTGGAAGAAACTGCTTCTCACTCTCTGCGTCTAAACGCGGATTCAACTCTTTTAGTTAGTCGAACACGCAGCAGAGCAGTTTGAAGGAAACGTTCGTTTTGTGTTTTAGACCGAGATTTCCAGCTATTTCTTCAATGCTTGGATTTCGCCGGGAAAATGATTTTTCCGCTTCTTCACAGAAAGGGTTTACAAACTCCTGCAAACACACATCAGCTTAACTCTCTAAGTTGAACGCACACATTGAAGAGCGTTCTGTTAGGTAGCTCCGTTTTGGTTTTAGAAGCAGATATTTCTCAATACAGCCTTTACTCCCATTCACTCTGGAATACCAAAACGCAGCTCCTGGAAGAAACTGCTTCTCACTCTCTGCGTCTAAACGCGGATTCAACTCTTTTAGTTAGTCCAACACGCAGCAGAGCAGTTTAAAAGAAACGTTCGTTTTGTGTTTTAGACCGAGATTTCCAGCTATTTCTTCAATGCTTGGATTTCGCCGGGAAAATGCTTTTTCCGCTTCTTCACAGAAAGGGTTTACAAACTCCTGCAAACACACATCAGCTTAACTCTCTAAGTTGAACGAACACATTGAAGAGCGTTCTGTTAGGTAGCTCCATTTTGGTTTTAGAAGCAGATATATCTCAATACAGCGTTTACTCCCATTCACTCTGGAATACCAAAACACAGCTCCTGGAAGAACCTGCTTCTCACTCTCTGCGTCTAAACGCGGATTCAACTCCCTTAGTTAGGCGAACACGCAGCAGAGCACTTTGAAGGAAACGTTCGTTTTGTGTTTTAGACGGAGATTTCCAGCTATTTCTTAAATGCTTGGATTTTGCCGGGAAAATGATTTTTCCGCTTCTTCACAGAAAGGGTTTACAAACTCCTGCAAAGACACATCAGCTTAACTCTCTAAGTTGAACGCACACATTGAAGAGCGTTCTGTTAGGTAGCTCCGTTTTGGTTTTAGAAGCAGATATTTCTCAATACAGCGTTTACTCCCATTCACTCTGGAATACCAAAACGCAGCTCCTGGAAGAAACTGCTTCTCACTCTCTGCGTCTAAACGCGGATTCAACTCCCTTAGTTAGGCGAACACGCAGCAGAGCAGTTTGATGGAAACGTTCGTTTTGTGGTTTAGACGGAGATTTTCAGCTATTTCGTAAATGCTTTGATTTGGCCGGGAAAATGCTTTTTCCGCTTCTTCACAGAAAGGGTTTACAAACTCCTGCAAACACACATCAGCTTAACTCTCTACGTTGAACGCACACATTGAAGAGCGTTCTGTTAGGTAGCTCCGTTTTGGTTTTAGAAGCAGATATTTCTCAATACAGAGTTTACTCCCATTCACTCTGGAATACCAAAACGCAGCTCCTGGAAGAAACTGCTTCTCAATCTCTGCGTCTAAACGCGGATTCAACTCCCTTAGTTAGGCGAACACGCAGCAGAGCAGTTTGAAGGAAATGTTCGTTTTGTGTTTTAGACGGAGATTTCCAGCAATTTCTTAAATGCTTTGATTTGGCCGGGAAAATGCTTTTTCCCCTTCTTCACAGAAAGGGTTTACAAACTCCTGCAAACACACATCAGCTTAACTCTCTAAGTTGAACGCACACATTGAAGAGCGTTCTGTTAGGTAGCTCCGTTTTGGTTTTAGAAGCAGATATTTCTCAATACAGTGTTTACTCCCATTCACTCTGGAATACCAAAACCCAGCTCCTGGAAGAAACTGCTTCTCACTCTCTGCTTCTAAACGCGGATTCAACTCCCTTAGTTAGGCGAACAGGCAGCAGAGCAGTTTGAAGGAAACTTTCGATTTGTGTTTTAGACAAAGATTTCCAGCTATTTCGTCAATGCTTGGATTTGGCCGGGAAAATGCTTTTTCCGCTTCTTCACAGAAAGGGTTTACAAACTCCTGCAAACACACATCAGCTTAACTCTCTAAGTTGAACGCACACATTGAAGAGCGTTCTGTTAGGTAGCTCCGTTTTGGTTTTAGAAGCAGATATTTCTCAATACAGAGTTTACTCCCATTCACTCTGGAATACCAAAACGCAGCTCCTGGGAGAAACTGCTTCTCAATCTCTGCGTCTAAACGCGGATTCAACTCCCTTAGTTAGGCGAACACGCAGCAGAGCAGTTTGAAGGAAACGTTCGTTTTGTGTTTTAGACCGAGATTTCCAGCTATTTCTTCAATGCTTGGATTTCGCCGGGAAAATGCTTTTTCCGCTTCTTCACAGAAAGGGTTTACAAACTCCTGCAAACACACATCAGCTTAACTCTCTAAGTTGAACGAACACATTGAAGAGCGTTCTGTTAGGTAGCTCCATTTTGGTTTTAGAAGCAGATATTTCTCAATACTGCGTTTACTCCCATTCACTCTGGAATACCAAAACACAGCTCCTGGAAGAACCTGCTTCTCACTCTCTGCGTCTAAACGCGGATTCAACTCCCTTAGTTAGGCGAACACGCAGCAGAGCAGTTTGAAGGAAACGTTCGTTTTGTGTTTTAGACGGAGATTTCCAGCTATTTCTAAAATGCTTGGATTTTGCCGGGAAAATGATTTTTCCGCTTCTTCACAGAAAGGGTTTACAAACTCCTGCAAAGACACATCAGCTTAACTCTCTAAGTTGAACGCACACATTGAAGAGCGTTCTGTTAGGTAGCTCCGTTTTGGTTTTAGAAGCAGATATTTCTCAATACAGCGTTTACTCCCATTCACTCTGGAATACCAAAACGCAGCTCCTGGAAGAAACTGCTTCTCACTCTCTGCGTCTAAACGCGGATTCAACTCTTTTAGTTAGTCGAACACGCAGCAGAGCAGTTTGAAGGAAACGTTCGTTTTGTGTTTTAGACCGAGATTTCCAGCTATTTCTTCAATGCTTGGATTTCGCCGGGAAAATGCTTTTTCCCCTTCTTCACAGAAAGGGTTTACAAACTCCTGCAAACACACATCAGCTTAACTCTCTAAGTTGAACGAACACATTGAAGAGCGTTCTGTTAGGTAGCTCCATTTTGGTTTTAGAAGCAGATATTTCTCAATACAGCGTTTACTCCCATTCACTCTGGAATACCAAAACACAGCTCCTGGAAGAACCTGCTTCTCACTCTCTGCGTCTAAACGCGGATTCAACTCCCTTAGTTAGGCGAACACGCAGCAGAGCAGTTTGAAGGAAACGTTCGTTTTGTGTTTTAGACGGAGATTTCCAGCTATTTCTTAAATGCTTGGATTTTGCCGGGAAAATGATTTTTCCGCTTCTTCACAGAAAGGGTTTACAAACTCCTGCAAAGACACATCAGCTTAACTCTCTAAGTTGAAGGCACACATTGAAGAGCGTTCTGTTAGGTAGCTCCGTTTTGGTTTTAGAAGCAGATATTTCTCAATACAGCGTTTACTCCCATTCACTCTGGAATACCAAAACGCAGCTCCTGGAAGAAACTGCTTCTCAATCTCTGCGTCTAAACGCTGATACAACTCCCTTAGTTAGGCCAACACGCAGCCGAGCAGTTTGAAGGAAACGTTCGTTTTGTGTTTTAGACGGAGATTTCCAGCTATTTCTTCAATGCTTGGATTTGGCCGGGAAAATGCTTTTTCCTCTTCTTCACAGAAAGGGTTTACAAACTCCTGCAAACACACATCAGCTTAACTCTCTAAGTTGAACGCACACATTGAAGAGCGTTCTGTTAGGTAGCTCCGTTTTGGTTTTAGAAGCAGATATTTCTCAATACAGCGTTTACTCCCATTCACTCTGGAATACCAAAACGCAGCTCCTGGAAGAAACTGCTTCTCACTCTCTGCGTCTAAACGCGGATTCAACTCTTTTAGTTAGTCGAACACGCAGCAGAGCAGTTTGAAGGAAACGTTCGTTTTGTGTTTTAGACCGAGATTTCCAGCTATTTCTTCAATGCTTGGATTTCGTCGGGAAAATGCTTTTTCCGCTTCTTCACAAAAAGGGTTTACAAACTCCTGCAAACACACATCAGCTTAACTCTCTAAGTTGAACGAACACATTGAAGAGCGTTCTGTTAGGTAGCTCCATTTTGGTTTTAGAAGCAGATATTTCTCAATACTGCGTTTACTCCCATTCACTCTGGAATACCAAAACACAGCTCCTGGAAGAACCTGCTTCTCACTCTCTGCGTCTAAACGCGGATTCAACTCCCTTAGTTAGGCGAACACGCAGCAGAGCAGTTTGAAGGAAACGTTCGTTTTGTGTTTTAGACGGAGATTTCCAGCTATTTCTAAAATGCTTGGATTTTGCCGGGAAAATGATTTTTCCGCTTCTTCACAGAAAGGGTTTACAAACTCCTGCAAAGACACATCAGCTTAACTCTCTAAGTTGAACGCACACATTGAAGAGCGTTCTGTTAGGTAGCTCCGTTTTGGTTTTAGAAGCAGATATTTCTCAATACAGCGTTTACTCCCATTCACTCTGGAATACCAAAACGCAGCTCCTGGAAGAAACTGCTTCTCACTCTCTGCGTCTAAACGCGGATTCAACTCTTTTAGTTAGTCGAACACGCAGCAGAGCAGTTTGAAGGAAACGTTCGTTTTGTGTTTTAGACCGAGATTTCCAGCTATTTCTTCAATGCTTGGATTTCGCCCGGAAAATGCTTTTTCCGCTTCTTCACAGAAAGGGTTTACAAACTCCTGCAAACACACATCAGCTTAACTCTCTAAGTTGAACGAACACATTGAAGAGCGTTCTGTTAGGTAGCTCCATTTTGGTTTTATAAGCAGATATTTCTCAATACAGCGTTTACTCCCATTCACTCTGGAATACCAAAACACAGCTCCTGGAAGAACCTGCTTCTCACTCTCTGCGTCTAAACGCGGATTCAACTCCCTTAGTTAGGCGAACACGCAGCAGAGCAGTTTGAAGGAAACGTTCGTTTTGTGTTCTAGACGGAGATTTCCAGCTATTTCTTAAATGCTTGGATTTTGCCGGGAAAATGATTT
Source organism: Callithrix jacchus (assembly GCF_049354715.1). Classification (NCBI taxonomy): domain Eukaryota; kingdom Metazoa; phylum Chordata; class Mammalia; order Primates; family Cebidae; genus Callithrix; species Callithrix jacchus. The sequence goes on along the minus strand of NC_133510.1, from coordinate 26,171,903 downwards.
TTCCGCTTCTTCACAGAAAGGGTTTACAAACTCCTGCAAAGACACATCAGCTTACCTCTCTAAGTTGAACGCACACATTGAAGAGCGTTCTGTTAGGTAGCTCCGTTTTGGTTTTAGAAGCAGATATTTCTCAATACAGCGTTTACTCCCATTCACTCTGGAATACCAAAACGCAGCTCCTGGAAGAAACTGCTTCTCAATCTCTGCGTCTAAACGCGGATACAACTCCCTTAGTTAGGCGAACACGCAGCCGAGCAGTTTGAAGGAAACGTTCGTTTTGTGTTTTAGACGGAGATTTCCAGCAATTTATTAAATGCTTTGATTTGGCCGGGAAAATGCTTTTTCCGCTTCTTCACAGAAAGGGTTTACAAACTCCTGCAAACACACATCAGCTTAACTCTCTAAGTTGAACGCACACATTGAAGAGCGTTTTGTTAGGTAGCTCCGTTTTGGTTTTATAAGCAGATATTTCTCAATACAGCGTTTACTCCAATTCACTCTGGAATACCAAAACGCAGCTCCTGAAAGAAACTGCTTCTCACTCTCTGCGTCTAAACGCGGATTCAACTCCCTTAGTTAGGCGAACACGCAGCAGAGCAGTTTGAAGGAAACGTTCGTTTTGTGTTTTAGACGGAGATTTCCAGCTATTTCTTCAATGCTTGGATTTGGCCGGGAAAATGCTTTTTCCGCTTCTTCACAGAAAGGGTTTACAAACTCCTGCAAACACACATCAGCTTAACTCTCTAAGTTGAACGCACACATTGAAGAGCGTTCTGTTAGGTAGCTCCGTTTTGGTTTTAGAAGCAGATATTTCTCAATACAGCGTTTACTCCCATTCACTCTGGAATACCAAAACGCAGCTCCTGGAAGAAACTGCTTCTCACTCTCTGCGTCTAAACGCGGATTCAACTCCCTTAGTTAGGCGAACACGCAGCAGAGCAGTTTGAAGGAAACGTTCGTTTTGTGGTTCAGACGGAGATTTCCAGCTATTTCGTAAATGCTTTGATTTGGCCGGGAAAATGCTTTTTCCGCTTCTTCACAGAAAGGGTTTACAAACTCCTGCAAACACACATCAGCTTAACTCTCTAAGTTAAACGCACACATTGAAGAGCGTTCTGTTAGGTAGCTCCGTTTTGGTTTTAGAAGCAGATATTTCTCAATACAGAGTTTACTCCCATTCACTCTGGAATACCAAAACGCAGCTCCTGGAAGAAACTGCTTCTCAATCTCTGCGTCTAAACGCGGATTCAACTCCCTTAGTTAGGCGAACACGCAGCAGAGCAGTTTGAAGGAAACGTTCGTTTTGTGTTTTAGACGGAGATTTCCAGCAATTTCTTAAATGCTTTGATTTGGCCGGGAAAATGCTTTTTCTGCTTCTTCACAGAAAGGGTTTACAAACTCCTGCAAACACACATCAGCTTAACTCTCTAAGTTGAACGCACACATTGAAGAGCGTTCTGTTAGGTAGCTCCGTTTTGGTTTTAGAAGCAGATATTTCTCAATACAGCGTTTACTCCCATTCACTCTGGAATACCAAAACGCAGCTCCTGGAAGAAACTGCTTCTCACTCTCTGCGTCTAAACGCGGATTCAACTCCCTTAGTTAGGCGAACAGGCAGCAGAGCAGTTTGAAGGAAACGTTCGATTTGTGTTTTAGACGGAGATTTCCAGCTATTTCGTCAATGCTTGGATTTGGCCGGGAAAATGCTTTTTCCGCTTCTTCAAAGAAAGGGTTTACAAACTCCTGCAAACACATATCAGCTTAACTCTCTAAGTTGAACGCACACATTGAAGAGCGTTCTGTTAGGTAGCTCCGTTTTGGTTTTAGAAGCAGATATTTCTCAATACAGCGTTTACTCCCATTCACTCTGGAATATCAAAACGCAGCTCCTGGAAGAAACTGCTTGTCACTCTCTGCGTCTAAATGCGGATTCAACTCCCTTAGTTAGGCGAACACGCAGCAGAGCAGTTTGAAGGAAACGTTCGTTTTGTGTTTTAGACGGAGATCTCCAGCTATTTCTTCAATGCTTGGATTTGGCCGGGAAAATGCTTTTTCCGCTTCTTCACAGAAAAGGTTTACAAACTCCTGCAAACACACATCAGCTTAACTCTCTAAGTTGAACGCACACATTGAAGAGCGTTCTGTTAGGTAGCTCCGTTTTGGTTTTATAAGCAGATATTTCTCAATACAGCGTTTACTCCCATTCACTCTGGAATACCAAAACGCAGCTCCTGGAAGAAACTGCTTCTCACTCTCTGCGTCTAAACGCGGATTCAACTCCCTTAGTTAGGCGAACACGCAGCAGAGCAGTTTGAAGGAAACGTTCGTTTTGTGGTTTAGACGGAGATTTCCAGCTATTTCGTAAATGCTTTGATTTGGCCGGGAAAATGCTTTTTCCGCTTCTTCACAGAAAGGGTTTACAAACTCCTGCAAACACACATCAGCTTAACTCTCTAAGTTGAACGCACACATTGAAGAGCGTTCTGTTAGGTAGCTCCGTTTTGGTTTTAGAAGCAGATATTTCTCAATACAGAGTTTACTCCCATTCACTCTGGAATACCAAAACGCAGCTCCTGGGAGAAACTGCTTCTCAATCTCTGCGTCTAAACGCGGATTCAACTCCCTTAGTTAGGCGAACACGCAGCAGAGCAGTTTGAAGGAAACGTTCGTTTTGTGTTTTAGACCGAGATTTCCAGCTATTTCTTCAATGCTTGGATTTCGCCGGGAAAATGCTTTTTCCGCTTCTTCACAAAAAGGGTTTACAAACTCCTGCAAACACACATCAGCTTAACTCTCTAAGTTGAACGAACACATTGAAGAGCGTTCTGTTAGGTAGCTCCATTTTGGTTTTAGAAGCAGATATTTCTCAATACTGCGTTTACTCCCATTCACTCTGGAATACCAAAACACAGCTCCTGGAAGAACCTGCTTCTCACTCTCTGCGTCTAAACGCGGATTCAACTCCCTTAGTTAGGCGAACACGCAGCAGAGCAGTTTGAAGGAAACGTTCGTTTTGTGTTTTAGACGGAGATTTCCAGCTATTTCTAAAATGCTTGGATTTTGCCGGGAAAATGATTTTTTCGCTTCTTCAGAGAAAGGGTTTACAAACTCCTGCAAAGACACATCAGCTTAACTCTCTAAGTTGAACGCACACATTGAAGAGCGTTCTGTTAGGTAGCTCCGTTTTGGTTTTAGAAGCAGATATTTCTCAATACAGCGTTTACTCCCATTCACTCTGGAATACCAAAACGCAGCTCCTGGAAGAAACTGCTTCTCACTCTCTGCGTCTAAACGCGGATTCAACTCTTTTAGTTAGTCGAACACGCAGCAGAGCAGTTTGAAGGAAACGTTCGTTTTGTGTTTTAGACCGAGATTTCCAGCTATTTCTTCAATGCTTGGATTTCGCCGGGAAAATGCTTTTTCCCCTTCTTCACAGAAAGGGTTTACAAACTCCTGCAAACACACATCAGCTTAACTCTCTAAGTTGAACGAACACATTGAAGAGCGTTCTGTTAGGTAGCTCCATTTTGGTTTTAGAAGCAGATATTTCTCAATACAGCGTTTACTCCCATTCACTCTGGAATACCAAAACACAGCTCCTGGAAGAACCTGCTTCTCACTCTCTGCGTCTAAACGCGGATTCAACTCCCTTAGTTAGGCGAACACGCAGCAGAGCAGTTTGAAGGAAACGTTCGTTTTGTGTTTTAGACGGAGATTTCCAGCTATTTCTTAAATGCTTGGATTTTGCCGGGAAAATGATTTTTCCGCTTCTTCACAGAAAGGGTTTACAAACTCCTGCAAAGACACATCAGCTTAACTCTCTAAGTTGAAGGCACACATTGAAGAGCGTTCTGTTAGGTAGCTCCGTTTTGGTTTTAGAAGCAGATATTTCTCAATACAGCGTTTACTCCCATTCACTCTGGAATACCAAAACGCAGCTCCTGGAAGAAACTGCTTCTCAATCTCTGCGTCTAAACGCTGATACAACTCCCTTAGTTAGGCGAACACGCAGCCGAGCAGTTTGAAGGAAACGTTCGTTTTGTGTTTTAGACGGAGATTTCCAGCTATTTCTTCAATGCTTGGATTTGGCCGGGAAAATGCTTTTTCCTCTTCTTCACAGAAAGGGTTTACAAACTCCTGCAAACACACATCAGCTTAACTCTCTAAGTTGAACGCACACATTGAAGAGCGTTCTGTTAGGTAGCTCCGTTTTGGTTTTAGAATCAGATATTTCTCAATACAGCGTTTACTCCCATTCACTCTGGAATACAAAAACGCAGCTCCTGGAAGAAACTGCTTCTCACTCTCTGCGTCTAAACGCGGATTCAACTCCCTTAGTTAGGCGAACACGCAGCAGAGCAGTTTGAAGGAAACGTACGTTTGGTGTTTTAAACGGAGATTTCCAGCTATTTCGTAAATGCTTGGATTTGGCCGGGAAAATGCTTTTTCCGCTTCTTCACAGAAAGGGTTTACAAACTCCTGCAAACACACATCAGCTTAACTCTCTAAGTTGAACGCACACATTGAAGAGCGTTCTGTTAGGTAGCTCCGTTTTGGTTTTAGAAGCAGATATTTCTCAATACAGCGTTTACTCCCATTCACTCTGGAATACCAAAACGCAGCTCCTGGAAGAAACTGCTTCTCACTGTCTGCGTCTAAACGCGGATTCAACTCCCTTAGTTAGGCGAACACGCAGCAGAGCAGTTTGAAGGAAACGTTCGTTTTGTGTTTTAGACCGAAATTTCCAGCTATTTCTTCAATGCTTGGATTTCGCCGGGAAAATGCTTTTTCCGCTTCTTCACAGAAAGGGTTTACAAACTCCTGCAAACACACATCAGCTTAACTCTCTAACTTGAACGCACACATTGAAGAGCGTTCTGTTAGGTAGCTCCGTTTTGGTTTTAGAAGCAGATATTTCTCAATACAGCGTTTACTCCCATTCACTCTGGAATACCAAAACGCAGCTCCTGAAAGAAACTGCTTCTCACTCTCTGCGTCTAAACGCGGATTCAACTCCCTTAGTTAGGCGAACACGCAGCAGAGCAGTTTGAAGGAAACGTTCGTTTTGTGTTTTAGACGGAGATTTCCAGCTATTTCTTCAATGCTTGGATTTGGCCGGGAAAATGCTTTTTCCGCTTCTTCACAGAAAGGGTTTACAAACTCCTGCAAACACACATCAGCTTAACTCTCTAAGTTGAACGCACAAATTGAAGAGCGTTCTGTTAGGTAGCTCCGTTTTGGTTTTAGAAGCAGATATTTCTCAATACAGCGTTTACTCCCATTCACTCTGGAATAACAAAACGTAGCTCCTGGAAGAAACTGCTTCTCAATCTCTGCGTCTAAACGCTGATACAACTCCCTTAGTTAGGCGAACACGCAGCCGAGCAGTTTGAAGGAAACGTTCGTTTTGTGTTTTAGACGGAGATTTCCAGCAATTTCTTCAATGCTTTGATTTGGCCGGGAAAATGCATTTTCCGCTGCTTCACAGAAAGGGTTTACAAACTCCTGCAAACACACATCAGCTTAACTCTCTAAGTTGAACGCACACATTGAAGAGCGTTCTGTTAGGTAGCTCCGTTTTGGTTTTAGAAGCAGATATTTCTCAATACAGCGTTTACTCCCATTCACTCTGGAATACCAAAACGCAGCTCCTGAAAGAAACTGCTTCTCACTCTCTGCGTCTAAACGCGGATTCAACTCCCTTAGTTAGGCGAACACGCAGCAGAGCAGTTTGAAGGAAACGTTCGTTTTGTGTTTTAGACGGAGATTTCCAGCTATTTCTTCAATGCTTGGATTTGGCCGGGAAAATGCTTTTTCCTCTTCTTCACAGAAAGGGTTTACAAACTCCTGCAAACACACATCAGCTTAACTCTCTAAGTTGAACGCACACATTGAAGAGCGTTCTGTTAGGTAGCTCCGTTTTGGTTTTAGAAGCAGATATTTCTCAATACAGCGTTTACTCCCATTCACTCTGGAATACCAAAACGCAGCTCCTGGAAGAAACTGCTTCTCACTCTCTGCGTCTAAACGCGGATTCAACTCTTTTAGTTAGTCGAACACGACGCAGAGCAGTTTGAAGGAAACGTTCGTTTTGTGTTTTAGACCGAGATTTCCAGCTATTTCTTCAATGCTTGGATTTCGCCGGGAAAATGCTTTTTCCGCTTCTTCACAGAAAGGGTTTACAAACTCCTGCAAACACACATCAGCTTAACTCTCTAAGTTGAACGAACACATTGAAGAGCGTTCTGTTTGGTAGCTCCATTTTGGTTTTATAAGCAGATATTTCTCAATACAGCGTTTACTCCCATTCACTCTGGAATACCAAAACACAGCTCCTGGAAGAACCTGCTTCTCACTCTCTGCGTCTAAACGCGGATTCAACTCCCTTAGTTAGGCGAACACGCAGCAGAGCAGTTTGAAGGAAACGTTCGTTTTGTGTTTTAGACGTAGATTTCCAGCTATTTCTTCAATGCTTGGATTTGGCCGGGAAAATGCTTTTTCCGCTTCTTCACAGAAAGGGTTTACAAACTCCTGCAAACACACATCAGCTTAACTCTCTAAGTTGAACGCACACATTGAAGAGCGTTCTGTTAGGTAGCTCCGTTTTGGTTTTAGAAGCAGATATTTCTCAATACAGCGTTTACTCCCATTCACTCTGGAATACCAAAACGCAGCTCCTGGAAGAAACTGCTTCTCACTCTCTGCGTCTAAACGCGGATTCAACTCCCTTAGTTAGGCGAACACGCAGCAGAGCAGTTTGAAGGAAACGTTCGTTTTGTGGTTTAGACGGAGATTTCCAGCTATTTCGTAAATGCTTTGATTTGGCCGGGAAAATGCTTTTTCCGCTTCTTCACAGAAAGGGTTTACAAACTCCTGCAAACACACATCAGCTTAACTCTCTAAGTTGAACGAACACATTGAAGAGCGTTCTGTTAGGTAGCTCCATTTTGGTTTTAGAAGCAGATATTTCTCAATACTGCGTTTACTCCCATTCACTCTGGAATACCAAAACACAGCTCCTGGAAGAACCTGCTTCTCACTCTCTGCGTCTAAAGGCGGATTCAACTCCCTTAGTTAGGCGAACACGCAGCAGAGCAGTTTGAAGGAAACGTTCGTTTTGTGTTTTAGACGGAGATTTCCAGCTATTTCTAAAATGCTTGGATTTTGCCGGGAAAATGATTTTTCCGCTTCTTCACAGAAAGGGTTTACAAACTCCTGCAAAGACACATCAGCTTAACTCTCTAAGTTGAACGCACACATTGAAGAGCGTTCTGTTAGGTAGCTCCGTTTTGGTTTTAGAAGCAGATATTTCTCAATACAGCGTTTACTCCCATTCACTCTGGAATACCAAAACGCAGCTCCTGGAAGAAACTGCTTCTCACTCTCTGCGTCTAAACGCGGATTCAACTCTTTTAGTTAGTCGAACACGCAGCAGAGCAGTTTGAAGGAAACGTTCGTTTTGTGTTTTAGACCGAGATTTCCAGCTATTTCTTCAATGCTTGGTTTACGCCGGGAAAATGCTTTTTCCCCTTCTTCACAGAAAGGGTTTACAAACTCCTGCAAACACACATCAGCTTAACTCTCTAAGTTGAACGAACACATTGAAGAGCGTTCTGTTAGGTAGCTCCATTTTGGTTTTAGAAGCAGATATTTCTCAATACAGCGTTTACTCCCATTCACTCTGGAATACCAAAACACAGCTCCTGGAAGAACCTGCTTCTCACTCTCTGCGTCTAAACGCGGATTCAACTCCCTTAGTTAGGCGAACACGCAGCAGAGCAGTTTGAAGGAAACGTTCGTTTTGTGTTTTAGACGGAGATTTCCAGCTATTTCTTAAATGCTTGCATTTTGCCGGGAAAATGATTTTTCCGCTTCTTCACAGAAAGGGTTTACAAACTCCTGCAAAGACACATCAGCTTAACTCTCTAAGTTGAACGCACACATTGAAGAGCGTTCTGTTAGGTAGCTCCGTTTTGGTTTTAGAAGCAGATATTTCTCAATACAGCGTTTACTCCCATTCACTCTGGAATACCAAAACGCAGCTCCTGGAAGAAACTGCTTCTCACTCTCTGCGTCTAAACGCGGATTCAACTCCCTTAGTTAGGCGAACACGCAGCAGAGCAGTTTGAAGGAAACGTTCGTTTTGTGGTTCAGACGGAGATTTCCAGCTATTTCGTAAATGCTTTGATTTGGCCGGGAAAATGCTTTTTCCGCTTCTTCACAGAAAGGGTTTACAAACTCCTGCAAACACACATCAGCTTAACTCTCTAAGTTGAACGCACACATTGAAGAGCGTTCTGTTAGGTAGCTCCGTTTTGGTTTTAGAAGCAGATATTTCTCAATACAGAGTTTACTCCCATTCACTCTGGAATACCAAAACGCAGCTCCTGGAAGAAACTGCTTCTCAATCTCTGCGTCTAAACGCGGATTCAACTCCCTTAGTTAGGCGAACACGCAGCAGAGCAGTTTGAAGGAAACGTTCGTTTTGTGTTTTAGACGGAGATTTCCAGCAATTTCTTAAATGCTTTGATTTGGCCGGGAAAATGCTTTTTCCGCTTCTTCACAGAAAGGGTTTACAAACTCCTGCAAACACACATCAGCTTAACTCTCTAAGTTGAACGCACACATTGAAGAGCGTTCTGTTAGGTAGCTCCGTTTTGGTTTTAGAAGCAGATATTTCTCAATACAGCGTTTACTCCCATTCACTCTGGAATACCAAAACGCAGCTCCTGGAAGAAACTGCTTCTCACTCTCTGCGTCTAAACGCGGATTCAACTCCCTTAGTTAGGCGAACAGGCAGCAGAGCAGTTTGAAGGAAACGTTCGATTTGTGTTTTAGACGGAGATTTCCAGCTATTTCGTCAATGCTTGGATTTGGCCGGGAAAATGCTTTTTCCGCTTCTTCAAAGAAAGGGTTTACAAACTCCTGCAAACACATATCAGCTTAACTCTCTAAGTTGAACGCACACATTGAAGAGCGTTCTGTTAGGTAGCTCCGTTTTGGTTTTAGAAGCAGATATTTCTCAATACAGCGTTTACTCCCATTCACTCTGGAATACCAAAACGCAGCTCCTGGAAGAAACTGCTTGTCACTCTCTGCGTCTAAATGCGGATTCAACTCCCTTAGTTAGGCGAACACGCAGCAGAGCAGTTTGAAGGAAACGTTCGTTTTGTGTTTTAGACGGAGATCTCCAGCTATTTCTTCAATGCTTGGATTTGGCCGGGAAAATGCTTTTTCCGCTTCTTCACAGAAAAGGTTTACAAACTCCTGCAAACACACATCAGCTTAACTCTCTAAGTTGAACGCACACATTGAAGAGCGTTCTGTTAGGTAGCTCCGTTTTGGTTTTAGAAGCAGATATTTCTCAATACAGCGTTTACTCCCATTCACACTGGAATACCAAAACGCAGCTCCTGGAAGAAACTGCTTCTCACTCTCTGCGTTTAAACGCGGATTCAAGACCCTTAGTTAAGCGAACACGCAGCAGAGCAGTTTGAAGGAAACGTTCGTTTTGTGTTTTAGACGGAGATTTCCAGCAATTTCTTAAATGCTTTGATTTGGCCGGGAAAATGCTTTTTCCGCTTCTTCACAGAAAGGGTTTACAAACTCCTGCAAACACACATCAGCTTAACTCTCTAAGTTGAACGCACACATTGAAGAGCGTTCTGTTAGGTAGCTCCGTTTTGGTTTTAGAAGCAGATATTTCTCAATACAGCGTTTACTCCCATTCACTCTGGAATACCAAAACGCAGCTCCTGGAAGAAACTGCTTCTCACTCTCTGCGTCTAAACGCGGATTCAACTCCCTTAGTTAGGCGAACAGGCAGCAGAGCAGTTTGAAGGAAACGTTCGATTTGTGTTTTAGACGGAGATTTGCAGCTATTTCGTCAATGCTTGGATTTGGCCGGGAAAATGCTTTTTCCGCTTCTTCAAAGAAAGGGTTTACAAACTCCTGCAAACACATATCAGCTTAACTCTCTAAGTTGAACGCACACATTGAAGAGCGTTTTGTTAGGTAGCTCCGTTTTGGTTTTAGAAGCAGATATTTCTCAATACAGCGTTTACTCCCATTCACTCTGGAATACCAAAACGCAGCTCCTGGAAGAGACTGCTTGTCACTCTCTGCGTCTAAATGCGGATTCAACTCCCTTAGTTAGGCGAACACGCAGCAGAGCAGTTTGAAGGAAACGTTCGTTTTGTGTTTTAGACGGAGATCTCCAGCTATTTCTTCAATGCTTGGATTTGGCCGGGAAAATGCTTTTTCCGCTTCTTCACAGAAAAGGTTTACAAACTCCTGCAAACACACATCAGCTTAACTCTCTAAGTTGAACGCACACATTGAAGAGCGTTCTGTTAGGTAGCTCCGTTTTGGTTTTAGAAGCAGATATTTCTCAATACAGCGTTTACTCCCATTCACACTGGAATACCAAAACGCAGCTCCTGGAAGAAACTGCTTCTCACTCTCTGCGTTTACACGCAAATTCAAGTCCCTTAGTTAAGCGAACACGCAGCAGAGCAGTTTGAAGGAAACGTTCGTTTTGTGTTTTAGACGGAGATTTCCAGCTATTTCTTAAATGCTTGGATTAGGCCGGGAAAATGCTTTTTCCGCTTCTTCACAGAAAGGGTTTGCAAACTCCTGCAAACACACATCAGCTTAACTCTCTAAGCTGAACGCACACGTTGAAGAGCGTTCTGTTAGGTAGCTCCGTTTTGGTTTTAGAATCAGATATTTCTCAATACAGCGTTTACTCCCATTCACTCTGGAATACAAAAACGCAGCTCCTGGAAGAAACTGCTTCTCACTCTCTGCGTCTAAACGCGGATTCAACTCCCTTAGTTAGGCGAACACGCAGCAGAGCAGTTTGAAGGAAACGTTCGTTTTGTGTTTTAGACGGAGATTTCCAGCTATTTCGTAAATGCTTGGATTTGGCCGGGAAAATGCTTTTTCCGCTTCTTCACAGAAAGGGTTTACAAACTCCTGCAAACACACATCAGCTTAACTCTCTAAGTTGAACGCACACATTGAAGAGCGTTCTGTTAGGTAGCTCCGTTTTGGTTTTAGAAGCAGATATTTCTCAATACAGCGTTTACTCCCATTCACTCTGGAATACCAAAACGCAGCTCCTGGAAGAAACTGCTTCTCACTGTCTGCGTCTAAACGCGGATTCAACTCCCTTAGTTAGGCGAACACGCAGCAGAGCAGTTTGAAGGAAACGTTCGTTTTGTGTTTTAGACCGAGATTTCCAGCTATTTCTTCAATGGTTGGATTTCGCCGGGAAAATGCTTTTTCCGCTTCTTCACAGAAAGGGTTTACAAACTCCTGCAAACACACATCAGCTTAACTCTCTAAGTTGAACGAACACATTGAAGAGCGTTCTGTTAGGTAGCTCCATTTTGGTTTTAGAAGCAGATATTTCTCAATACTGCGTTTACTCCCATTCACTCTGGAATACCAAAACACAGCTCCTGGAAGAACCTGCTTCTCACTCTCTGCGTCTAAACGCGGATTCAACTCCCTTAGTTAGGCGAACACGCAGCAGAGCAGTTTGAAGGAAACGTTCGTTTTGTGTTTTAGACGGAGATTTCCAGCTATTTCTAAAATGCTTGGATTTTGCCGGGAAAATGATTTTTCCGCTTCTTCACAGAAAGGGTTTACAAACTCCTGCAAAGACACATCAGCTTAACTCTCTAAGTTGAACGCACACATTGAAGAGCGTTCTGTTAGGTTGCTCCGTTTTGGTTTTAGAAGCAGATATTTCTCAATACAGCGTTTACTCCCATTCACTCTGGAATACCAAAACGCAGCTCCTGGAAGAAACTGCTTCTCACTCTCTGCGTCTAAACGCGGATTCAACTCTTTTAGTTAGTCGAACACGCAGCAGAGCAGTTTGAAGGAAACGTTCGTTTTGTGTTTTAGACCGAGATTTCCAGCTATTTCTTCAATGCTTGGATTTCGCCGGGAAAATGCTTTTTCCGCTTCTTCACAGAAAGGGTTTACAAACTCCTGCAAACACACATCAGCTTAACTCTCTAAGTTGAACGAACACATTGAAGAGCGTTCTGTTAGGTAGCTCCATTTTGGTTTTAGAAGCAGATATTTCTCAATACAGCGTTTACTCCCATTCACTCTGGAATACCAAAACACAGCTCCTGGAAGAACCTGCTTCTCACTCTCTGCGTCTAAACGCGGATTCAACTCCCTTAGTTAGGCGAACACGCAGCAGAGCAGTTTAAAGGAAACGTTCGTTTTGTGTTTTAGACGGAGATTTCCAGCTATTTCTTAAATGCTTGGATTTTGCCGGGAAAATGATTTTTCCGCTTCTTCACAGAAAGGGTTTACAAACTCCTGCAAAGACACATCAGCTTAACTCTGTAAGTTGAACGCACACATTGAAGAGCGTTCTGTTAGGACTCTCCGTTTTGGTTTTAGAAGCAGATATTTCTCAATACAGCGTTTACTCCCATTCACTCTGGAATACCAAAACGCAGCTCCTGGAAGAAACTGCTTCTCAATCTCTGCGTCTAAACGCGGATACAACTCCCTTAGTTAGGCGAACACGCAGCAGAGCAGTTTGAAGGAAACGTTCGTTTTGTGTTTTAGACGGAGATTTCCAGCAATTTATTAAATGCTTTGATTTGGCCGGGAAAATGCTTTTGCCGCTTCTTCACAGAAAGGGTTTACAAACTCCTGCAAACACACATCAGCTTAACTCTCTAAGTTGAACGCACACATTGAAGAGCGTTTTGTTAGGTAGCTCCGTTTTGGTTTTATAAGCAGATATTTCTCAATACAGCGTTTACTCCCATTCACTCTGGAATACCAAAACGCAGCTCCTGAAAGAAACTGCTTCTCACTCTCTGCGTCTAAACGCGGATTCAACTCCCTTAGTTAGGCGAACACGCAGCAGAGCAGTTTGAAGGAAACGTTCGTTTTGTGTTTTAGACGGAGATTTCCAGCTATTTCTTCAATGCTTGGATTTGGCCGGGAAAATGCTTTTTCCGCTTCTTCACAGAAAGGGTTTACAAACTCCTGCAAACACACATCAGCTTAACTCTCTAAGTTGAACGCACACATTGAAGAGCGTTCTGTTAGGTAGCTCCGTTTTGGTTTTAGAAGCAGATATTTTTCAATACAGCGTTTACTCCCATTCACTCTGGAATACCAAAACGCAGCTCCTGGAAGAAACTGCTTCTCACTCTCTGCGTCTAAACGCGGATTCAACTCCCTTAGTTAGGCGAACACGCAGCAGAGCAGTTTGAAGGAAACGTTCGTTTTGTGGTTCAGACGGAGATTTCCAGCTATTTCGTAAATGCTTTGATTTGGCCGGGAAAATGCTTTTTCCGCTTCTTCACAGAAAGGGTTTACAAACTCCTGCAAACACACATCAGCTTAACTCTCTAAGTTGAACGCACACATTGAAGAGCGTTCTGTTAGGTAGCTCCGTTTTGGTTTTAGAAGCAGATATTTCTCAATACAGAGTTTACTCCCATTCACTCTGGAATACCAAAACGCAGCTCCTGGAAGAAACTGCTTCTCAATCTCTGCGTCTAAACGCGGATTCAACTCCCTTAGTTAGGCGAACACGCAGCAGAGCAGTTTGAAGGAAACGTTCGTTTTGTGTTTTAGACGGAGATTTCCAGCAATTTCTTAAATGCTTTGATTTGGCCGGGAAAATGCTTTTTCCGCTTCTTCACAGAAAGGGTTTACAAACTCCTGCAAACACACATCAGCTTAACTCTCTAAGTTGAACGCACACATTGAAGAGCGTTTTGTTAGGTAGCTCCGTTTTGGTTTTAGAAGCAGATATTTCTCAATACAGCGTTTACTCCCATTCACTCTGGAATACCAAAACGCAGCTCCTGGAAGAAACTGCTTCTCACTCTCTGCGTCTAAACGCGGATTCAACTCCCTTAGTTAGGCGAACAGGCAGCAGAGCAGTTTGAAGGAAACGTTCGATTTGTGTTTTAGACGGAGATTTCCAGCTATTTCGTCAATGCTTGGATTTGGCCGGGAAAATGCTTTTTCCGCTTCTTCAAAGAAAGGGTTTACACACTCCTGCAAACACATATCAGCTTAACTCTCTAAGTTGAACGCACACATTGAAGAGCGTTCTGTTAGGTAGCTCCGTTTTGGTTTTAGAAGCAGATATTTCTCAATACAGCGTTTACTCCCATTCACTCTGGAATACCAAAACGCAGCTCCTGGAAGAAACTGCTTGTCACTCTCTGCGTCTAAATGCGGATTCAACTCCCTTAGTTAGGCGAACACGCAGCAGAGCAGTTTGAAGGAAACGTTCGTTTTGTGTTTTAGACGGAGATCTCCAGCTATTTCTTCAATGCTTGGATTTGGCCGGGAAAATGCTTTTTCCGCTTCTTCACAGAAAAGGTTTACAAACTCCTGCAAACACACATCAGCTTAACTCTCTAAGTTGAACGCACACATTGAAGAGCGTTCTGTTAGGTAGCTCCGTTTTGGTTTTAGAAGCAGATATTTCTCAATACAGCGTTTACTCCCATTCACACTGGAATACCAAAACGCAGCTCCTGGAAGAAACTGCTTCTCACTCTCTGCGTTTAAACGCGGATTCAAGACCCTTAGTTAAGCGAACACGCAGCAGAGCAGTTTGAAGGAAACGTTCGTTTTGTGTTTTAGACGGAGATTTCCAGCAATTTCTTAAATGCTTTGATTTGGCCGGGAAAATGCTTTTTCCGCTTCTTCACAGAAAGGGTTTACAAACTCCTGCAAACACACATCAGCTTAACTCTCTAAGTTGAACGCACACATTGAAGAGCGTTCTGTTAGGTAGCTCCGTTTTGGTTTTAGAAGCAGATATTTCTCAATACAGCGTTTACTCCCATTCACTCTGGAATACCAAAACGCAGCTCCTGGAAGAAACTGCTTCTCACTCTCTGCGTCTAAACGCGGATTCAACTCCCTTAGTTAGGCGAACAGACAGCAGAGCAGTTTGAAGGAAACGTTCGATTTGTGTTTTAGACGGAGATTTCCAGCTATTTCGTCAATGCTTGGATTTGGCCGGGAAAATGCTTTTTCCGCTTCTTCAAAGAAAGGGTTTACAAACTCCTGCAAACACATATCAGCTTAACTCTCTAAGTTGAACGCACACATTGAAGAGCGTTCTGTTAGGTAGCTCCGTTTTGGTTTTAGAAGCAGATATTTCTCAATACAGCGTTTACTCCCATTCACTCTGGAATACCAAAACGCAGCTCCTGGAAGAGACTGCTTGTCACTCTCTGCGTCTAAATGCGGATTCAACTCCCTTAGTTAGGCGAACACGCAGCAGAGCAGTTTGAAGGAAACGTTCGTTTTGTGTTTTAGACGGAGATCTCCAGCTATTTCTTCAATGCTTGGATTTGGCCGGGAAAATGCTTTTTCCGCTTCTTCACAGAAAAGGTTTACAAACTCCTGCAAACACACATCAGCTTAACTCTCTAAGTTGAACGCACACATTGAAGAGCGTTCTGTTAGGTAGCTCCGTTTTGGTTTTAGAAGCAGATATTTCTCAATACAGCGTTTACTCCCATTCACACTGGAATACCAAAACGCAGCTCCTGGAAGAAACTGCTTCTCACTCTCTGCGTTTACACGCAAATTCAAGTCCCTTAGTTAAGCGAACACGCAGCAGAGCAGTTTGAAGGAAACGTTCGTTTTGTGTTTTAGACGGAGATTTCCAGCTATTTCTTAAATGCTTGGATTAGGCCGGGAAAATGCTTTTTCCACTTCTTCACAGAAAGGGTTTACAAACTCCTGCAAACACACATCAGCTTAACTCTCTAAGCTGAACGCACACGTTGAAGAGCGTTCTGTTAGGTAGCTCCGTTTTGGTTTTAGAATCAGATATTTCTCAATACAGCGTTTACTCCAATTCACTCTGGAATACAAAAACGCAGCTCCTGGAAGAAACTGCTTCTCACTCTCTGCGTCTAAACGCGGATTCAACTCCCTTAGTTAGGCGAACACGCAGCAGAGCAGTTTGAAGGAAACGTTCGTTTTGTGTTTTAGACGGAGATTTCCAGCTATTTCGTAAATGCTTGGATTTGGCCGGGAAAATGCTTTTTCCGCTTCTTCACAGAAAGTGTTTACAAACTCCTGCAAACACACATCAGCTTAACTCTCTAAGTTGAACGCACACATTGAAGAGCGTTCTGTTAGGTAGCTCCGTTTTGGTTTTAGAAGCAGATATTTCTCAATACAGCGTTTACTCCCATTCACTCTGGAATACCAAAACGCAGCTCCTGGAAGAAACTGCTTCTCACTGTCTGCGTCTAAACGCGGATTCAACTCCCTTAGTTAGGCGAACACGCAGCAGAGCAGTTTGAAGGAAACGTTCGTTTTGTGTTTTAGACCGAGATTTCCAGCTATTTCTTCAATGCTTGGATTTCGCCGGGAAAATGCTTTTTCCGCTTCTTCACAGAAAGGGTTTACAAACTCCTGCAAACACACATCAGCTTAACTCTCTAAGTTGAACGAACACATTGAAGAGCGTTCTGTTAGGTAGCTCCATTTTGGTTTTAGAAGCAGATATTTCTCAATACTGCGTTTACTCCCATTCACTCTGGAATACCAAAACACAGCTCCTGGAAGAACCTGCTTCTCACTCTCTGCGTCTAAACGCGGATTCAACTCCCTTAGTTAGGCGAACACGCAGCAGAGCAGTTTGAAGGAAACGTTCGTTTTGTGTTTTAGACGGAGATTTCCAGCTATTTCTAAAATGCTTGGATTTTGCCGGGAAAATGATTTTTCCGCTACTTCACAGAAAGGGTTTACAAACTCCTGCAAAGACACATCAGCTTAACTCTCTAAGTTGAACGCACACATTGAAGAGCGTTCTGTTAGGTTGCTCCGTTTTGGTTTTAGAAGCAGATATTTCTCAATACAGCGTTTACTCCCATTCACTCTGGAATACCAAAACGCAGCTCCTGGAAGAAACTGCTTCTCACTCTCTGCGTCTAAACGCGGATTCAACTCTTTTAGTTAGTCGAACACGCAGCAGAGCAGTTTGAAGGAAACGTTCGTTTTGTGTTTTAGACCGAGATTTCCAGCTATTTCTTCAATGCTTGGATTTCGCCGGGAAAATGCTTTTTCCGCTTCTTCACAGAAAGGGTTTACAAACTCCTGCAAACACACATCAGCTTAACTCTCTAAGTTGAACGAACACATTGAAGAGCGTTCTGTTAGGTAGCTCCATTTTGGTTTTAGAAGCAGATATTTCTCAATACAGCGTTTACTCCCATTCACTCTGGAATACCAAAACACAGCTCCTGGAAGAACCTGCTTCTCACTCTCTGCGTCTAAACGCGGATTCAACTCCCTTAGTTAGGCGAACACGCAGCAGAGCAGTTTAAAGGAAACGTTCGTTTTGTGTTTTAGACGGAGATTTCCAGCTATTTCTTAAATGCTTGGATTTTGCCGGGAAAATGATTTTTCCGCTTCTTCACAGAAAGGGTTTACAAACTCCTGCAAAGACACATCAGCTTAACTCTGTAAGTTGAACGCACACATTGAAGAGCGTTCTGTTAGGACTCTCCGTTTTGGTTTTAGAAGCAGATATTTCTCAATACAGCGTTTACTCCCATTCACTCTGGAATACCAAAACGCAGCTCCTGGAAGAAACTGCTTCTCAATCTCTGCGTCTAAACGCGGATACAACTCCCTTAGTTAGGCGAACACGCAGCAGAGCAGTTTGAAGGAAACGTTCGTTTTGTGTTTTAGACGGAGATTTCCAGCAATTTATTAAATGCTTTGATTTGGCCGGGAAAATGCTTTTGCCGCTTCTTCACAGAAAGGGTTTACAAACTCCTGCAAACACACATCAGCTTAACTCTCTAAGTTGAACGCACACATTGAAGAGCGTTCTGTTAGGTAGCTCCGTTTTGGTTTTATAAGCAGATATTTCTCAATACAGCGTTTACTACCATTCACTCTGGAATACCAAAACGCAGCTCCTGAAAGAAACTGCTTCTCACTCTCTGCGTCTATACGCGGATTCAACTCCCTTAGTTAGGCGAACACGCAGCAGAGCAGTTTGAAGGAAACGTTCGTTTTGTGTTTTAGACGGAGATTTCCAGCTATTTCTTCAATGCTTGGATTTGGCCGGGAAAATGCTTTTTCCGCTTCTTCACAGAAAGGGTTTACAAACTCCTGCAAACACACATCAGCTTAACTCTCTAAGTTGAACGCACACATTGAAGAGCGTTCTGTTAGGTAGCTCCGTTTTGGTTTTAGAAGCAGATATTTCTCAATACAGCGTTTACTCCCATTCACTCTGGAATACCAAAACGCAGCTCCTGGAAGAAACTGCTTCTCACTCTCTGCGTCTAAACGCGGATTCAACTCTTTTAGTTAGTCGAACACGCAGCAGAGCAGTTTGAAGGAAACGTTCGTTTTGTGTTTTAGACCGAGATTTCCAGCTATTTCTTCAATGCTTGGATTTCGCCGGGAAAATGCTTTTTCCGCTTCTTCACAGAAAGGGTTTACAAACTCCTGCAAACACACATCAGCTTGACTCTCTAAGTTGAACGAACACATTGAAGAGCGTTCTGTTAGGTAGCTCCATTTTGGTTTTATAAGCAGATATTTCTCAATACAGCGTTTACTCCCATTCACTCTGGAATACCAAAACGCAGCTCCTGGAAGAACCTGCTTCTCACTCTCTGCGTCTAAACGCGGATTCAACTTCCTTAGTTAGGCGAACACGCAGCAGAGCAGTTTGAAGGAAACGTTCGTTTTGTGTTTTAGACGGAGATTTCCAGCTATTTCTTAAATGCTTGGATTTTGCCGGGAAAATGATTTTTCCGCTTCTTCACAGAAAGGGTTTACAAACTCCTGCAAAGACACATCAGCTTAACTCTCTAAGTTGAACGCACACATTGAAGAGCGTTCTGTTAGGTAGCTCCGTTTTGGTTTTAGAAGCAGATATTTTTCAATACAGCGTTTACTCCCATTCACTCTGGAATACCAAAACGCAGCTCCTGGAAGAAACTGCTTCTCAATCTCTGCGTCTAAACGCGGATACAACTCCCTTAGTTAGGCGAACACGCAGCAGAGCAGTTTGAAGGAAACGTTCGTTTTGTGTTTTAGACGGAGATTTCCAGCTATTTCTTCAATGCTTGGATTTGGCCGGGAAAATGCTTTTTCCGCTTCTTCACAGAAAGGGTTTACAAACTCCTGCAAACACACATGAGCTTAACTCTCTAAGTTGAACGCACACATTGAAGAGCGTTCTGTTAGGTAGCTCCGTTTTGCTTATAGAAGCAGATATTTCTCAATACAGCGTTTACTCCCTTTCACTCTGGAATACCAAAACGCAGCTCCTGGAAGAAACTGCTTCTCACTCTCTGCGTCTAAACGCGGATTCAACTCCCTTAGTTAGGCGAACACGCAGCAGAGCAGTTTGAAGGAAACGTTCGTTTTGTGTTTTAGACGGAGATTTCCAGCTATTTCTTCAATGCTTGGATTTGGCCGGGAAAATGCTTTTTCCGCTTCTTCACAGAAAGGGTTTACAAACTCCTGCAAACACACATCAGCTTAACTCTCTAAGTTGAACGCACACATTGAAGAGCGTTCTGTTAGGTAGCTCCGTTTTGGTTTTAGAAGCAGATATTTCTCAATACAGCGTTTACTCCCATTCACTCTGGAATACCAAAACGCAGCTCCTGGAAGAAACTGCTTCTCACTCTCTGCGTCTAAACGCGGATTCAACTCTTTTAGTTAGTCGAACACGCAGCAGAGCAGTTTGAAGGAAACGTTCGTTTTGTGTTTTAGACCGAGATTTCCAGCTATTTCTTCAATGCTTGGATTTCGCCGGGAAAATGCTTTTTCCGCTTCTTCACAAAAAGGGTTTACAAACTCCTGCAAACACACATCAGCTTAACTCTCTAAGTTGAACGAACACATTGAAGAGCGTTCTGTTAGGTAGCTCCATTTTGGTTTTAGAAGCAGATATTTCTCAATACTGCGTTTACTCCCATTCACTCTGGAATACCAAAACACAGCTCCTGGAAGAACCTGCTTCTCACTCTCTGCGTCTAAACGCGGATTCAACTCCCTTAGTTAGGCGAACACGCAGCAGAGCAGTTTGAAGGAAACGTTCGTTTTGTGTTTTAGACGGAGATTTCCAGCTATTTCTAAAATGCTTTGATTTGGCCGGGAAAATGCTTTTTCCGCTTCTTCACAGAAAGGGTTTACAAACTCCTGCAAACACACATCAGCTTAACTCTCTAAGTTGAACGCACACATTGAAGAGCGTTTTGTTAGGTAGCTCCGTTTTGGTTTTATAAGCAGATATTTCTCAATACAGCGTTTACTCCCATTCACTCTGGAATACCAAAACGCAGCTCCTGAAAGAAACTGCTTCTCACTCTCTGCGTCTAAACGCGGATTCAACTCCCTTAGTTAGGCGAACACGCAGCAGAGCAGTTTGAAGGAAACGTTCGTTTTGTGGTTTAGACGGAGATTTCCAGCTATTTCGTAAATGCTTGGATTTGGCCGGGAAAATGCTTTTTCCGCTTCTTCACAGAAAGGGTTTACAAACTCCTGCAAACACACATCAGCTTAACTCTCTAAGTTAAACGCACACATTGAAGAGCGTTCTGTTAGGTAGCTCCGTTTTGGTTTTAGAAGCAGATATTTCTCAATACAGCGTTTACTCCCATTCACTCTGGAATACCAAAACGCAGTTCCTGGAAGAAACCGCTTCTCACTCTCTGCGTCTCAACGCGAATTCAACTCCCTTAGTTAGGCGAACACGCAGCAGAGCAGTTTGAAGGAAACGTTCCTTTTGTGTTTTAGACGCAGATTTCCAGCAATTTCTTCAATGCTTGGATTTGGCCGGGAAAATGCTTTTTCCGCTTCTTCACAGAAAGGGTTTACAAACTCCTGTAAACACACATCAGCTTAACTCTCTAAGTTGAATGCACACATTGAAGAGCGTTCTGTTAGGTAGCTCCGTTTTGGTTTTAGAAGCAGATATTTCTCAATACAGCGTTTACTCCCATTAACTCTGGAATACCAAAACGCAGCTCCTGGAAGAGACTGCTTCTCACTCTCTGCGTTTAAACGCGGATTCAACTCCCTTAGTTAAGCGAACACGCAGTAGAGCAGTTTGAAGGAAACGTTCGTTTTGTGTTTTAGACGGAGATTTCCAGCTATTTCGTAAATGCTTGGATTTGGCCGGGAAAATGCTTTTTCCGCTTCTTCACAGAAAGGGTTGACGAACTCCTGAAAACACACATCAGCTTAACTCTCTAAGTTGAACGTACACATTGAAGAGCGTTCTGTTAGGTAGCTCCGTTTTGGTTTTTGAAGCAGATATTTCTCAATACAGCGTTTACTCCCATTCACTCTGGAATACCAAAACGCAGCTCCTGGAAGAAACTGTTTCTCACTCTCTGCGTCTAAACGCAAATTCAACTTTCTTAGGTATGCGAACACGCAGCAGAGCAGTTTGAAGGAAACGTTCGTTTTGTGTTTTAGACGGAGATTTCCAGCTATTTCTTCAATGCTTGGATTTGGCCGGGAAAATGCTTTTTCCGCTTCTTCACAGAAAGGGTTTACAAACTCCTGCAAACACACATCAGCTTAACTCTCTAAGTTGAACGCACACATTGAAGAGCGTTCTGTTAGGTAGCTCCGTTTTGGTTTTAGAAGCAGATATTTCTCAATACAGCCTTTACTCCCATTCACTCTGGAATACCAAAACGCAGCTCCTGGAAGAAACTGCTTCTCACTCTCTGCGTCTAAACGCGGATTCAACTCTTTTAGTTAGTCGAACACGCAGCAGAGCAGTTTAAAGGAAACGTTCGTTTTGTGTTTTAGACCGAGATTTCCAGCTATTTCTTCAATGCTTGGATTTCGCCGGGAAAATGCTTTTTCCGCTTCTTCACAGAAAGGGTTTACAAACTCCTGCAAACACACATCAGCTTAACTCTCTAAGTTGAACGAACACATTGAAGAGCGTTCTGTTAGGTAGCTCCATTTTGGTTTTAGAAGCAGATATATCTCAATACAGCGTTTACTCCCATTCACTCTGGAATACCAAAACACAGCTCCTGGAAGAACCTGCTTCTCACTCTCTGCGTCTAAACGCGGATTCAACTCCCTTAGTTAGGCGAACACGCAGCAGAGCAGTTTGAAGGAAACGTTCGTTTTGTGTTTTAGACGGAGATTTCCAGCTATTTCTTAAATGCTTGGATTTTGCCGGGAAAATGATTTTTCCGCTTCTTCACAGAAAGGGTTTACAAACTCCTGCAAAGACACATCAGCTTAACTCTCTAAGTTGAACGCACACATTGAAGAGCGTTCTGTTAGGTAGCTCCGTTTTGGTTTTAGAAGCAGATATTTCTCAATACAGCGTTTACTCCCATTCACTCTGGAATACCAAAACGCAGCTCCTGGAAGAAACTGCTTCTCACTCTCTGCGTCTAAACGCGGATTCAACTCCCTTAGTTAGGCGAACACGCAGCAGAGCAGTTTGAAGGAAACGTTCGTTTTGTGGTTTAGACGGAGATTTTCAGCTATTTCGTAAATGCTTTGATTTGGCCGGGAAAATGCTTTTTCCGCTTCTTCACAGAAAGGGTTTACAAACTCCTGCAAACACACATCAGCTTAACTCTCTACGTTGAACGCACACATTGAAGAGCGTTCTGTTAGGTAGCTCCGTTTTGGTTTTAGAAGCAGATATTTCTCAATACAGAGTTTACTCCCATTCACTCTGGAATACCAAAACGCAGCTCCTGGAAGAAACTGCTTCTCAATCTCTGCGTCTAAACGCGGATTCAACTCCCTTAGGCGAACACGCAGCAGAGCAGTTTGAAGGAAATGTTCGTTTTGTGTTTTAGACGGAGATTTCCAGCAATTTCTTAAATGCTTTGATTTGGCCGGGAAAATGCTTTTTCCCCTTCTTCACAGAAAGGGTTTACAAACTCCTGCAAACACACATCAGCTTAACTCTCTAAGTTGAACGAGAACATTGAAGAGCGTTCTGTTAGGTAGCTCCGTTTTGGTTTTAGAAGCAGATATTTCTCAATACAGCGTTTACTCCCATTCACTCTGGAATACCAAAACGCAGCTCCTGGAAGAAACTGCTTCTCACTCTCTGCTTCTAAACGCGGATTCAACTCCCTTAGTTAGGCGAACAGGCAGCAGAGCAGTTTGAAGGAAACGTTCGATTTGTGTTTTAGACGGAGATTTCCAGCTATTTCGTCAATGCTTGGATTTGGCCGGGAATATGCTTTTTCCGCTTCTTCAAAGAAAGGGTTTACAAACTCCTGCAAACACATATCAGCTTAACGCTCTAAGTTGAACGCACACATTGAAGAGCGTTCTGTTAGGTAGCTCCGTTTTGGTTTTAGAAGCAGATATTTCTCAATACAGCGTTTACTCCCATTCACTCTGGAATACCAAAACGCAGCTCCTGGAAGAAACTGCTTGTCACTCTCTGCGTCTAAATGCGGATTCAACTCCCTTAGTTAGGCGAACAAGCAGCAGAGCAGTTTGAAGGAAACGTTCGTTTTGTGTTTTAGACGGAGATCTCCAGCTATTTCTTCAATGCTTGGATTTGGCCGGGAAAATGCTTTTTCCGCTTCTTCACAGAAAAGGTTTACAAACTCCTGCAAACACACATCAGCTTAACTCTCTAAGAAGAACGCACACATTGAAGAGCGTTCTGTTAGGTAGCTCCGTTTTGGTTTTAGAAGCAGATATTTCTCAATACAGCGTTTACTCCCATTCACACTGGAATACCAAAACGCAGCTCCTGGAAGAAACTGCTTCTCACTCTCTGCGTTTAAACGCGGATTCAAGTCCCTTAGTTAAGCGAACACGCAGCAGAGCAGTTTGAAGGAAATGTTCGTTTTGTGTTTTAGACGGAGATTTCCAGCTATTTCTTAAATGCTTGGATTAGGCCGGGAAAATGCTTTTTCCGCTTCTTCACAGAAAGGGTTTACAAACTCCTGCAAACACACATCAGCTTAACTCTCTAAGCTGAACGCACACGTTGAAGAGCGTTCTGTTAGGTAGCTCCGTTTTGGTTTTAGAATCAGATATTTCTCAATACAGCGTTTACTCCCATTCACTCTGGAATACAAAAACGCAGCTCCTGGAAGAAACTGCTTCTCACTCTCTGCGTCTAAACGCGGATTCAACTCCCTTAGTTTGGCGAACAAGCAGCAGAGCAGTTTTAAGGAAACGTTCGTTTTGTGTTTTAGACGGAGATTTCCAGCTATTTCGTAAATGCTTTGATTTGGCCGGGAAAATGCTTTTTCCGCTTCTTCACAGAAAGGGTTTACAAACTTTTGCAAACACACATCAGCTTAACTCTCTATGTTGAACGCACACATTCAAGAGCGTTCTGTTAGGTAGCTCCGTTTTGGTTTTAGAAGCAGATATTTCTCAATACAGCGTTTACTCCCATTCACTCTGGAATACCAAAACGCAGCTCCTGGAAGAAACTGCTTCTCACTCTCTGCGTCTAAACGCGGATTCAACTCCCTTAGGTAGGCGAACACGCAGCAGAGCAGTTTGAAGGAAACGTTCGTTTTGTGTTTTAGACGGAGATTTCCAGCTATTTCGTAAATGCTTGGATTTGGCCGGGAAAATGCTTTTTCCGCTTCTTCACAGAAAGGGTTTACAAACTTTTGCAAACACACATCAGCTTAACTCTCTAACTTGAACGCACACATTGAAGAGCGTTCTGTTAGGTAGCTCCGTTTTGGTTTTAGAAGCAGATATTTCTCAATACAGCGTTTACTCCCATTCACTCTGGAATACCAAAACGCAGCTCCTGGAAGAAACTGCTTCTCACTGTCTGCGTCTAAACGCGGATTCAACTCTTTTAGTTAGTCGAACACGCAGCAGAGCAGTTTGAAGGAAACGTTCGTTTTGTGTTTTAGACCGAGATTTCCAGCTATTTCTTCAATGCTTGGATTTCGCCGGGAAAATGCTTTTTCCGCTTCTTCACAGAAAGGGTTTACAAACTCCTGCAAACACACATCAGCTTAACTCTCTAAGTTGAACGAACACATTGAGGAGCGTTCTGTTAGGTAGCTCCATTTTGGTTTTAGAAGCAGATATTTCTCAATACTGCGTTTACTCCCATTCACTCTGGAATACCAAAACACAGCTCCTGGAAGAACCTGCTTCTCACTCTCTGCGTCTAAACGCGGATTCAACTCCCTTAGTTAGGCGAACACGCAGCAGAGCAGTTTGAAGGAAACGTTCGTTTTGTGTTTTAGACGGAGATTTCCAGCTATTTCTTAAATGCTTGGATTTTGCCGGGAAAATGATTTTTCCGCTTCTTCACAGAAAGGGTTTACAAACTCCTGCAAAGACACATCAGCTTAACTCTCTAAGTTGAACGCACACATTGAAGAGCGTTCTGTTAGGTAGCTCCGTTTTGGTTTTAGAAGCAGATATTTCTCAATACAGCGTTTACTCCCATTCACTCTGGAATACCAAAACGCAGCTCCTGGAAGAAACTGCTTCTCAATCTCTGCGTCTAAACGCGGATACAACTCCCTTAGTTAGGCGAACACGCAGCAGAGCAGTTTGAAGGAAACGTTCGTTTTGTGTTTTAGACGGAGATTTCCAGCAATTTCTTCAATGCTTTGATTTGGCCGGGAAAATGCTTTTTCCGCTTCTTCACAGAAAGGGTTTACAAACTCCTGCAAACACACATCAGCTTAACTCTCTAAGTTGAACGCACACATTGAAGAGCGTTCTGTTAGGTAGCTCCGTTTTGGTTTTAGAAGCAGATATTTCTCAATACAGCGTTTACTCCCATTCACTCTGGAATACCAAAACGCAGCTCCTGGAAGAAACTGCTTCTCACTCTCTGCGTCTAAACGCGGATTCAACTCCCTTAGTTAGGCGAACACGCAGCAGAGCAGTTTGAAGGAAACGTTCGTTTTGTGGTTTAGACGGAGATTTCCAGCTATTTCGTAAATGCTTGGATTTGGCCGGGAAAATGCTTTTTCCGCTTCTTCACAGAAAGGGTTTACAAACTCCTGCAAACACACATCAGCTTAACTCTCTAAGTTAAACGCACACATTGAAGAGCGTTCTGTTAGGTAGCTCCGTTTTGGTTTTAGAAGCAGATATTTCTCAATACAGCGTTTACTCCCATTCACTCTGGAATACCAAAACGCAGTTCCTGGAAGAAACCGCTTCTCACTCTCTGCGTCTCAACGCGAATTCAACTCCCTTAGTTAGGCGAACACGCAGCAGAGCAGTTTGAAGGAAACGTTCCTTTTGTGTTTTAGACGCAGATTTCCAGCAATTTCTTCAATGCTTGGATTTGGCCGGGAAAATGCTTTTTCCGCTTCTTCACAGAAAGGGTTTACAAACTCCTGTAAACACACATCAGCTTAACTCTCTAAGTTGAATGCACACATTGAAGACCGTTCTGTTAGGTAGCTCCGTTTTGGTTTTAGAAGCAGATATTTCTCAATACAGCGTTTACTCCCATTAACTCTGGAATACCAAAACGCAGCTCCTGGAAGAAACTGCTTCTCACTCTCTGCGTTTAAACGCGGATTCAACTCCCTTAGTTAAGCGAACACGCAGTAGAGCAGTTTGAAGGAAACGTTCGTTTTGTGTTTTAGACGGAGATTTCCAGCTATTTCGTAAATGCTTGGATTTGGCCGGGAAAATGCTTTTTCCGCTTCTTCACAGAAAGGGTTGACGAACTCCTGAAAACACACATCAGCTTAACTCTCTAAGTTGAACGTACACATTGAAGAGCGTTCTGTTAGGTAGCTCCGTTTTGGTTTTTGAAGCAGAT
This sequence comes from Callithrix jacchus, assembly GCF_049354715.1. Classification (NCBI taxonomy): domain Eukaryota; kingdom Metazoa; phylum Chordata; class Mammalia; order Primates; family Cebidae; genus Callithrix; species Callithrix jacchus. The sequence continues at coordinate 26,145,106 of NC_133510.1, read as the reverse complement.
ATTTCTCAATACAGCGTTTACTCCCATTCACTCTGGAATACCAAAACGCAGCTCCTGGAAGAAACTGTTTCTCACTCTCTGCGTCTAAACGCAAATTCAACTTTCTTAGGTATGCGAACACGCAGCAGAGCAGTTTGAAGGAAACGTTCGTTTTGTGTTTTAGACGGAGATTTCCAGCTATTTCGTAAATGCTTGGATTTGGCCGGGAAAATGCTTTTTCCGCTTCTTCACAGAAAGGGTTTCCAAACTCCTGCAAACACACATCAGCTTAACTCTCTAAGTTGAACGTACACATTGAAGAGCGTTCTGTTAGGTAGCTCCGTTTTGGTTTTAGAAGCAGATATTTCTCAATACAGCGTTTACTCCCATTCACTCTGGAATACCAAAACGCAGCTCCTGGAAGAACCTGCTTCTCACTCTCTGCGTCTAAACGCGGATTCAACTCCCTTAGTTAGGCGAACACGCAGCAGAGCAGTTTGAAGGAAACGTTCGTTTTGTGTTTTAGACGGAGATTTCCAGCTATTTCTTAAATGCTTGGATTAGGCCGGGAAAATGCTTTTTCCGCTTCTTCACAGAAAGGGTTTACAAACTCCTGCAAACACACATCAGCTTAACTCTCTAAGCTGAACGCACACATTGAAGAGCGTTCTGTTAGGTAGCTCCGTTTTGGTTTTAGAATCAGATATTTCTCAATACAGCGTTTACTCCCATTCACTCTGGAATACAAAAACGCAGCTCCTGGAAGAAACTGCTTCTCACTCTCTGCGTCTAAACGCGGATTCAACTCCCTTAGTTAGGCGAACACGCAGCAGAGCAGTTTGAAGGAAACGTTCGTTTTGTGTTTTAGACGGAGATTTCCAGCTATTTCGTAAATGCTTGGATTTGGCCGGGAAAATGCTTTTTCCGCTTCTTCACAGAAAGGGTTTACAAACTCCTGCAAACACACATCAGCTTAACTCTCTAAGTTGAACGCACACATTGAAGAGCGTTCTGTTAGGTAGCTCCGTTTTGGTTTTAGAAGCAGATATTTCTTAATACAGCGTTTACTCCCATTCACTCTGGAATACCAAAACGCAGCTCCTGGAAGAAACTGCTTCTCACTCTCTGCGTCTAAACGCGGATTCAACTCCCTTAGTTAGGCGAACACGCAGCAGAGCAGTTTGAAGGAAACGTTCGTTTTGTGTTTTAGACGGAGATTTCCAGCTATTTCTTAAATGCTTTGATTTGGCCGGGAAAATGCTTTTTCCGCTTCTTCACAGAAAGGGTTTACAAACTCCTGCAAACACACATCAGCTTAACTCTCTAAGCTGAACGCACACGTTGAAGAGCGTTCTGTTAGGTAGCTCCGTTTTGGTTTTAGAATCAGATATTTCTCAATACAGCGTTTACTCCCATTCACTCTGGAATACAAAAACGCAGCTCCTGGAAGAAACTGCTTCTCACTCTCTGCGTCTAAACGCGGATTCAACTCCCTTAGTTAGGCGAACACGCAGCAGAGCAGTTTGAAGGAAACGTTCGTTTTGTGTTTTAGACGGAGATTTCCAGCTATTTCGTAAATGCTTTGATTTGGCCGGGAAAATGCTTTTTCCGCTTCTTCACAGAAAGGGTTTACAAACTCCTGCAAACACACATCAGCTTAACTCTCTATGTTGAACGCACACATTCAAGAGCGTTCTGTTAGGTAGCTCCGTTTTGGTTTTAGAAGCAGATATTTCTCAATACAGCGTTTACTCCCATTCACTCTGGAATACCAAAACGCAGCTCCTGGAAGAAACTGCTTCTCACTCTCTGCGTCTAAACGCGGATTCAACTCCCTTAGGTAGGCGAACACGCAGCAGAGCAGTTTGAAGGAAACGTTCGTTTTGTGTTTTAGACGGAGATTTCCAGCTATTTCGTAAATGCTTGGATTTGGCCGGGAAAATGCTTTTTCCGCTTCTTCACAGAAAGGGTTTACAAACTCCTGCAAACACACATCAGCTTAACTCTCTAACTTGAACGCACACATTGAAGAGCGTTCTGTTAGGTAGCTCCGTTTTGGTTTTAGAAGCAGATATTTCTCAATACAGCGTTTACTCCCATTCACTCTGGAATACCAAAACGCAGCTCCTGGAAGAAACTGCTTCTCACTGTCTGCGTCTAAACGCGGATTCAACTCTTTTAGTTAGTCGAACACGCAGCAGAGCAGTTTGAAGGAAACGTTCGTTTTGTGTTTTAGACCGAGATTTCCAGCTATTTCTTCAATGCTTGGATTTCGCCGGGAAAATGCTTTTTCCGCTTCTTCACAGAAAGGGTTTACAAACTCCTGCAAACACACATCAGCTTAACTCTCTAAGTTGAACGAACACATTGAGGAGCGTTCTGTTAGGTAGCTCCATTTTGGTTTTAGAAGCAGATATTTCTCAATACTGCGTTTACTCCCATTCACTCTGGAATACCAAAACACAGCTCCTGGAAGAACCTGCTTCTCACTCTCTGCGTCTAAACGCGGATTCAACTCCCTTAGTTAGGCGAACACGCAGCAGAGCAGTTTGAAGGAAACGTTCGTTTTGTGTTTTAGACGGAGATTTCCAGCTATTTCTTAAATGCTTTGATTTTGCCGGGAAAATGATTTTTCCGCTTCTTCACAGAAAGGGTTTACAAACTCCTGCAAAGACACATCAGCTTAACTCTCTAAGTTGAACGCACACATTGAAGAGCGTTCTGTTAGGTAGCTCCGTTTTGGTTTTAGAAGCAGATATTTCTCAATACAGCGTTTACTCCCATTCACTCTGGAATACCAAAACGCAGCTCCTGGAAGAAACTGCTTCTCAATCTCTGCGTCTAAACGCGGATACAACTCCCTTAGTTAGGCGAACACGCAGCAGAGCAGTTTGAAGGAAACGTTCGTTTTGTGTTTTAGACGGAGATTTCCAGCAATTTCTTCAATGCTTTGATTTGGCCGGGAAAATGCTTTTTCCGCTTCTTCACAGAAAGGGTTTACAAACTCCTGCAAACACACATCAGCTTAACTCTCTAAGTTGAACGCACACATTGAAGAGCGTTCTGTTAGGTAGCTCCGTTTTGGTTTTAGAAGCAGATATTTCTCAATACAGCGTTTACTCCCATTCACTCTGGAATACCAAAACGCAGCTCCTGGAAGAAACTGCTTCTCACTCTCTGCGTCTAAACCCGGATTCAACTCCCTTAGTTAGGCGAACACGCAGCAGAGCAGTTTGAAGGAAACGTTCGTTTTGTGGTTTAGACGGAGATTTCCAGCTATTTCGTAAATGCTTGGATTTGGCCGGGAAAATGCTTTTTCCGCTTCTTCACAGAAAGGGTTTACAAACTCCTGCAAACACACATCAGCTTAACTCTCTAAGTTAAACGCACACATTGAAGAGCGTTCTGTTAGGTAGCTCCGTTTTGGTTTTAGAAGCAGATATTTCTCAATACAGCGTTTACTCCCATTCACTCTGGAATACCAAAACGCAGTTCCTGGAAGAAACCGCTTCTCACTCTCTGCGTCTCAACGCGAATTCAACTCCCTTAGTTAGGCGAACACGCAGCAGAGCAGTTTGAAGGAAACGTTCCTTTTGTGTTTTAGACGCAGATTTCCAGCAATTTCTTCAATGCTTGGATTTGGCCGGGAAAATGCTTTTTCCGCTTCTTCACAGAAAGGGTTTACAAACTCCTGTAAACACACATCAGCTTAACTCTCTAAGTTGAATGCACACATTGAAGACCGTTCTGTTAGGTAGCTCCGTTTTGGTTTTAGAAGCAGATATTTCTCAATACAGCGTTTACTCCCATTAACTCTGGAATACCAAAACGCAGCTCCTGGAAGAAACTGCTTCTCACTCTCTGCGTTTAAACGCGGATTCAACTCCCTTAGTTAAGCGAACACGCAGTAGAGCAGTTTGAAGGAAACGTTCGTTTTGTGTTTTAGACGGAGATTTCCAGCTATTTCGTAAATGCTTGGATTTGGCCGGGAAAATGCTTTTTCCGCTTCTTCACAGAAAGGGTTGACGAACTCCTGAAAACACACATCAGCTTAACTCTCTAAGTTGAACGTACACATTGAAGAGCGTTCTGTTAGGTAGCTCCGTTTTGGTTTTTGAAGCAGATATTTCTCAATACAGCGTTTACTCCCATTCACTCTGGAATACCAAAACGCAGCTCCTGGAAGAAACTGTTTCTCACTCTCTGCGTCTAAACGCAAATTCAACTTTCTTAGGTATGCGAACACGCAGCAGAGCAGTTTGAAGGAAACGTTCGTTTTGTGTTTTAGACGGAGATTTCCAGCTATTTCGTAAATGCTTGGATTTGGCCGGGAAAATGCTTTTTCCGCTTCTTCACAGAAAGGGTTTCCAAACTCCTGCAAACACACATCAGCTTAACTCTCTAAGTTGAACGTACACATTGAAGAGCGTTCTGTTAGGTAGCTCCGTTTTGGTTTTAGAAGCAGATATTTCTCAATACAGCGTTTACTCCCATTCACTCTGGAATACCAAAACGCAGCTCCTGGAAGAACCTGCTTCTCACTCTCTGCGTCTAAACGCGGATTCAACTCCCTTAGTTAGGCGAACACGCAGCAGAGCAGTTTGAAGGAAACGTTCGTTTTGTGTTTTAGACGGAGATTTCCAGCTATTTCTTAAATGCTTGGATTAGGCCGGGAAAATGCTTTTTCCGCTTCTTCACAGAAAGGGTTTACAAACTCCTGCAAACACACATCAGCTTAACTCTCTAAGCTGAACGCACACATTGAAGAGCGTTCTGTTAGGTAGCTCCGTTTTGGTTTTAGAATCAGATATTTCTCAATACAGCGTTTACTCCCATTCACTCTGGAATACAAAAACGCAGCTCCTGGAAGAAACTGCTTCTCACTCTCTGCGTCTAAACGCGGATTCAACTCCCTTAGTTAGGCGAACACGCAGCAGAGCAGTTTGAAGGAAACGTTCGTTTTGTGTTTTAGACGGAGATTTCCAGCTATTTCGTAAATGCTTGGATTTGGCCGGGAAAATGCTTTTTCCGCTTCTTCACAGAAAGGGTTTACAAACTCCTGCAAACACACATCAGCTTAACTCTCTAACTTGAACGCACACATTGAAGAGCGTTCTGTTAGGTAGCTCCGTTTTGGTTTTAGAAGCAGATATTTCTTAATACAGCGTTTACTCCCATTCACTCTGGAATACCAAAACGCAGCTCCTGAAAGAAACTGCTTCTCACTCTCTGCGTCTAAACGCGGATTCAACTCCCTTAGTTAGGCGAACACGCAGCAGAGCAGTTTGAAGGAAACGTTCGTTTTGTGTTTTAGACGGAGATTTCCAGCTATTTCTTAAATGCTTTGATTTGGCCGGGAAAATGCTTTTTCCGCTTCTTCACAGAAAGGGTTTACAAACTCCTGCAAACACACATCAGCTTAACTCTCTAAGCTGAACGCACACGTTGAAGAGCGTTCTGTTAGGTAGCTCCGTTTTGGTTTTAGAAGCAGATATTTCTCAATACAGCGTTTACTCCCATTCACTCTGGAATACCAAAACGCAGCTCCTGGAAGAAACTGCTTGTCACTCTCTGCGTCTAAACGCGGATTCAACTCCCTTAGTTAGGCGAACACGCAGCAGAGCAGTTTGAAGGAAACGTTCGTTTTGTGTTTTAGACGGAGATTTCCAGCTATTTCGTAAATGCTTTGATTTGGCCGGGAAAATGCTTTTTCCGCTTCTTCACAGAAAGGGTTTACAAACTCCTGCAAACACACATCAGCTTAACTCTCTATGTTGAACGCACACATTCAAGAGCGTTCTGTTAGGTAGCTCCGTTTTGGTTTTAGAAGCAGATATTTCTCAATACAGCGTTTACTCCCATTCACTCTGGAATACCAAAACGCAGCTCCTGGAAGAAACTGCTTCTCACTCTCTGCGTCTAAACGCGGATTCAACTCCCTTAGGTAGGCGAACACGCAGCAGAGCAGTTTGAAGGAAACGTTCGTTTTGTGTTTTAGACGGAGATTTCCAGCTATTTCGTAAATGCTTGGATTTGGCCGGGAAAATGCTTTTTCCGCTTCTTCACAGAAAGGGTTTACAAACTCCTGCAAACACACATCAGCTTAACTCTCTAACTTGAACGCACACATTGAAGAGCGTTCTGTTAGGTAGCTCCGTTTTGGTTTTAGAAGCAGATATTTCTCAATACAGCGTTTACTCCCATTCACTCTGGAATACCAAAACGCAGCTCCTGGAAGAAACTGCTTCTCACTGTCTGCGTCTAAACGCGGATTCAACTCTTTTAGTTAGTCGAACACGCAGCAGAGCAGTTTGAAGGAAACGTTCGTTTTGTGTTTTAGACCGAGATTTCCAGCTATTTCTTCAATGCTTGGATTTCGCCGGGAAAATGCTTTTTCCGCTTCTTCACAGAAAGGGTTTACAAACTCCTGCAAACACACATCAGCTTAACTCTCTAAGTTGAACGAACACATTGAGGAGCGTTCTGTTAGGTAGCTCCATTTTGGTTTTAGAAGCAGATATTTCTCAATACTGCGTTTACTCCCATTCACTCTGGAATACCAAAACACAGCTCCTGGAAGAACCTGCTTCTCACTCTCTGCGTCTAAACGCGGATTCAACTCCCTTAGTTAGGCGAACACGCAGCAGAGCAGTTTGAAGGAAACGTTCGTTTTGTGTTTTAGACGGAGATTTCCAGCTATTTCTTAAATGCTTGGATTTTGCCGGGAAAATGATTTTTCCGCTTCTTCACAGAAAGGGTTTACAAACTCCTGCAAAGACACATCAGCTTAACTCTCTAAGTTGAACGCACACATTGAAGAGCGTTCTGTTAGGTAGCTCCGTTTTGGTTTTAGAAGCAGATATTTCTCAATACAGCGTTTACTCCCATTCACTCTGGAATACCAAAACGCAGCTCCTGGAAGAAACTGCTTCTCAATCTCTGCGTCTAAACGCGGATACAACTCCCTTAGTTAGGCGAACACGCAGCAGAGCAGTTTGAAGGAAACGTTCGTTTTGTGTTTTAGACGGAGATTTCCAGCAATTTCTTCAATGCTTTGATTTGGCCGGGAAAATGCTTTTTCCGCTTCTTCACAGAAAGGGTTTACAAACTCCTGCAAACACACATCAGCTTAACTCTCTAAGTTGAACGCACACATTGAAGAGCGTTCTGTTAGGTAGCTCCGTTTTGGTTTTAGAAGCAGATATTTCTCAATACAGCGTTTACTCCCATTCACTCTGGAATACCAAAACGCAGCTCCTGGAAGAAACTGCTTCTCACTCTCTGCGTCTAAACGCGGATTCAACTCCCTTAGTTAGGCGAACACGCAGCAGAGCAGTTTGAAGGAAACGTTCGTTTTGTGGTTTAGACGGAGATTTCCAGCTATTTCGTAAATGCTTGGATTTGGCCGGGAAAATGCTTTTTCCGCTTCTTCACAGAAAGGGTTTACAAACTCCTGCAAACACACATCAGCTTAACTCTCTAAGTTAAACGCACACATTGAAGAGCGTTCTGTTAGGTAGCTCCGTTTTGGTTTTAGAAGCAGATATTTCTCAATACAGCGTTTACTCCCATTCACTCTGGAATACCAAAACGCAGTTCCTGGAAGAAACCGCTTCTCACTCTCTGCGTCTCAACGCGAATTCAACTCCCTTAGTTAGGCGAACACGCAGCAGAGCAGTTTGAAGGAAACGTTCCTTTTGTGTTTTAGACGCAGATTTCCAGCAATTTCTTCAACGCTTGGATTTGGCCGGGAAAATGCTTTTTCCGCTTCTTCACAGAAAGGGTTTACAAACTCCTGTAAACACACATCAGCTTAACTCTCTAAGTTGAATGCACTCATTGAAGAGCGTTCTGTTAGGTAGCTCCGTTTTGGTTTTAGAAGCAGATATTTCTCAATACAGCGTTTACTCCCATTAACTCTGGAATACCAAAACGCAGCTCCTGGAAGAAACTGCTTCTCACTCTCTGCGTTTAAACGCGGATTCAACTCCCTTAGTTAAGCGAACACGCAGTAGAGCAGTTTGAAGGAAACGTTCGTTTTGTGTTTTAGACGGAGATTTCCAGCTATTTCGTAAATGCTTGGATTTGGCCGGGAAAATGCTTTTTCCGCTTCTTCACAGAAAGGGTTGACGAACTCCTGAAAACACACATCAGCTTAACTCTCTAAGTTGAACGTACACATTGAAGAGCGTTCTGTTAGGTAGCTCCGTTTTGGTTTTTGAAGCAGATATTTCTCAATACAGCGTTTACTCCCATTCACTCTGGAATACCAAAACGCAGCTCCTAAAAGAAACTGTTTCTCACTCTCTGCGTCTAAACGCAAATTCAACTTTCTTAGGTATGCGAACACGCAGCAGAGCAGTTTGAAGGAAACGTTCGTTTTGTGTTTTAGACGGAGATTTCCAGCTATTTCGTAAATGCTTGGATTTGGCCGGGAAAATGCTTTTTCCGCTTCTTCACAGAAAGGGTTTACAAACTCCTGCAAACACACATCAGCTTAACTCTCTAAGTTGAACGTACACATTGAAGAGCGTTCTGTTAGGTAGCTCCGTTTTGGTTTTAGAAGCAGATATTTCTCAATACAGCGTTTACTCCCATTCACTCTGGAATACCAAAACGCAGCTCCTGGAAGAACCTGCTTCTCACTCTCTGCGTCTAAACGCGGATTCAACTCCCTTAGTTAGGCGAACACGCAGCAGAGCAGTTTGAAGGAAACGTTCGTTTTGTGTTTTAGACGGAGATTTCCAGCTATTTCTTAAATGCTTGGATTAGGCCGGGAAAATGCTTTTTCCGCTTCTTCACAGAAAGGGTTTACAAACTCCTGCAAACACACATCAGCTTAACTCTCTAAGCTGAACGCACACATTGAAGAGCGTTCTGTTAGGTAGCTCCGTTTTGGTTTTAGAATCAGATATTTCTCAATACAGCGTTTACTCCCATTCACTCTGGAATACAAAAACGCAGCTCCTGGAAGAAACTGCTTCTCACTCTCTGCGTCTAAACGCGGATTCAACTCCCTTAGTTAGGCGAACACGCAGCAGAGCAGTTTGAAGGAAACGTTCGTTTTGTGTTTTAGACGTAGATTTCCAGCTATTTCTTCAATGCTTTGATTTGGCCGGGAAAATGCTTTTTCCGCTTCTTCACAGAAATGGTTTACAAACTCCTGCAAACACACATCAGCTTAACTCTCTAAGTTGAACGCACACATTGAAGAGCGTTCTGTTACGTAGCTCCGTTTTGGTTTTAGAAGCAGATATTTCTCAATACAGCGTTTACTCCCATTCACTCTGGAATACCAAAACGCAGCTCCTGGAAGAAACTGCTTCTCACTCTCTGCGTCTAAACGCAAATTCAACTCCCTTAGTTAGGCGAACACGCAGCAGAGCAGTTTGAAGGAAACGTTCGTTTTGTGTTCTAGACGGAGATTTCCAGCTATTTCGTAAATGCTTGGATTTGGCCGGGAAAATGCTTTTTTTGCTTCTTCACAGAAAGGGTTTACAAACTCCTGCAAACACACATCAGCTTAACTCTTTAAGTTGAACGCACACATTGAAGAGCGTTCTGTTAGGTAGCTCCGTTTTGGTTTTAGAAGCAGATATTTCTCAATACAGCGTTTACTCCCATTCACTCTGGAATACCAAAACGCAGCTCCTGGAAGAAACTGCTTCTCACTCTCTGCGTCTAAACGCGGATTCAACTCCCTTAGTTAGGCGAACACGCAGCAGAGCAGTTTGAAGGAAACGTTCGTTTTGTGTTTTAGACGGAGATTTCCAGCAATTTCTTCAATGCATTGATTTGGCCGGGAAAATGCTTTTTCCGCTTCTTCACAGAAAGGGTTTACAAACTCCTGCAAACACACATCAGCTTAACTCTCTAAGTTGAACGCACACATTGAAGAGCGTTCTGTTAGGTAGCTCCGTTTTGGTTTTAGAAGCAGATATTTCTCAATACAGCGTTTACTCCCATTCACTCTGGAATACCAAAACGCAGCTCCTGGAAGAAACTGCTTCTCACTCTCTGCGTCTAAACGCGGATTCAACTCCCTTAGTTAGGCGAACACGCAGCAGAGCAGTTTGAAGGAAACGTTCGTTTTGTGGTTTAGACGGAGATTTCCAGCTATTTCGTAAATGCTTGGATTTAGCCGGGAAAATGCTTTTTCCGCTTCTTCACAGAAAGGGTTTACAAACTCCTGCAAACACACATCAGCTTAACTCTCTAAGTTGAACGCACACATTGAAGAGCGTTCTGTTAGGTAGCTCCGTTTTGGTTTTAGAAGCAGATATTTCTTAATACAGCGTTTACTCCCATTCACTCTGGAATACCAAAACGCAGCTCCTGGAAGAAACTGCTTCTCACTCTCTGCGTCTAAACGCGGATTCAACTCCCTTAGTTAGGCGAACACGCAGCAGAGCAGTTTGAAGGAAACGTTCGTTTTGTGTTTTAGACGTAGATTTCCAGCTATTTCTTCAATGCTTTGATTTGGCCGGGAAAATGCTTTTTCCGCTTCTTCACAGAAATGGTTTACAAACTCCTGCAAACACACATCAGCTTAACTCTCTAAGTTGAACGCACACATTGAAGAGCGTTCTGTTACGTAGCTCCGTTTTGGTTTTAGAAGCAGATATTTCTCAATACAGCGTTTACTCCCATTCACTCTGGAATACCAAAACGCAGCTCCTGGAAGAAACTGCTTCTCACTCTCTGCGTCTAAACGCAAATTCAACTCCCTTAGTTAGGCGAACACGCAGCAGAGCAGTTTGAAGGAAACGTTCGTTTTGTGTTCTAGACGGAGATTTCCAGCTATTTCGTAAATGCTTGGATTTGGCCGGGAAAATGCTTTTTTTGCTTCTTCACAGAAAGGGTTTACAAACTCCTGCAAACACACATCAGCTTAACTCTTTAAGTTGAACGCACACATTGAAGAGCGTTCTGTTAGGTAGCTCCGTTTTGGTTTTAGAAGCAGATATTTCTCAATACAGCGTTTACTCCCATTCACTCTGGAATACCAAAACGCAGCTCCTGGAAGAAACTGCTTCTCACTCTCTGCGTCTAAACGCGGATTCAACTCCCTTAGTTAGGCGAACACGCAGCAGAGCAGTTTGAAGGAAACGTTCGTTTTGTGTTTTAGACGGAGATTTCCAGCAATTTCTTCAATGCATTGATTTGGCCGGGAAAATGCTTTTTCCGCTTCTTCACAGAAAGGGTTTACAAACTCCTGCAAACACACATCAGCTTAACTCTCTAAGTTGAACGCACACATTGAAGAGCGTTCTGTTAGGTAGCTCCGTTTTGGTTTTAGAAGCAGATATTTCTCAATACAGCGTTTACTCCCATTCACTCTGGAATACCAAAACGCAGCTCCTGGAAGAAACTGCTTCTCACTCTCTGCGTCTAAACGCGGATTCAACTCCCTTAGTTAGGCGAACACGCAGCAGAGCAGTTTGAAGGAAACGTTCGTTTTGTGGTTTAGACGGAGATTTCCAGCTATTTCGTAAATGCTTGGATTTGGCCGGGAAAATGCTTTTTCCGCTTCTTCACAGAAAGGGTTTACAAACTCCTGCAAACACACATCAGCTTAACTCTCTAAGTTAAACGCACACATTGAAGAGCGTTCTGTTAGGTAGCTCCGTTTTGGTTTTAGAAGCAGATATTTCTCAATACAGCGTTTACTCCCATTCACTCTGGAATACCAAAACGCAGCTCCTGGAAGAAACCGCTTCTCACTCTCTGCGTCTCAACGCGAATTCAACTCCCTTAGTTAGGCGAACACGCAGCAGAGCAGTTTGAAGGAAACGTTCCTTTTGTGTTTTAGACGCAGATTTCCAGCAATTTCTTCAATGCTTGGATTTGGCCGGGAAAATGCTTTTTCCGCTTTTTCACAGAAAGGGTTTACAAACTCCTGTAAACACACATCAGCTTAACTCTCTAAGTTGAATGCACACATTGAAGAGCGTTCTGTTAGGTAGCTCCGTTTTGGTTTTAGAAGCAGATATTTCTCAATACAGCGTTTACTCCCATTCACTCTGGAATACCAAAACGCAGCTCCTGGAAGAAACTGCTTCTCACTCTCTGCGTTTAAACGCGGATTCAACTCCCTTAGTTAAGCGAACACGCAGCAGAGCAGTTTGAAGGAAACGTTCGTTTTGTGTTTTAGACGGAGATTTCCAGCTATTTCGTAAATGCTTAAATTTGGCCGGGAAAATGCTTTTTCCGCTTCTTCACAGAAAGGGTTGACGAACTCCTGAAAACACACATCAGCTTAACTCTCTAAGTTGAACGTACACATTGAAGAGCGTTCTGTTAGGTAGCTCCGTTTTGGTTTTTGAAGCAGATATTTCTCAATACAGCGTTTACTCCCATTCACTCTGGAATACCAAAACGCAGCTCCTGGAAGAAACTGTTTCTCACTCTCTGCGTCTAAACGCAAATTCAACTTTCTTAGGTAGGCGAACACGCAGCAGAGCAGTTTGAAGGAAACGTTCGTTTTGTGTTTTAGACGGAGATTTCCAGCTATTTCGTAAATGCTTGGATTTGGCCGGGAAAATGCTTTTTCCGCTTCTTCACAGAAAGGGTTTACAAACTCCTGCAAACACACATCAGCTTAACTCTCTAAGCTGAACGCACACATTGAAGAGCGTTCTGTTAGGTAGCTCCGTTTTGATTTTAGAAGCAGATATTTCTCAATACAGCGTTTACTCCCATTCACTCTGGAATACCAAAACACAGCTCCTGGAAGAAACTGCTTCTCACTCTCTGCGTCTAAACGCGGATTCAACTCCCTTAGGTAGGCGAACACGCAGCAGAGCAGTTTGAAGGAAACGTTCGTTTTGTGTTTTCGACGGAGATTTCCAGCTATTTCTTCAATGCTTGGATTTGGCCGGGAAAATGCTTTTTCCGCTTCTTCACAGAAAGTGTTTACAAACTCCTGCAAACACACATCAGCTTAACTCTCTAAGTTGAACGCACACATTGAAGAGCGTTCTGTTAGGTAGCTCCGTTTTGGTTTTAGAAGCAGATATTTCTCAATACAGCGTTTACTCCCATTCACTCTGGAATACCAAAACGCAGCTCCTGGAAGAAACTGCTTCTCACTCTCTGCGTCTAAACGCGGATTCAACTACCTTAGTTAGGCGAACACGCAGCAGAGCAGTTTGAAGGAAACGTTCGTTTTGTGTTTTAGACGGAGATTTCCAGCTATTTCTTCAATGCTTGGATTTGGCCGGGAAAATGCTTTTTTCGCTTCTTCACATATAGCGTTTACAAACTCCTGCAAACACACATCAGCTTAACTCTCTAAGTTGAACGCACACATTGAAGAGCGTTCTGTTAGGTAGCTCCGTTTTGGTTTTAGAAGCAGATATTTCTCAATACAGCGTTTACTCCCATTCACTCTGGAATACCAAAACGCAGCTCCTGGAAGAAACTGCTTCTCACTCTCTGCGTCTAAACGCGGATTCAACTCCCTTAGTTAGGCGAACACGCAGCAGAGCAGTTTGAAGGAAACGTTCGTTTTGTGTTTTAGACGGAGATTTCCAGCAATTTCTTCAATGCTTTGATTTGGCCGGGAAAATGCTTTTTCCGCTTCTTCACAGAAAGGGTTTACAAACTCCTGCAAACACACATCAGCTTAACTCTCTAAGTTGAACGCACACATTGAAGAGCGTTCTGTTAGGTAGCTCCGTTTTGGTTTTAGAAGCAGATATTTCTCAATACAGCGTTTACTCCCATTCACTCTGGAATACCAAAACGCAGCTCCTGGAAGAAACTGCTTCTCACTCTCTGCGTCTCAACGCGAATTCAACTCCCTTAGTTAGGCGAACACGCAGCAGAGCAGTTTGAAGGAAACGTTCCTTTTGTGTTTTAGACGCAGATTTCCAGCAATTTCTTCAATGCTTGGATTTGGCCGGGAAAATGCTTTTTCCGCTTCTTCACAGAAAGGGTTTACAAACTCCTGCAAACACACATCAGCTTAACTCTCTAAGTTGAACGCACGCATTGAAGAGCGTTCTGTTAGGTAGCTCCGTTTTGGTTTTAGAAGCAGATATTTCTCAATACAGCGTTTACTCCCATTCACTCTGGAATACCAAAACGCAGCTCCTGGAAGAAACTGCTTCTCACTCTCTGCGTCTAAACGCAAATTCAACTCCCTTAGTTAGGCGAACACGCAGCAGAGCAGTTTGAAGGAAACGTTCGTTTTGTGTTTTAGACGGAGATTTCCAGCTATTTCGTAAATGCTTGGATTTGGCCGGGAAAATGCTTTTTCCGCTTCTTCACAGAAAGGGTTTACAAACTCCTGCAAACACACAACAGCTTAACTCTCTAAGTTGAACGCACACATTGAAGAGCGTTCTGTTAGGTAGCTCCGTTTTGGTTTTAGAAGCAGATATTTCTCAATACAGCGTTTACTCTCATTCACTCTGGAATACCAAAACGCAGCTCCTGGAAGAAACTGCTTCTCACTCTCTGCGTCTAAACGCGGATTCAACTCCCTTACTTAGGCGAACACGCAGCAGAGCAGTTTGAAGGAAACGTTCGTTTTGTGTTTTAGACGGAGATTTCCAGCAATTTCTCAAATGCTTTGATTTGGCCGGGAAAATGCTTTTTCCGCTTCTTCACAGAAAGGGTTTACAAACTCCTGCAAACACACATCAGCTTAACTCTCTAAGTTGAACGCACACATTGAAGAGCGTTCTGTTAGGTACCTCCGTTTTGATTTTAGAAGCAGATAGTTCTCAATACAGCGTTTACTCCCATTCACTCTGGAATACCAAAACGCAGCTCCTGGAAGAAACTGCTTCTCACTCTCTGCGTCTAAACGCGGATGCAACTCCTTTAGTTAGGCGAACACGCAGCAGAGCAGTTTGAAGGAAACGTTCGTTTTGTGTTTTAGACGGAGATTTCCAGCTATTTCTTCAATGCTTGGATTTTGCCGGGAAAATGCTTTTTCCGCTTCTTCACAGAAAGGGTTTACAAACTCCTGCAAACACACATCAGCTTAACTCTCTAAGTTGAACGCACACATTGAAGAGCGTTCTGTTAGGTAGCTCCGTTTTGCTTTTAGAAGCAGATATTTCTCAATACAGCGTTTACTCCCATTCACTCTGGAATACCAAAACGCAGCTCCTGGAAGAAACTGCTTCTCACTCTCTGCGTCTAAACGCGGATTCAACTCCCTTAGGTAGGCGAACACGCAGCACAGCAGTCTGAAGGAAACATTCGTTTTGTGTTTTAGACCGAGATTTCCAGCTATTTCTTCAATGCTTGGATTTGGCCGGGAAAATGATTTTTCCGCTTCTTCACAGAAAGTGTTTACAAACTCCTGCAAACACACATCAGCTTAACTCTCTAAGTTGAACGCACACATTGAAGAGCGTTCTGTTAGGTAGCTTTGTTTTGGTTTTAGAAGCAGATATTTCTCAATACAGCGTTTACTCCCATTCACTCTGGAATACCAAAACGCAGCTCCTGGAAGAAACTGCTTCTCACTCTCTGCGTCTAAACGCGGATTCAACTACCTTAGTTAGGAGAACACGCAGCAGAGCAGTTTGAAGGAAACGTTCGTTTTGTGTTTTAGACGGAGATTTCCAGCTATTTCTTCAATGCTTGGATTTGGCCGGGAAAATGCTTTTTTCGCTTCTTCACATATAGCGTTTACAAACTCCTGCAAACACACATCAGCTTAACTCTCTAAGTTGAACGCACACATTGAAGAGCGTTCTGTTAGGTAGCTCCGTTTTGGTTTTAGAAGCAGATATTTCTCAATACAGCGTTTACTCCCATTCACTCTGGAATACCAAAACGCAGCTCCTGGAAGAAACTGCTTCTCACTCTCTGCGTCTAAAGGCGGATTCAACTCCCTTAGTTAGGCGAACACGCAGCAGAGCAGTTTGAAGGAAACGTTCGTTTTGTGTTTTAGACGGAGATTTTTAGCAATTTCTTCAATGCTTTGATTTGGCCGGGAAAATGCTTTTTCCGCTTCTTCACAGAAAGGGTTTACAAACTCCTGCAAACACACATCAGCTTAACTCTCTAAGTTCAACGCACACATTGAAGAGCGTTCTGTTAGGTAGCTCCGTTTTGGTTTTAGAAGCAGATATTTCTCAATACAGCGTTTACTCCCATTCACTCTGGAATACCAAAACGCAGCTCCTGGAAGAAACTGCTTCTCACTCTCTGCGTCTAAACGCGGATTCAACTCCCTTAGTTAGGCGAACACGCAGCAGAGCAGTTTGAAGGAAACGTTCGTTTTGTGGTTTAGACGGAGATTTCCAGCTATTTCGTAAATGCTTGGATTTGGCCGGGAAAATGCTTTTTCCGCTTCTTCACAGAAAGGGTTTACAAACTCCTGCAAACACACATCAGCTTAACTCTCTAAGTTAAACTCACACATTGAAGAGCGTTCTGTTAGGTAGCTCCGTTTTGGTTTTAGAAGCAGATATTTCTCAATACAGCGTTTACTCCCATTCACTCTGGAATACCAAAACGCAGCTCCTGGAAGAAACTGCTTCTCACTCTCTGCGTCTCAACGCGAATTCAACTCCCTTAGTTAGGCGAACACGCAGCAGAGCAGTTTGAAAGAAACGTTCCTTTTGTGTTTTAGACGCAGATTTCCAGCAATTTCTTCAATGCTTGGATTTGGCCGGGAAAATGCTTTTTCCGCTTCTTCACAGAAAGGGTTTACAAACTCCTGCAAACACACATCAGCTTAACTCTCTAAGTTGAACGCACACATTGAAGAGCGTTCTGTTAGGTAGCTCCGTTTTGCTTTTAGAAGCAGATATTTCTCAATACAGCGTTTACTCCCATTCACTCTGGAATACCAAAACGCAGCTCCTGGAAAAACTGCTTCTCACTCTCTGCGTCTAAACGCGGATTCAACTCCCTTAGTTAGGCGAACACGCAGCAGAGAAGTTTGAAGGAAACGTTCGTTTTGTGTTTTAGACCGAGATTTCCAGCTATTTCTTCAATGCTTGGATTTGGCCGGGAAAATGCTTTTTTCGCTTCTTCACATATAGCGTTTACAAACTCCTGCAAACACACATCAGCTTAACTCTCTAAGTTGAACGCACACATTGAAGAGCGTTCTGTTAGGTAGCTCCGTTTTGGTTTTAGAAGCAGATATTTCTCAATACAGCGTTTACTCCCATTCACTCTGGAATACCAAAACGCAGCTCCTGGAAGAAACTGCTTCTCACTCTCTGCGTCTAAACGCGGATTCAACTACCTTAGTTAGGCGAACACGCAGCAGAGCAGTTTGAAGGAAACGTTCGTTTTGTGTTTTAGACGGAGATTTCCAGCTATTTCTTCAATGCTTGGATTTGGCCGGGAAAATGCTTTTTTCGCTTCTTCACATATAGCGTTTACAAACTCCTGCAAACACACATCAGCTTAACTCTCTAAGTTGAACGCACACATTGAAGAGCGTTCTGTTAGGTAGCTCCGTTTTGGTTTTAGAAGCAGATATTTCTCAATACAGCGTTTACTCCCATTCACTCTGGAATACCAAAACGCAGCTCCTGGAAGAAACTGCTTCTCACTCTCTGCGTCTAAACGCGGATTCAACTCCCTTAGTTAGGCGAACACGCAGCAGAGCAGTTTGAAGGAAACGTTCGTTTTGTGGTTTAGACGGAGATTTCCAGCTATTTCGTAAATGCTTGGATTTGGCCGGGAAAATGCTTTTTCCGCTTCTTCACAGAAAGGGTTTACAAACTCCTGCAAACACACATCAGCTTAACTCTCTAAGTTAAACGCACACATTGAAGAGCGTTCTGTTAGGTAGCTCCGTTTTGGTTTTAGAAGCAGATATTTCTCAATACAGCGTTTACTCCCATTCACTCTGGAATACCAAAACGCAGCTCCTGGAAGAAACTGCTTCTCACTCTCTGCGTCTCAACGCGAATTCAACTCCCTTAGTTAGGCGAACACGCAGCAGAGCAGTTTGAAGGAAACGTTCGTTTTGTGTTTTAGACGCAGATTTCAAGCAATTTCTTCAATGCTTGGATTTGGCCGGGAAAATGCTTTTTCCGCTTCTTCACAGAAAGGGTTTACAAACTCCTGCAAACACACATCAGCTTAACTCTCTAAGTTGAACGCACACATTGAAGAGCGTTCTGTTAGGTAGCTCCGTTTTGGTTTTAGAAGCAGATATTTCTCAATACAGCGTTTACTCCCATTCACTCTGGAATACCAAAACGCAGCTCCTGGAAAAACTGCTTCTCACTCTCTGCGTCTAAACGCGGATTCAACTCCCTTAGTTAGGCGAACACGCAGCAGAGAAGTTTGAAGGAAACGTTCGTTTTGTGTTTTAGACGGAGATTTCCAGCAATTTCTCAAATGCTTTGATTTGGCCGGGAAAATGCTTTTTCCGCTTCTTCACAGAAAGGGTTTACAAACTCCTGCAAACACACATCACCTTAACTCTCTAAGTTGAACGCACACATTGAAGAGCGTTCTGTTAGGTACCTCCGTTTTGATTTTAGAAGCAGATAGTTCTCAATACAGCGTTTACTCCCCTTCACTCTGGAATACCAAAACGCAGCTCCTGGATGAAACTGCTTCTCACTCTCTGCGTCTAAACGCGGATGCAACTCCTTAAGTTAGGCGAACACGCAGCAGAGCAGTTTGAAGGAAACGTTCGTTTTGTGTTTTAGACGGAGATTTCCAGCTATTTCTTCAATGCTTGGATTTGGAAGGGAAAATGCTTTTTCCGCTTCTTCACAGAAAGGGTTTACAAACTCCTGCAAACACACATCAGCTTAACTCTCTAAGTTGAACGCACACATTGAAGAGCGTTCTGTTAGGTAGCTCCGTTTTGGTTTTAGAAGCAGATATTTCTCAATACAGCGTTTACTCCCATTCACTCTGGAATACCAAAACGCAGCTCCTGGAAGAAACTGCTTCTCACACTCTGCGTCTCAACGCGGATTCAACTCCCTTAGTTAGGCGAACACGCAGCAGAGCAGTTTGAAGGAAACGTTCGTTTTGTGTTTTAGACGGAGATTTTCAGCTAATTCTTCAATGCTTGGATTTGGCCGGGAAAATGCTTTTTCCGCTTCTTCACAGAAAGGGTTTACAAACTCCTGCAAACACACATCAGCTTAACTCACTATGTTGAACGCACACATTGAAGAGCGTTCTGTTACGTAGCTCCGTTTTGGTTTTAGAAGCAGATATTACTCAATACAGCGTTTACTCCCATTCACTCTGGAATACCAAAACGCAGCTCCTGAAAGAAACTGCTTCTCACTCTCTGCGTCTAAACGCGGATTCAACTCCCTTAGGCGAACACGCAGCAGAGCAGTTTGAAGGAAACTTTCGTTTTATGTTTTAGACGGAGATTTCCAGCTATTTTTTAAATGCTTTGATTTGGCCGGGAAAATGCTTTTTCCGCTTCTTCACAGAAAGGGATTACAAACTCCTGCAAACACACGTCAGCTTAACTCTCTAAGTTGAACGCACACATTGAACAGCGTTCTGTTAGGTTGCTCCGTTTTGGTTTTAGAAGCAGATATTTCTCAATACAGCGTTTACTCCCATTCACTCTGGAATACCAAAACGCAGCTCCTGGAAGAAACTGCTTCTCACTCTCTGCGTCTAAACGCGGATTCAACTCCCTTAGTTAGGCGAACACGCAGCAGAGCAGTTTGAAGGAAACGTTCGTTTTGTGTTTTAGACGGAGATTTCCAGCTATTTCTTAAATGCTTGTATTTTGCCGGGAAAATGATTTTTCCACTTCTTCACAGAAAGGGTTTACAAACTCCTGCAAACACACATCAGCTTAACTCTCTAAGTTGAACGCACACATTGAAGAGCGTTCTGTTAGGTAGCTCCGTTTTGGTTTTAGAAGCAGATATTTCTCAATACAGCGTTTACTCCCATTCACTCTGCAATACCAAAACGCAGCTCCTGGAAGAATCTGCTTCTCACTCTCTGCGTCTAAACGCGGATTCAACTCCCTTAGTTAGGCGAACACGCAGCAGAGCAGTTTCAAGAAAACGTTCGTTTTGTGTTTTAGACGGAGATTTCCAGCTATTTCTTCAATGATTGGATTTGGCCGGGAAAATGATTTTTCCGCTTCTTCACAGAAAGGGTTTACAAACTCCTGCAAACACATATCAGCTTAACGCTCTAAGTTGATCGCACACATTGAAGAGCGTTCTGTTAGGTAGCTCCGTTTTGGTTTTAGAAGCAGGTATTTCTCAATACAGCGTTTACTCCAATTCACTCTGGAATACCAAAACGCAGCTCCTGGAAGAAACTGCTTGTCACTCTCTGCGTCTAAATGCGGATTCAACTCCCTTAGTTAGGCGAACATGCAGCAGAGCAGTTTGAAGGAAACGTTCGTTTTGTGTTTTAGACGGAGATCTCCAGCTATTTCTTCAATGCTTGGATTTGGCCGGGAAAATGCTTTTTCCGCTTCTTCACAGAAAGGGTTTACAAACTCCTGCAAACACACATCAGCTTAACTCTCTAAGTTGAATGCACACATTGAAGAGCGTTCTGTTAGGTAGCTCCGTTTTGGTTTTAGAAGCAGATATTTCTCAATACAGCGTTTACTCCCATTCACTCTGGAATACCAAAACGCAGCTCCTGGATGAAACTGCTTCTCACTCTCTGCGTCTAAGCGCGGATGCAACTTTCTTAGTTAGGCGAACACGCAGCAGAGCAGTTTGAAGGAAAAGTTCGTTTTGTGTATTAGACCGAGATTTCCAGCTATTTCTTCAATGCTTGGATTTTGCCGGGAAAATGCTTTTTCCGCTTCTTCACAGAAAGGGTTTACAAACTCCTGCAAACACACATCAGCTTAACTCTCTAAGTTGAACGAACACATTGAAGAGCGTTCTGTTAGGTAGCTCCATTTTGGTTTTAGAAGCAGATATTTCTCAATACAGCGTTTACTCCCATTCACTCTGGAATACCAAAACACAGCTCCTGGAAGAACCTGCTTCTCACTCTTTGCGTCTATACGCGGATTCAACTCCCTTAGTTAGGCGAACACGCAGCAGAGCAGTTTGAAGGAAACGTTCGTTTTGTGTTTTAGACAAAGATTTCCAGCTATTTCTTCAATGCTTGGATTTGGCCGGGAAAATGATTTTTCCGCTTCTTCACAGAAAGGGTTTACAAACTCCTGCAAAGACACATCAGCTTGACTCTCTAAGTTGAACGCACACATTGAAGAGCGTTCTGTTAGGTAGCTCCGTTTTGGTTTTAGAAGCAGATATTTCTCAATACAGCGTTTACTCCCATTCACTCTGGAATACCAAAACGCAGCTCCTGGAAGAAACTGCTTCTCACTCTCTGCGTCTAAAGGCGGATTAAACTCCCTTAGTTAGGCGAACACGCAGCAGAGCAGTTTGAAGGAAACGTTCGTTTTGTGGTTTAGACGGAGATTTCCAGCTATTTCGTAAATGCTTGGATTTGGCCGGGAAAATGCTTTTTCCGCTTCTTCACAGAAAGGGTTTACAAACTCCTGCAAACACACATCAGCTTAACTCTCGAAGTTAAACGCACACATTGAAGAGCGTTCTGTTAGGTAGCTCCGTTTTGGTTTTAGAAGCAGATATTTCTCAATACAGCGTTTACTCCCATTCACTCTGGAATACCAAAACGCAGCTCCTGGAAGAAACTGCTTCTCACTCTCTGCGTCTCAACGCGAATTCAACTCCCTTAGTTAGGCGAACACGCAGCAGAGCAGTTTGAAGGAAACGTTCGTTTTGTGTTTTAGACGCAGATTTCCAGCAATTTCTTCAATGCTTGGATTTGGCCGGGAAAATGCTTTTTCCGCTTCTTCACAGAAAGGGTTTACAAACTCCTGCAAACACACATCAGCTTAACTCTCTAAGTTGAACGCACACATTGAAGAGCGTTCTGTTAGGTAGCTCCGTTTTGGTTTTAGAAGCAGATATTTCTCAATACAGCGTTTACTCCCATTCACTCTGGAATACCAAAACGCAGCTCCTGGAAAAACTGCTTCTCACTCTCTGCGTCTAAACGCGGATTCAACTCCCTTAGTTAGGCGAACACGCAGCAGAGAAGTTTGAAGGAAACGTTCGTTTTGTGTTTTAGACGGAGATTTCCAGCAATTTCTCAAATGCTTTGATTTGGCCGGGAAAATGCTTTTTCCGCTTCTTCACAGAAAGGGTTTACAAACTCCTGCAAACACACATCACCTTAACTCTCTAAGTTGAACGCACACATTGAAGAGCGTTCTGTTACGTACCTCCGTTTTGATTTTAGAAGCAGATAGTTCTCAATACAGCGTTTACTCCCCTTCACTCTGGAATACCAAAACGCAGCTCCTGGATGAAACTGCTTCTCACTCTCTGCGTCTAAACGCGGATGCAACTCCTTAAGTTAGGCGAACACGCAGCAGAGCAGTTTGAAGGAAACGTTCGTTTTGTGTTTTAGACGGAGATTTCCAGCTATTTCTTCAATGCTTGGATTTGGAAGGGAAAATGCTTTTTCCGCTTCTTCACAGAAAGGGTTTACAAACTCCTGCAAACACACATCAGCTTAACTCTCTAAGTTGAACGCACACATTGAAGAGCGTTCTGTTAGGTAGCTCCGTTTTGGTTTTAGAAGCAGATATTTCTCAATACAGCGTTTACTCCCATTCACTCTGGAATACCAAAACGCAGCTCCTGGAAGAAACTGCTTCTCACACTCTGCGTCTCAACGCGGATTCAACTCCCTTAGTTAGGCGAACACGCAGCAGAGCAGTTTGAAGGAAACGTTCGTTTTGTGTTTTAGACGGAGATTTTCAGCTAATTCTTCAATGCTTGGATTTGGCCGGGAAAATGCTTTTTCCGCTTCTTCACAGAAAGGGTTTACAAACTCCTGCAAACACACATCAGCTTAACTCACTATGTTGAACGCACACATTGAAGAGCGTTCTGTTACGTAGCTCCGTTTTGGTTTTAGAAGCAGATATTACTCAATACAGCGTTTACTCCCATTCACTCTGGAATACCAAAACGCAGCTCCTGAAAGAAACTGCTTCTCACTCTCTGCGTCTAAACGCGGATTCAACTCCCTTAGGCGAACACGCAGCAGAGCAGTTTGAAGGAAACTTTCGTTTTATGTTTTAGACGGAGATTTCCAGCTATTTTTTAAATGCTTTGATTTGGC